>NC_136065.1:1797567615-1797887615 GCF_964261635.1 Lissotriton helveticus | reverse complement strand
TCCAGATTACGTAGTGGGGGTTCGGTATTTACTTGATCTTAACACAGCGCCTAGAGGCTACTCCATGCTTGCCTGAACAAAGTGGTTTTTAACTTTTTCCTGAAGGATAACAAGTTACATTCCTTCCTTAGTTCTGGGGCCAATTTGTTCCATAAAACAGGAAGCGTGTTGGAGAAAGCACGTCCTCCCACCGTGGCCAGTTTAAAGCGGGATTGGGACAAGAGGGTAGCGTCCGACGAACGCAAAGTCCTGCTCGGTGTATAAGGGGACAGGCGAGATTTCAGGTATCTCGGTGCATTACCATACAACGCCTTATGTACGATGCACAATCCTTTAAAAACAACCCTCTGCCGAATCGGGAGCCAATCAGTAAGGCGAATGCATTTCGGCATGTAAGTATGCCTTCCTCAGCGCCCAGAGTCTTTAGGAGTTGCAGATGCTATCGTGCATTTTAAATACTAGCCCTGAAACAATTGGTTCCAGTCCGCTCCGCCCCCGAGGACAATGTCCAATCCTCACCTTCTGCAGCGCACTGGATTCATGTGCACTACAGTTCCCAGAATCCAGTGTGAATCCAGGTAGGTAAACTGCGGGGGTAAACAGTTGTAGATGCGGAAAGTGGCGCCACGATGTCATCTGTCAAATTCCCCTGCATGCTGTATGAACTTCAGTGCCCCTCTGGTCCCCAGACCACATCAACCACCCGGAACAGGTCTCCAATCAGCAGGGGCAAGGCTGGAATTCGAAGCTCGCCCAGCGCAGAGTTGATAACTCCGTCACCGCCCCATCTCCTCCTGTGCCCGGGGGTGGGCCTCGGTAACTCCAGTACCCTGGAATAGTCCAAATGTCCGCCGCAGCAGATGCCAGAAGGACCAAGGCCAGCTTAGGATGTGGGGGCCTCCGAAGCACGTTTCTGACTCCGTGCTAATTATCACCACAAACCTCCTCCGAAAAGAAAGCAGAGGCCACAACAGGGGTTTTGCAGAGAGGCTTCTTTATTCTGCAGCAATCAGTAAGGCGAATGCATTTCGGCATGTAAGTATGCCTTCCTCAGCGCCCAGAGTCTTTAGGAGTTGCAGATGCTATCGTGCATTTTAAATACTAGCCCTGAAACAATTGGTTCCAGTCCGCTCCGCCCCCGAGGACAATGTCCTATATATAGTCTTAATTTAGACGAAATGGCTCAATACGTTTGTGCCACAGTGCGGCCTTGTTCACACACATGGCAAAACTTTGGAAGTGCACAACCTTAACTTGAATAGAAATAACTGAAAGACTAACAATTACTGTGTGCCATCTTGTGGCGTGCTCGAGCAGAATATTAATGCCAAATGAACATTATGATGCTTTTTGTCACTATAGCAAAAAAAACATAATACAGTCTACATACCACAACCTCTATATGTAGTCAGTGGAAAAAACAATCCAAATGCTAGCTCTCACATATACAACCCTAGTGGACAAAAGCTATTGAAATATTCAAACAAATGTATGAATTGCAAAGAAAGAATCTTCTGAAATTCAAACCACACTCATAGGCCCAATCTGGCTGTGTATCTTAAAAAAATCCTCTGAAATACACAATGATATTCTGCTCACTTGGGCAATTGTCTATTTTTCCATTATTGTTTCCATTGTGTGAGTTTTAGCGAGGCGGTTCAAAAGATCAGAGATTTACTTCAGTACACAGCATTTCACTGCCAAGTTGCCGGAGTCTATTGGTAGCAGTGGAAACATTGTTTGGAGTGTTACATATGTCTTATTGAAGAACCACCACTTGTATATACATAGTTTACACTGGACTTCCACTTTTAGTTCTTTCTAGCCACACCTGCATGTGGTACAATTAGAAAAAAGGCAGAGCAGTCCTTTACATAGTGAGGAACTACCAGCCCTCATTTTCCAAGATCGTAGACAGGCATCTTTTGACCACCATATATGAGACCTCATTATCATTCTCTTTGCACGGTTTGATGGGAGAAGTCCAAAAGCCTGAGGGGTTTTGCCCAGCACAACCAGATGCTTCAGCCTTACAATACTGCATGTAAGACCTGCACCTGTTAACTCTGGCTATCAAGTGCTTTAGGACATATAACAAACACTATATATCCCTGCGACCAAAAGTGTCTGATGGATAAAGCAATATATTAATTTTGTAAACAAGCCATCTGGGCAAAAATCTACACATGAAGATGGTCACCTTTTGATTTTGTTCCTACTTAATTTAATTATTTTTTCATCGATTAGTTTCATTGATTTTTCTTAACAGTACACACATTTTGTGTACAAAACGTGTTTTTTGAGGCTCACGGCACAAGTATACTTTGAGAGACCGTTATTTCTACAATAGAATTTTTTCCGTCTTATTTTACTTTTTTTATTCTCCTCCAATGCACAGCAACAATCATGTATTGAGCAAGTCAGATACGTACCACGTAGCCTGATAAAAACAGAGCCAAATTTAAGTACAAATATACGTTCAAATATAAATTAATGGGAGCCTCATATCAGGAGAGAACACCAATTCCGTTGACAGTGCTTTCCAGGTATCTAAATACGTCTGTAGTTTCTCATTTGTAGTGGTAACTTTCATTGCAATCTGCTCTGCCAGACACCATTTAGCAACTTTTCAATACAGATTGTTAGTGTTGGTCCCGGGGTGCTCATCCATGTGATTGCAATTTGTCTTTTAGCTAAGAGCAAGGTAAAATGTACAAACGTATTCTTAATTTTGTAGTACAAACTTAAAGGCATTAATGCCTACTATACAGGTCTGTAGGATAATTTGTATTGTGATGCGGTTGTGGGTTGCTTAATCGGTTAGTTACCCTTACCCAGTAAGTCTTTATCCAAGGGTAATTCCTTACCAAATGGAAAAGTCGTTGTAAGTTAAATGCATCTGAGGCAACAATGGGGAAAGTGGGTACCACTGCAGCGTGCCTCTCAAGTTCCCAGTTTTCTGATACTAATACATTTATCACTCTAGCTAAAGGTTTCATGCTCGTATAGGTATGTCATTTTTATGTAGCTTAACTGGTGTTACATAGGTTGTGTAAACAAAATTAAAATGGAGAAGCCAAAATCTTGCATTATCAGACACCTCCAGTGTAACTATACCTCCCCACTGGATTTAATTAAAATCTGTCCCACAAACCGCCTCACAATGTGCATGTGCCCTCCGCTTTTATCGACTTGTGTCATCTCTTATTTCAGTATAACATCTAGTGATACCACGTCCCTCATCTGCAAACACCAGGAGACCTAAGATGACAGATATCCTAGAAATACTCTGGGTATCTCTCCATATTGAATACATTGCATTAAGTAGGTAAGATTTTGTAGGACACATCTAGGGATGTCACCGACCATCCAGGATAAGTTAATTTTGTGATGATAACTTAGACAGGCTATTTGGCTGATAAACTACTTTTGTTTACTCATAGGCCAGACTGTTTGCAGAATTCATTAAGTACCGCCAGTAGGGATGAAATTGCCTTTGCCAGTTTTCTTCGGTACAGCAGAAGATCTGCGTATTGGAAAACCAAATGCGTGTGGGTCCCAATCTTTACTGCCCACTTGTTCATGGATTGTTGTAGTTGACCCGTCAGGGACCCCATTGCCAAGGCGAACAGAAATTGGAAAAGTGGGCATCCCTGCCATGTGCTTCTCTCAAGCTTCCATTCCTTTGACAGTATTCCATTTGTCTAGCTAACAGTTTTATTGCTAAACCAATAATGCCATGAGTGTCAAACACCTTCTGTGTCAGTGAGAACAAACCCATTTCCTCAGTACTGCCAAAGTTTAACTCAATATATGACAGGCATCTGATGTTGAGAATTGCCCTCCGACCCCGTACGAAACCACATTGAATACTATGTACTAAGTGTCCAATTATAGTCTTTTACCACTAAGCCAGCAGTTTGCCCAGTACCTTATTCGTTTTGAGCAGAGAAAGTGGACAGTCGGCATTAAGAAGTCCTGCTACCTTTGCTTCCTTAGTACCATCAGTGCTTCTTGAGGGGGTTTCAGCAAAATGCCCCTATCCCAGCTTCCTAAAATACCTACAGCAGTCTGCCAGCCAGCCTACCAGTACACGCCTCGTACCATTTTGCCAGGAGTGCCCAAAGTTTTACGAGTGTTTAGTTCCTTAATGGCCTCCGTGACCTTTTAGTGATAAGAGCGATTCTCACAGTTCTTTGCTTGGGTAATATTTTGCCTATTAACTGCACTGATAAGAGTTAGGTATCCGTCAAGTTCTACTGTTTCATAGTTTTTGTTTGGCTATTTGTAGTTGGTGTAGAAAACTGAATTTAGGTATGTATATGTAGGTGGTTGTTCCCTGCATGTCCCTAATGGCAGTGATGCATGTAGACACCAGGTCACATTACAAGACCCTGGACAGTAGTTTGCCATCTTGGTCTCCTCCTCTATGTAGGACTTGCCACAATTGTTTATTCTAGAACTCCTATCATTAGGTCTCGCCAAGCGTAGACTTATAGTTAGAAAGGAGTTTTGAGAAAGGGGCCCGCACCTCATTTCCATTGGCTAGTGTCACCATTTATGCTAAACGGTGGCCTGCCATTGGAAACGGGATTTAGTAGCCGCTGGCCATTCCCTTTTTCAGACGGCCTATCCAGACAGGCTTGTCTGCTTTATGGCTGTCGTGAAGCATTTTCTTAACTTTATAATGCCCACGGATTTTCAAAAGAAAAAAATCTTGGTTTCCTCAAGATTTTTTCCTTTGAGAGGTCGGGAGCAGTGCGCGCCTCCACGCGAATTAGAAACACATGGCACCATAAAGATAAGAGATCGAAGGGCTGAGAGGAACTAAGTTTAGCTGTCCGGTCGATTGTTCATCGGATCTTGAAACTGTTGCACAGTACTAGAAATGGTACTAACAAGGCATCGAGTAACTCACAGCGATCCCCATAAATAGTTTTGCGACTTTCATAGTAGAGTGGCATTCTTCGCAGAAGGGATATTAACCCTCTGCGATAGAACACGCAGAGTTAACTGCCAGTACACAAATCTCCGACTTTCGAACAAGAACATTTAATTAAAGCAGCCTTAGTTTTTTACTTACCTATGTCTCCGAGTTACAACAATACTACTGCTGCTGTATTTTTACTAACGTGTCTCTGAGTCACTATCACACTCACTTGCTGCAAACCGAGCTGCTGTAGTGTAGGTGAGCTTGAAGTCTGTATCACATGAGGGACCGTGAGAAGAGATGCTTGTGGAGGGAGTCTAATCAGTGATGACACTCCTGTTTTGAGAACTGTGCCTTGTGCACCTGCTCTCTGACTCACATTGACAGAACCGGACCCCATGACAGGGCAGCAGCATTGGTTGAGTTCAGATTAGTGTTCTAATTTGATTTTGGTGCATGCGGGAGCAACAATTCCTGGGGGCCTGGGCCGATAGGAAATTAAAATCATCCTGCCACAGCCTGTGCCTGTAGGGGCCTAGTCAGTCCTCCCTGGCAACTGTCTTCCAGAGGAAAGGGCCTCGAAGGGCAGAAGTCGACTCACTCCTCTGGCAAGCCAGCTTCGAGGTACTGCCACTGCTGTTGCCCCACTGAAATATTCCAAGGTCCTCCTGAACTTGCTCTTCAAAGAACATATCTTGCTCTTCATCTGGAGGCTGTGGTGTAGTGAGCTGTTTGAGTTCAACCTGCTCTGCTGCCTCTTGGGCAGCTCCCTCGAAGATTTTGATGAGAACCGAAATTCTGGAAGAGAGGAGTCTAAATACCTCTTCTTGTGTAAAATCCCCAACACTTTGGCTTCGAAGTGTGTTTTCTTCCAAGGTAGATCTATCCATCATCGGTTGTGGTCGGCGGCTTCTGCTTAGAGCTGGGTCTTCAACATCGGTCGATTTCTTTGCCCTCTACCTCTCATCTTTCGACAAAGCGTTTTTCCAAGGGATATCCTCTACTAGTATACTTGTTTCATGGTCTGTGGGGCTCCCTGTGTTTCAATATAACTTCAGTTGATGATTCTCTCAGCACCAAGGCAGTCTTGTAGAACTTGGTGTCCAACAATTTATTTGATTACCCATAGTTATTTTAATGCTACCTAAGGATGTTTATAGGGTTCTCCCTCCTTGTGTCTCCTCAGTGTCACCTCCGGGCCTTCAAGCAAACCTGCCGACAGCTGGAGAAGATCTGGCTCCGTGAACGAACACCGGACAGCCACGCCACCCACAAGAATGCCACCCGCAGACACCATCACCTCATCAGATCCGCCAAAAGGGCCTCCTTCAAAGACCGCCTAGACAACAACGCACACAACAGCAAAGAGCTCTTCAACATCGTGAAGGAACTCTCCAACCCCAGCTCCAACACCATCGATATCCCACCCTCACAAGACCTGTGCGACTCGCTGGCCACCTTCTTTCACCGCAAGATCACAGACATCCACGACAGTTTCAACGCCACGACCGCCCCGACAACCACTGAGACCTCCGCCCCCCACGACCACCAACCGCCTGCTCTACTGGACCAACATCAACGACGATGACACCATCAAGATCATGAACACCATCCACTCCGGATCTCCGTCAGATCCATGCCCACACCACATCTTCAACAAAGCCAGCACATCCATCGCACCCCATCTCCGGAAAGTCATCAACACCTCATTCGAGACAGCAACCTTCCCGGACAGCTGGAAGCACGCCGAGATCAACGCCTTACTCAAGAAACCCAAGGTGGACCCCAAGAACCTCATGAAGTTCCGGCCAATCTCCCTGCTCCCGGCAAAGGTCATCGAGAAGACCGTCAATGAACAACTGACCCGCTACCACGAGGAGAACATACTGGACCCTTCCCAGTCCAGGTTCCGCAGCAAACAGCACCGAGACTGCCCTCATCGCCGCTACCGATGACATCAAGTCCCTGCTGGACAACGGAGAAACGGCTGCCCTCATCCCCTGGACCTGTCAGCCGCCTTCAACACGGTCTGTCACCACACACTACGAACACGCCTCCACAATGCTGGGATCCAAGAGAAGGCCCTGGACCACCTCCTTCCTCTCCGGTAGAACACAGAGCGTCCACCTTCCCCCCCTTGCGCTCCGAAGCCACTGAGATCATCTGCGGCACACCTCAGTGCTCATCCCTCAGCCCAACCCTGTTTAACATCTACATGGCACCGCTCGCCCACGTCGCCAGTCGGCACGACCTCAACATCCTCTCCTACGCCGATGACACCCAGCTGATACTCTCCCTCACCAACGACCCCCACACCGCCAAAACCAACCTTCACGAAGGAATGAAGGCCGTTGCTGAATGGATGAGGAACAGCCGACTGAAGCTGAACTCTGACTAGACGGAGGTCCTCATCCTCGGATCCAACCCTTTGGCATGGGACTACTCCTGGTGGCCGATCGCACTGGGAACCGCTCCAACACCCGTCTCCTCCTCCTGCTTCAACACCCTCCGCATGCTCCGTCGGATCTACAAATGAATCCCCACTGAAACGAGAAGAACAGTCACCCAGGCCCTTGTCAGCAGCAGGTTGGACTATGGAAACGCCCTCTACGCAGGAGCCTAGGCTAAACTCCTGAGATGGCTCCAACGCATCCAGAACGCCTCTGCACGCCTGATCCTCGACATCCCCCGCCGCAGCCACATCACACCCCACGAGAGACCTGCACTGGCTCCCGGTCAACAAGAGGATAACTTTCAAGCTCCTCACCCACGCACACAAGGCACTCCACAACACCGGACCAACGTACCATCCGCCAGCTCCGCTCCGCCGACCTCGCCCTCGCTACAGTCCCCCGCTTCCGAAGAGCGACCTCAGGCGGCAGATTGTTCTCCCACCTCGCCGTCAAGACCTGGAACACCCTCCCCATCCACCTACGGCAGACCCAAGACCTGCCGACTTTCAGAAAATTCCTCAAGGCCTGGCTTTTCGAGCAGTAGCAGCATTCCCCACCAGAGCGCCTTGAGACCCTCACGGGTAAGTAGTGCGTTTTACAAATGATACGATTGATTGATTGGATCCAACTCGAAAACTTCTCCCTCGAGGTTTAATCTGAGCATGTGCTGCCTCTGTGTCATACAGCCCTCCTCTTTACTCAACAGCCCATGTTCCCTCATTGACGATATCCCTTTCTTCTGTGCTGTATGGTGGTATAGTGTGCCTGCTTTTGCTTCACTGTAGTCTGCAGAAAGGATAGCTGTCCTTCAGGATGAATTTACAGTGACACTTGGGTCAGAACTTAAAGGAAGAGTTATCTTCTTCCCTCAACAGTTCCATGTGTGGCCGTCGTTTTTCACCTACCATCTTGGTGATCTGTGTTTAAGCTATTTCTCTCCTCTCTCTAAAGAGGTCCTTCATAGTGAAATTTTCCCATGCTGACCTCGACGTTTCATCAAACTTATTGCTCTTTTTTTCTCCAGCATTCGCAGAGCTTTGGCTGATGCTTACAGACCCAACGGCAGAATAAATCATCTGAAAATAGGTGCATACCAGCCATAGCACCACCAGGAAAAGTAACTGAAAAGAGAAAAGGGACTAAGAGCATTCAAGCTGACCACTAGATGGCAGAATAATGCACACAATGTGAATTCCAAAAAGATTCACGCTGCAAAAGGAAAATGCTACTTACCAGTATGCATCTGTTCTTGGCATGTAGTGCTGTAGATTCGTATACTTGTGCATAGATCGGCACTTGTGTTGGGCTCGGATGTTTACACTTTGTTTTTGTCTTGGAAAAAATCTTTGTAGTCACGAGGTAGGTGACTACTCCTTAGGATGATAGTGCGCATGGGCGTTGTGAGAAAGTGCCATCTTTCTTGCATGGGTATGCCCCCACTTTTTGCTGAATTGCTGATGTGCTTTGACCGAGTGTGCCCTGGGCTGCTGCCAACCAGGTGCCCAGGGCCTGTGTTCCTTCCCTAAAACGGCGTTGAAACTAAAACCAAATTGGCATCTCTGGCCACCTGTCAGCCCCTAGTAAATGGTACCCTAGGTACCCAAGGCATGGTGACCAGAGAAGACCCCTAAGGGCTGCAGTACATATTGTGCCACCCTAAAACCCTGCCCTGACACCCACACACTGCCTTTGCTGGCTGAGTGTCTAAGTACAGAACTATACAGAGTCGACATGGCACACTTCCCTGTGTGCCATGCCCACAAGCTCAATGCCCTGGCATCGATCAGTAACCCCTCTAGCTGGGTGCCCTATGCCAGTGGTGTGGGCACAGGTGCATGAGCCCTGTGCCCCTACAGCACCCAGGGCCATTCCTGGGCACTGTAAGTGCAGTGCTGCCATTAAGGGTATGTGGTGCTGGGAGGTCATTACGAACTGCACAGCACCATGATGGCTTCGCTGAAGGCTGAGAAATTTGATATCAAACTTCTCAGCACATTAAATCTGCACTGATGCCAGTGTGGGATTTAATGTAAAATGCACGACAGAGGGCATCTTAGAGATGCCCCTTGAAACCTAACCAACTCCCAGTGTCCTGACTGCTGGGACGGTGCCAGTGTGCAGGGCCTTCGCTCCAGGTTAAGAGCAACTCACTGCATTACAGGCAAGATGATGTGCATACATGGGAGTGGTGGTACTAGACCCACCCCCTTGCGGGAGGAGTGGCGATGTTATGCAATGTCACTAAGTAATTCCAGCAGCTTATGTATATTTGTAAATTGGTGTATAGTATTGAGTGGTGTGTGCGTTTAATAAATGTACTCTTACTTTTATAAAGCAATGTACAGACTGGACAATCAATTATTGAGTGTTATTTTTGCGCACCTGCAAATGGCAATTACTAGCCTACACCACCTCCCTTGAGTAAGCCTCAGACTGCTCTGCAACGCTACCCTCTGAGAGTCAGGCACTGTTTGGTTCCCAGTGAAGGACAAATGTGTCATGTTATTTGTGCAGGCCTCACAGATGCTGCCTCGTTTTCCAACACCAAGAAACAAGAAGACCAAGAACAAGACGACCAAGAAACAAGAAGACCAAGAAGCAAGAAGACCAAGAAACAAGAAGAACTGCCATGCAGCTGCCAACAAAAGGACGACGCCCACTGACTTGGCCCAAGAACTCTACAGGCCTGTTAATCCTTGAACCTGCTCCTGCGGAACTCTGGCATCTCCTGCGGACAGCAGCCTCGACAACCCCGGAGGACCTGCCTGCCTTGAACCTTTCAAAAGACTGGGACTCCCACGAGCAGTGGTTCTGCTCAAACAGCAATACCCCTGGTGCCAGCCAGGAACTGCAAGCCCGCACCCGCCAAGCCCGGCCTGTGCCTGAGTGACCCAAGACCACGAGGACGACCCCCCGGCAACTGTGACCCGAAGTGCAGTGCCCAAAGACCCTCCTCGACTAACCAGACTACGCCTACAGCCTCAGAACCAGGGACCCTACCAACCGCGACGAGCTGAGGGTAAGATTTCCAGACGCCAAAAGACACCCCTGCACCCGGTGCCCCATGGCCCCCTGTGCCTTCCTTTGGGGTACCTACCTCTTCTCCAAGATCCCAACTTACCTCTTGAATTTATGGTCACACCTGAAGAATCTCCGTCCCTGAGCCTGCAGCCTTTGTTCACTTTTTAACTTTCCCATTGGATAACACTGAGCGCCCGACGGCTCAAAAGCACCCTGCACCCAGCCGCCCGAATGCCGCTGGAAGTGCAACTACTACCTACTCACCTTCCCCACTTGCCCCGAGTAAGTGACCAGGAGCTCAGCTCCCACAATCGTGTGGCCTGCTTGCTGGCAGCCACCAACCAAAGGCCCCCTACCCTCCATTGGATTGCTTTGGGCCTACTCTCTCTGCACCCGGCTGCCCCTGTGCCGCTGAGGGTGTAACTACTGTACCTTTCCGACCCTGGGAGACCCCCCCCGAGTCTATGCCCAGAACCGTAACTCCACCAGTCGAGTATTTACCTAACAGCCGATAACTCACTTTCCTTCCATAGGCTAACATTGACTGGTTTTCACTGAAATTTCAAAGTGTGGAGTTTTGAAAGTTTAAAATATTCATCTAAAATCAGCCGAATAACGAATTCCGAATTACTCACCTGTGATCAGGAGATAAGCCAGTACTGTACCTTTTAGCCCAGTACTGAACCGCAAAAGTAATCCTAACTGTACTTACCAGTTACCTGCATTTTCTTCCATAGGAAACTATTGACTGTTTTTCTGTGAAATTTCTTCTAAGTGTCGATTTTTGCAAACTACAAATATTCTTTAAAAACTGTACCAAATACTAAAACGTAATTACTTACCTGTCTTAGGTAGAGGTCCCAGTGCTGAACTTATGAGTCCAGTACTGGATTACAAAAGTAACGAGAACCTACTTTACCTGTGACTTGTATTTCCTCCGATAGGATAACATTGCCTGTTTTCACTGAAAAGTTTATGTCAACTTTGAAAATACATTTATATTCTTTAAAAATCATAACTGTAACCAAAACGCTTTTACTTAACTGTTTACAGCTTAGGTCCCGGGATTGAATCCAGGATCCCTTCCTGTGGTTAGAAAAGTAATCCTTAAAGTAATCAACTGCATTTATGTACAAAAACCCATTGAGCTCAATGTTAAATTGTGTTTAGAATTGTTTTGCCTATTGCAACCACTGTGGCTATTGTACTTACAAAGTCTACTGCCTTTCTGAATAGTAATTACCTAAAGTCACTCATATTGAGAAAAGTATATTTTGATATCTGTTGGTTCTAAAATAAAACTATCTTTTGACATAAAAACAATTGGACTAGAGTGAAGTTCTCGGGTGTGCGAAACCATTTGCTGACTGTGTACAACAAATGCTTTACACTGTTCTCTGATACTGCCTTACTGATCGACCAAGCTATCATTTTAGAGAGTAAGGTTATATCTAACTTTAACGTCTGTCATACCTCTGGGGACTCTATACACACTGTACCTTACTTTGGTCCAGTACATATAGAGCCACTTTCTTACAGGCATCGACTCCATCTCTAGATTGTTTTGCCATGAAGGGTTATGATGGAGTTATTAAGAAATAGAAAGATGTCCATGTGTAATACATCTAAGATAGTACTGGAACAGATATAGGTATTTGGGGAGGTGGGAATATACAAATCTAAAGCTCTACATGCAAAGAACAGATGCATATTGGTAAATAGCATTTTCCGTTTGAGGCATATGAGCTGTAGATCGTATACTTGTGCATAGACTATACAGCAGTTACCTCCTTAGCGGTGGCTACCTGTATCTGTTGCAGGGGTTTGAAAAGGTGTTCTTAATACAGCCTGGCCCACATTAGCTTGTTTTGCTTGCACATCTATACAATAGTAATTTCTGAAAGTGTGCGGTGTAGACCAAGTTGCTGCTTTGCAGAGGTCATCTAGGGGAATGTTCCTAAGAATGCCTTAGAAGCCCCTAGTTTGCATGTGGAATGAGCCTTAGGGTAATGGTAAATGTGCGTTTGGCTTTAAGATAGCATATTTGGATGCATTTAACAATCCACCTTGCAATCCCTGCTTTTGAAATGGGATTGCCTTCATGAGGTGTGGAGAAAGCCACAAACAGTTGTTTCTTCTTTCTTAAGGATTTTGTCCTTTCAATGTAGTAAAGTATAGCACTTTTAACATCTAGAGTGTGAAGAGCCTGTTCTGCCACAGAGTATGGTTGAGGGGAAAAAAACTGAGAGTTCCACAGACTGGTGAAGATGGAAGGCATCAACTACTTTAGGTAAAAATGTTGGGTTGGGCCTAAAAACCACTTTATGATGGATTTGCAAAAATGGTACTTGCATGGTTAATGCCTGGAGTTCACTCTTCTACGAGATGTGATAGCGACTAGGAAGGCTACTTTCCAAGTGAGGAACTGTGGTTTGCATTTGTACAGAGGTTCAAATGGGGGACCCATGAGTCTGGTAAGAATATTTAAAATCGATACTGGAGAGGGTGGAGCTCTGGGTGGAATTATTCTTTTAAGTCCTTCCATAACTGCTTTGATAGCGGGTACTCTAAACAAGGATAAGGGTGCTATTGCAGCGAGATGTAGTCTTATGGATGTATATGCTAGGTTAACATTGTTGTAGGTGTAAGAGATAACATGTTTTGAATAGAAGCATCTGGTGGATTGATTTAATTTGTACAGTAAATTACAAATCGTTTCCACTTTGCGGTGTAACATGCTCTGGTGGTAGGACATCTAGCTTCCACAATGATGTTCATGCAGTCTGGCGGGAGATTGAGATAGCCAAACTAAGACCTCAGGTCCCAGATCGCAAGGTTGAGTTGATTTGGATCTGGATGTCTTGTCTC
This sequence comes from Lissotriton helveticus, assembly GCF_964261635.1. Lineage (NCBI taxonomy): Eukaryota > Metazoa > Chordata > Amphibia > Caudata > Salamandridae > Lissotriton > Lissotriton helveticus. The sequence continues at coordinate 1,797,874,343 of NC_136065.1, read as the reverse complement.
TTTATGGGTCTGAGTGAGAAGCTTGGGTGACAGGTGTAGCCTTTGATGAGGAACTACTGATAGTTCCAAGAAGGTTGTGAACCATGGTTGTCAGCCCATGTTCGAGCAGACAGGATCATTGTGAGGGGATGCTGTTCAGCTTCCGAACCACTAACGGAATTAGTGGGAGAGGCGCAAAAGCGTAAGCAAGTTTGCCTATCCAGTTCATCCATAGCGCATTGCCTTTGGACAATGAGTGTTGATACCTGGATGCGAAGCTTGGGCATTTTGCGTTTTGATGTGTGGTGAACAGATCTATTACTGGGTGGCCCCACATGTGAAAGAATGAACGAAGAACTTGGGGATGAAGTTCTCATTCATGGATCTGCTGTGTTTGACAACTGAGCAAATCTGCAATCTGATTGTGTACCCTCAGGAGGTGTTCTGCAAGGAGATATATGTTTTGCGGAATGGCCCATCTTCATATGCTTTGAGCTAGGTGTGAAAGCTGTAGAGACTGTGTCCCCTCCCTGTTTCTGTATGTAGAACATTGCTGTCATGTGGTCTGTACGGACCAGGACAGTTTTGCCTATCAGATGGAGTTGCACACATCTGCTGTGTGACTTGGCTTTTATGAGCCAGTCGTCCAGATAAGGGAACACGTGAATGTGTTGTCTTCGTAAGTGAGCCGCCACTACTGCGAGGCACTTGGTGAAGACTCTGGGTGCTGTAGTCACCCCGAACGGAAGGACTCTGAATTGGTAGTGTTGAACGTTCACCAGGAACATGACATTTTCTGTGAGCGGGGTGAATGGGAATATGAAAGTAGGCTTCCTTTAGATTTAGAGTGAAGAGAGTCACCCTGTTGAAGCAGTGGGAGCACCTGTTGGAGAGTGACCATGTGGAAGTGGTCTGACTGAATGTAGAGGTTTAACGGTCTGAGGTCCAGTATTGGTGTGAGAGAGCTGTTCTTTTTTGGGATTAGAAAGTAGAGGGAGTAAACCCCTGTGCCTTGATGAGGTAAGGGGACTGGTTCTATTGCATGTTTTTGTAATAGAGAGAGAACTTCTTGTTTCAGAAGAGTGAGATGTTTCGGGGACATTGGACGTTGTCTGGGAGGGATATTTGGGGGAGTGGAGGTGAGTTCCAGGCAATAACCATACTGGATCATTTGTCTTACCCACTTGTCTGTTCTGATAGAATTCCAGATAGGTAGGAACTGTGAGATGTGTCCCCCAACAGGAGTGGGATGATTGGGGGGAAGTGAAGGAAAGTCACTGCTTGGTGGTAGGGGAGTTGCGGGTATTGTTACAGTGACCTCTTCCCTTACCATTGTTGCCTCTGTACCCCCCACGAAAGTAAACTCTGAAGGAATTGTTTTGATTGGGGCTTTTATAGGGATGCTCCGAGCCAATAGTTTTGGAGCAAGGAGTGACGCAATGAACCTTTAGGGGAAGGTAATTGCAAGGTCCCCCATGGACTTGGCAGTGTTAGTTTCCTTTTTCATCTTCTCTAAAGACGTATAGACTGAAGGCCCAAAAAGATGCTCTTGGTCAAAGGGCTGATTAAGCATAGTGGACTGCACTTCCTGCTTGAACCCAGAGCCAAGCCTGCCTGCGTAGCAAAATGCTGGTATTAATAGCACGAGATACCGTATCAGCCGCATCAAGTGCACATTTGATAGATGTATTTGTTATTAATTATCCCTCCTGTAAAAGGTCATTAGCTTTGTCTTCATATTGGTCAAGTAGATGTTGCATAAGCTTTTCAAGCTTTCATATCTGGCCAACAAAGCTTGGGCATTGGCAATCCGCAATGATTTGCAGCCTGTGACACAATACGTTTTCCAGATGAGTCTATGAGTTTGGATTCCTTATTAGGAGGAGGGGTGTCGCCTGTGCCTTGTGAATTTGCCCTCTTGCATTAAACACCAAAAGAGAATCTAAATTTGGGAGCTGCCTTTTATTTTTTGTCTACCCTGGTGTTACGAATCCTGGCACTGACGGGGACTTAAAAAACTTCTGGTTTATGTTTTAGCATGCCTTTTAACATTAGCAGGGTGTGTGTGGACTTGTGTGGGTGCAAATGTTTCCAATAAAACGTCTTTCTCCAAAGGAAGAGAGTGTAACTGTACCCCGTGGTACTGAGCAGCTCTAATAATTAGTTGCGCAAACCCAATATTGTCATCTGGTGGTGATGGACTAGAGGGATAGAGGTCCGGGTCGTTGTGTGGGTCAGGATCTATGTTGTAATCATCTTAAGGATCTATATTGGGTGGATGGTATGTGCGTCATCATCCCTATCTGGATCCCCATCCCCATCAGTATAATCATCTTCATCATCCTGTGGTTGAGGTGAAAATGTATGTTGTGGGGAGTGTACTGGAGAAATGAGCAGATTTGGATCAGTTGGAGAAGGAGAGAGAGGGGGCAGTATTAGTGCCCATCTCCTTCAGCTTCATGGGTATTTCAAAGTCTTCTGAAGTGTCCAATTTTCTCTTTATAGGAGGCTTGGCAACAACTATGCCAGTTTCTAGGTCAATGTAGAGTTTTTTGCTTTGGATCCAACAAAATCTGGTAGAGGCTGTTGTATGGGTACAATGTCCTTTTTCAGTGCTGAATATTTACGGTCAGAATGTTGTTAATGGTGTCTCTGAAGCTTTCTGTGGGGTCTTGACTCATCTTTTGGTACAGGAGTTTGTGGCTCCGGAGATTTTTTCGGCTCCTCCAAAGATTTTTTCGGGTCCGAATGCTTGTCTTGTTTGTGTCGACAAGGAGGGCTTCGGCGGCGAGGTTGTTTTCGGTGCAGACGAAGAAGGGTGTGGAACCTCTTTGGTTTTGGACTTTGGTGCCGAAGGTAATTTTTCTGCAGCGTAATGTGATTGGCTCGATCCAGAGCCAGAAACCTTTTCTTTTGGTTTCATAGCCGGGCCAGAGGACGGGGCGTCTGAAATGTGTTGCCGGTGTCGACCTGAGGACGAAGGTATTACCAGAGCCTTAGGTTTGGTTTTGGTTGGTGTGAGAAAGTGCCATCTTTCTTGCATTGGTATGCCCCCACTTTTTTTCTGAACTGCTGATGTGCTTAGACTGAGTGTGCCCTGTGTTCCTTCCCTAAAAACTATGCTGAAACAAAATACCCAATTGGCATCTCTGGCCCCCTGTCAGCCCCTAGTAAACGGTATCCTAGGTACCCAGGGCATGGTGGCCAGAGAAGATCCCTGAGGGCGCAGCACTGATTGTGCCACCCTCAGAGGCCCTGTACCCTGGTACCCACACCCTGCCTTTGCAGGCTGAGTGCCTAAGTACATAACTAAAACAAAAGTCGACATGGCACACATCCCTGTGTGCCATACCCACAGAACCCACTGCCCTGGCATACCTCAGTTACCCCTCTAGCTGGGTGCCCTATGCCAGAGGTGAGGGCACGGGGGCATGAGCCCTGTGCCCCTACAGTCCCCAGGACCATTCCTGGGCACTGTAAGTGCAGTGATGCCATTTAAACGTATATGGTGCTGGGAGGTTGTCATTACGAACTCCACAGCACCATAATGGCTACACTGAAGACTGACAAGTTTGGTACCAAACTTCTCAGCACATTAAACCCGCACTGATGCCAGTATGGGATTTAATGTAACATGCACAAGAGGGTATCACAGAGATGCTCTCCATAACCCGAACCTACAATCCACGTCTGGGCTGAGTGGCTGCAGAGGCTGCCACACAGCAGACATGTTGCTGGACCCCTGGGTGGAGAGCCCCCCGCTCTCCTGGGTCTGCAACAAAGCACATCCTGGGCGAGGTGCTATGTCTCCTCCCCCAGGATGGACGGGGGAAGCTTCAAAGACATACCGCCTCTGAGAGCTTCCCCAGACCATATGCTGTACCCAACAACCAGCCCCCCACCAGTCCTACCCCCAATCTGGCGGGAAGACTGGCGGGAAAAACCACGTCACAAGGGGGGTGTGCCAACCTGTGCCAACTCCACCCCTCAGGTGAAGGAGGCGAGGTGAAGCACGACCCGGGCTCCGGCCATCTTGTAGATGGGGAGTCCTGCCCAATCCCAGCTAGGCTCCTGCCCCCCTCCCACAGGAGAGGAGCAGGCTAGGGGGTGTACTCACCCCAGGACTGCCCTTGCCCTGCAACGCCCCTAAATTTAGTATTTAGGGGCTCCCTGAACCTTCCTTCCTCAGATCCCGATATCAAAAAGAAGAAAGAAGATCAAGACGAAGACCCGCCATGCAGCTGCTAACAACAGGACAACAACTGACTTGGCCCCAGCCCTACCGGCCTGTTGATCCTGGAACCTGCTCCTGCCTAAACCCAGCGACCTCCGCGGACAGCAACCTTGGGACACCCAGAGGACCTGCCTGCCTTGACCCTCTCGACGACTGGGACTCCCATCAGCAGAGGCTCTGTTGCAACAACCCACCTGGTGCCCACCAGGAAGCTCCGGACCAGCCCACTCTACACCAGGCGAGCCCGGGCTGGGCCAACCAGAACAAAGACCACGAGGACGTCCCCCCGGCGACTGGGACCCGAAGTCCAGTGCCCACAGACCTTCCTCGACGAACCAGCCGACGCCTGCAGACTCAGAACCCCAGGGGCCACCCCAACCGCGACCAGCCGAGGGTAAGCTTTTCCGACACCCAAAGACACCCCTGCACCCGGCGCCCTACAGCCCCCTGTGCCTCCCTTTGGGGTACCTACCTGTGCTCCAACATCCCAACTTTGCTGGTCGCCCCTGGAGAGTCACCGTCCCCGAGCCTGCAGCCTTTGTTCCTTTTTCCAGATCCTTATTGGATAAAATTGAGCGCCTGACGGCTCAAAAGCACCCTGCACCCAGCCGCCCGAGTGCCGCTGGCTGTGACCTCTTTGCCCGATCCTACTTCCCCCCCCTTGCCCAGAGCAAGTGACCAGGAGCCCAGCTCCCAGAGCCGCGTGGCCTGCTAGCCAGCCGCCACCAACCGAAGGCCCCCTTTCCCTCATTGGATAACATTGGGCCTACCTACCTCTGCACCCGGACGCCCCTGCACCGCTGGGACTGAACTAACTGTACTCACCTGACCCTGGGGGACCCCTGAGTCTATGCCAGGAACCCTAACTTCACCAACCAAGTACTCACCTGGAAACCGGTAATTCATTTACCTGCCATTGGATAACATTGACCCATTTTTGACCCGAAAATTTTCTAAGTGTGAAGTTTTGAAAACTGAAAATATTCCTATAAAATCAACCAAAGTCTGAATTCGAAAATACTCACCGGTGATCAGGAGAGAAGCCAGTACTGTACCTTTCCGCCAAGTACTGAACCGCAACAGTAATCCCTAGCGGGGTTACTAGTAACCTGTATTTTCTCCATAGGAACCCATTGTCTGCTTTTCTATGAAATTTCTTCGGTCTACTTTTGAAAACTGCAAATATACTTTAAAAATCATACGACATACTGAAACGCAATTACCTACCTGTTTTGAGTTAAGCCCCCAGTGCTGGCCCTAGGAGACTAGTGCTGGGTTACAAAAGTAACGCAACCGTACTTCACCTGTAACCTGAATTTCCTCCCATTGAATAACATTGTGAGAATCACCTCGAAAAGTTTCTAAGTGTGAACTTTTAAAACAGCTTTATATTCAGGAAAAATCATCACTGTAACTAAAACGTTTTTCCTAATCTGGTTTCAGCTTAGACCCCAGGACTGATTCCAAGATCTAGTCCTGGAACTACCAAAGTAATCCATAAAGTAATCAACTGTACTTTCCTAGGAAACCCCATTAAGCTCAATGCTAGAGTGTGTTTCAGAACTGTATTGCTATTAGCTAACCTGTGATTGTGTGTACCAACTTATTGCTCCTCTGTAAAGTATTTACCTGAGAGTATTCGTAACTCAAAAAGTATATTTTTTATAACTGTAGTGCAGTTCTTGAGTGTGTGAAACCTTTTGCTGACAGTGTGTACACCAAATGCTTTGCACTGTCCTCTGGTACTGCCTTACTGCTCGACCAAGCTACCACTTTGGAAAGTACGGTCAGTTCTGACTTTAACCTCTGTTATACCTTTGGGGTTTGTGGACTCTATACACACTGTACTGCCTTATTGTCCAGTATATATAGAGCCACCTTCTCACAGTTGGGACAGGGGTCTGGGTACTCACGGACCGCTGAGCCGGAGTGAATGTCTCGTCTTTGGAGAGGTCTTCTTCATCAGTTTGTAGCTCCGGCTAGATTGGAATTACTCCTATGATGTCCGGAATCGAGCTGCTTTCACAAGACATCATGACGTCAAGCCAGAGGGTTACGTATGGTTTTCTTCGGTTTGAAAGATGAACAGGCCTCGCAGTAATGGTCTTCGTGCTCCGGAGAGGCAGAGGTAACAAACCTTGTGTAAGTCAGTGTGTGGGAACTTCGCACAACACATGGGGCATTTTTTGAAAGAAGTCCTTTCCATTGACTGCTGGTTTGGTCAGCTCGGAAAGGCCCAACGGCCGGCCTCGAAGATCGAGGTAGAGGATTTTTTTTATTTCCTGAAGATACGCGTCGAAAAACGCGAACGAGACAATACCGTCGAGTGGTGAGGGATTGCACGTCGAAGGGGATTCGAAAACGACACCGACCCGGAGCGCAGCAAATCACATCCGAACCCGATGGCGGAAAAAAACAATCTAGAGATGGAGTCGATGCCCATGCGCACTATCACCATAAGGAGGAGTCTCCTACCGTGTGACTACAAAGACTTCTTCCAAGACAAAAACAAAGTGCAAACATCAGAGCCCAACACCAGATGGCGATCTACGCACAAGTATACTATCTACAGCTCATATGCCTCGAACTCTAACTTAAAAAAAAAAGTACCCTTTACCTGTTTTAATCTACCATATGGGAAAATTAGAGACGGCTCTCCCAGCCGCCAGCCAGTGATTATGCTTATATAGATATTAAAAGGAATTGAATGCCTTGCCAGAGCAAACATTGGGCTGACCTTAATGGTGAGAGAAGACTACTCTAAACTCTAGAGAATATGCAAGATGGGGGTTGTGATCATCCTTTTTGAAACTGCTGTGTTAAATCCTGCTGGACAGATCCAAAGTGTACACATAACACTTTGAGCACAATTCTTATGTACTCACTGGCTTGACGACTTCACTTTCCTACCAAACGTCTGTCTCTGGGTTTATTGTGGGTACACTACCTGTTGCATACTGGATTTTAGAGTTACACATGAGAGGACACTAGGATTACCATAGTACACCCCCCAGCCCTCGGAGAAAGTCTTCAGCCACACTCTGCTTGGGCCCGATCTTGAACATACACTTTCAAAAAAGGCATTTTGTGCTTGTATGCAGTAAGGCAAATAGGTACTGCTGTAAAAGTGGGCTGTACTAGGAACGTTTACCCTATTGGTTAGGGAGGAGCCTGGACTCAGCCCACCCCTAGCTTGTGCCAGGCAGAAATGTGGCACAGCCAGGTACCCACTTCTCTAAACTTTCTAGATCTGCAGAAGATCACAAGATGCCTAGACCTGCTGTCTGACATGAGAAGAGCCCTGAAGGACTGGATCTACTCCATCTTGTAACCGGGAAAAAGAAGTGGACTCCATGAGCTAGTGGGCTGACCTACTGTGTGGCTATAAGGACACAAAAAGCTGCAAGAGGACTTTTGCCTACAATTCACAGCTGACTAGTGGCAACTAGAACTTGCACTGGACAATGCTGGAGGCCTCTGCCTGGCACCCTGAGACTCTAGGTATCCCATGCCCCCTAAGGTAATGAGAGGCTTAAACGTTTACTCCTGCCGTTGCTTCGCCACCATGAACAGTTTTTGAAGCCAAGTGGACCCAATGAAAAAAGTATCCAGCTCACATTTATGCAGCGTCAAATTGAATTTTAGATTCAGACCCATGAAAGGATCCAGCATCTCTAACCAAAAAAAACAAAAAAGAAAAAAGAGACAAGGTCCCTTTCTGTTTTGGGACTTTTAAAACAAGCAAAAACTTCAACCAATAGGTGGCAGGATACATGCACAGCTTATCAATCTAGAGGATCCTCACACTCAAACAGTGCTTTATGTAGGAGCTCTTTTTAGGTTGGCTTGCTATATAAATATGACACTCTGGACAATGTTACAAGTAAAATGAAATGTGGGTGTTTTCTAGAGTTGGCAATTGACTGCTTCGTAAACCATCTGGTTGGAAATGACAATGAACTGGCCCAATAACCATGTAGTGTAGATTCTTACCTTTGACAGCTTGATCAAACTTGATATGTGTTCAATCTGGAAAGAGAAACAATATAACATCAGAATGGCGAAAAGGTGTCAGTGCTTTAGTGAACCTCTAAATGACAAAATATAATAGCAGCAGAAGCCACTGGGGTGTCTGGCATATGTACAAGTGACTCAAGGAAGTGGAGGGTTTGGATATGTGACAAAACATGATGTGCGTTCTTGTATACAAAATAAATAACCCAACAGGTTCAAGTAGTAACGATCTGGAAGAATTAGCTCCTTGCCTTGGTTATATTTTCAGATTAAGATTCTTAAAATGTTCAATCCTTGACTAGACCCCAGGCACTACTGAGAAGTCGCTTCGGTGTTATAAGTTCTACATGCGCTCCAGAAAGCTGTTGCATTCAGCTTCAACCAGTATTTAAAATCTTGTTCACATGCAGCCTTTAATTTATCCAATTGCACCCTAGTAATCACTTAGTAACTAATGCTCATCCGTGAACCCTTAAAACCTTGAACTACTCCTTGGACTAAAAACAAAAAGTACAAACTTGGAACCACTTAACATTACCCTTCTATTAACTCATATGCACAAAAAAACACTAGCCTTCCCTGAACCCTAAAATCCCCGTAACTATTCTTCAATGAATCTTGAAAAACCCAGTAGTATACATTCAGTCCATTCCCCACTACACTATAAATGTTAACCTCTACTTCAGCAGAGGAATGCCTTTGTCCTTGCTCCCGTTACAGTTGCATTTAACCTATAAGGCACAACAATTTTCAATTTTTTAGCCACAACTTTTTTTCCCATTCTAGTTTTTATGCAAAGCAAAAACGCAGGTTTCTTCATCGGCAAATCTTAATGCAGATATATAATTTAAAAAAATTATTTTTTTTAAAACACTAGCACTGGCAAAGTCAATTTTACTTCCCTTTTTATATGATCAAAGCTTTAAAACACTCGGGGAGTGGCCAAGCCGCAAATGGAGTGAGACGTGTATTGATGGGTGTCTGCTCCATTGCGACCTGCTAAAGCTTGCCCACCTGTTCCGGAGCTTGGCTGTGGGTATATGACCTGGGAATAGACTCCTGGACCCTACCAGGGGCCTGCCGCCGCCTTGAAAATGGATCAAGGGCCACCCCACACTTTTTGGTGCCAGGAGGAGAGATCGTCTCGCCACCCGCAGCTGCCATCTTAGGCCTCGCGGAGGGACCTACCTCCCCTTCCTTTAACACCCAGCACCGGGCCACACCTGGCCTGGAGGGCCAACCCGACTGCGGCCTCTCCTGGGACCACTGCCAGACCGGGATCGTGACCTGCCTTAAGTGAAGACCAGCTAGGGGTTTGTCGGGCCTGACTGCAAGCCCGCTTCCCTGTGGATCCTGCTTCGCCCGCTGAGGTCATTACAGGTCAGCTAAGATAGAGAGGCCCTCTTGAGCTAATTATGTCACACACACAAAGACTGAACTCAGACCAATTTGTATAAAAAATATTAAGTTATCCTATATCTAGAACCAAGCCAAGTGCAGGTAGGTGAAATAAATGCTTTGTAAAATCGTATGCAATGATTTACAGTTGAATGCAGGTTCAAATGCAGTTGACTGAATTACAGGTAAGTCAATATTTTTAAATTACTTTTCGGTTACTTTACAGATTACCTTGTACATCACTTTTTAAATTACTTCTTCTACTCTGTGTGATATGGCTAGATATCACACTGGGGCATTTCCTAGAGAAAAGGTAAGCAGATCAGTTTTTGTACACTGCAGTTTCATATTCTCATACAAACCACCTCCACACTTAAAACAAATTCCAAGGAAAAACAGTCAATGTATTCCTATGGAGGAAAATTAATTTAACGGTTTGCAGGCACATACAAGTATGTGGAAGTTGGTATTCTGGAGCTAGAACCAGGGTTTCCCCCAGGGTCAAGGATGCATTATTCGAGCACCCTCAGCGGCACTATGGCAGCCGGTTGCAGACTGTTGAGGCCAAAAGTTATACAATGGGGGACAGGGGGCATTCGGTTTGTGGCTGCTCACGAGCAGGCCGCAAGGTTGTGGGAGGAAAGCTCCTGGGGTTAGGCTCAGGGCAAAGGGGGATCCGAGTTAGCACAAACAGTGCACCCACAGCAGAACAAGGGCACCAGGTGAAGGGTGCTGTTTTGGTGTCGGGTGCCCTGTGCTTTCAAAGGGAGTTGCCGATTTTGGCTGCAGGCTCAGTCCAGGAAGACCGGTCCCAGGATGCTTGTTTCTGGTCCAGGGAGGACCTGGCTTGGACTGTTCCCACAAGGAACAGGGTCAAGACTGAGTTGCATATGGCTGGGTCCAATCTGGGGTGTTGGAGCAAAAGAATGATGGATTAAACCTAGATCCTTGTGACTAGGGGTGAGTGTCTGCCTTGTCCAGCATTCCGTCCATCAATTCTTTCTTTTGCATATATCACCCGAAGTGGGAAGGGTATGCCCAGACATGGGTCGCGTGCTCACTACACCACTGGATTCAAGCTAGCCTAGCTGATTAAGGGTGATGCCCTGAAGCTGGTCCCAGGATGCTTGTTTCCGGTTCAGGGAGGACCTGGCTTGGCAGCTCAGGCTGAACTGTTCCCATACGGAACAGGGTCAAGACTGATTTGCATATCGTTGGGTCCAATCTGGGGTGGTGTGGTGAGCAAAAGAATGATGGATTACACCTAGATCCTTGTGACTGGGGGTGAATGTCTGCATTGTCCAGCATTCCATCCATCAATTCTTTCTTTTCCAAATATCCATGTCATTATTGGACTTGCTCTTCCTTTAAATCTGTGGGGGCTACAATACTAATGAAAGCCATGCTGCAAGGCCCCCCCCCCCGGGTAGCCCGGGACATCGAAGGTTGTCATCTAAAGAACCAAGCGCATCGTGGCACCCAACCCCTGCTTCGTGTCACGGAAGAAACTACCATTCTCGGGGGTGATTTCAGGAGGGTTATCACTGACCTGGGTCTCACTGACGCCTGGAGATATATATTCCCTCATACTCACAATTGATTATTGCTTTCTCTACCTTCCCAGGATCTGCTCCTTGGAATCAGCCAGGATATCTGTCATCTCCATATCAGATCACATCCATGTCGCTGTAACCTTCCAAGTTGCAGGAAGACACTATGCCACTCCCATCCTCTGACAGCTGCCGCCCCACGTTTTACGTGACCCGATAGATCTAGATGACATCCACCAGGAGATTGAGGCCTTTTTCACCGCGAACGCCACCACGGAATTGCAAGTGATTAATGGTATTCCTTCACTCTTGCCTGCCATCACTCTGAGGGACGACAGCGGCATTTACAGCTAGAGACCACGAGATGGTCCAAGAGAATGTACGTGACTTGTATGTACAATAGTTTCACATTTCCCTCTGAACAGAAGAGGGACGCTGAACTTCGAGCGAAACAGTTCCAGTGGTGGCTTGTACACCCCTTTTTATTGTATGTTTCACTTTTATCACTTTTTTTGCAGTGACTGGCTACTTAGGTCCTGACGAATGCCTGGTGGCAGAAACAGGTTGACCTAACACAATAGGGTATATCTATTGAATCCCTATCTGTCTCTCGTTTTAACTGTCGCTGTGACCACCAAATAAAGTTTCAGTGGACCCAGACATTTTTTTTTAGATCACACCCTTCTGCACTCTGCCCCTCATTCACGACGCCTCTACGCTCATCTTCGGAGATAAAACACCTCAGCTCCTTCCCCAGGGGAGTCATAGCCCACACTTCGGTGTGAGGAGGGAACCAAATGATGAAGCATGTCACCTAACCATGAGTGAGGGTTCTTCTGAGAAAATCTCTTATACTTTCTCCTTTTTGACGTAGCCAGTTGTACTTCTGTGTTATTGATGACTTCAAGGCAACCATTCGGGGAGTTTTCTATTACCACTGCCCGACCCCAAGAACCTCGCCTTGTTGAAACAAACCTGTCCAAAGATATTAAGGCCCTAGAGCATGTAAGATGGAGCACTCCCTATTGTCTCTTAAACAGAAATCCCTACTTTGGGGGGAGATAAAGTGGGTACCTGCTTAGGGTGCCGCCTTCGCGCCCAGGCAACAAGAGCCCATATCTCTAAAATGAAGCGGGCTGGCTGCTCCTGAATCCTGGACCACATCCGAGAGTGACAAAGTATTGATATTGTGTGATTTTTATAAGGATCTCTAAGCTGACAACCCCATGCACCAGAGGTGATTACCTAATTTCTTAGCACCTTTCCTTGGGAACCTCTTCACTCTCAGAACGCACGACTCTTAGACGAGCCAACCACTTTAGATGAACTGATAAGGGCACTAAAGCAGCTCCCAATGGGCAAAACTCCGGGACCAGGCGGCCTTACAGTCGCCTTCTATTGCATTTTTCTCCCCCAACTTCAATACCATTTTTTTTTTACAACTTTTCAACAGCTTCTCTGAAATCTCAGGCCGTATACCCACAATGCCGGAAGTAGAAGTGGTACTCATTCCAAAGCCCAGGAAGGATCCTTCACTCTGCACATCATACCGGCCTATTGCTATTCTGATCACGGATGTGAAGATCTACAAAAAGGTCCTCGCAAACCTCCTTGAAACCTATCCTCCTGGTATAATAGACCTGAACCAGGTGGCATTTATCAGACATCGCTAAGGGGCGAAAAATATACGCAGCATAGCCCATCTCATTGAAAAGGTCCAACGTAGCAACATCCCAGCCTGCCTGGTGTCCCTGAATGTGGGGAAGGCTTTTGGTCTGGTGCTTTCTACAAGTGGCCCTACACAAAATAGGCCTAGGCCCGGTCATGATCTCTAAATTGATGGCTCCTTATGTTCACCACTGCACGCTAATATGTATCAATGGCTGACTCACACCCCATTTCCATGCACAGGGGTCCCAGGCAAGGCAGTCCACTCTCTCCACTCCTTTTTGCCTTGGCAGTGGAACCTCTGGCGATCACAATATGCCAATCGCCAGACATATCCGGTATCCCCTTTGGAGGCTACAAGCAGAAGGTATCGCCAATGACCTTCTTTCCTTAATGGCCCCAGACTCCTCCATACCGTCTTTTGTTTTGCTTCTTCACTCTTTTGTAAGAACCTCAGACTTCAAAATTAATACAACCAAATCCCACGCCCTGAATCTTACCCTCATAACCTCAGAGGTGTATTGACTACAGGCCCTGGTTCCTCTACACTGGGCTGATCACTCAATACGATTTTTGGGCCTCAACCCGACTCCCTCACTGTCCTCTTGGACCCAGGCCAACTGGCCGTTGTGCAGACGTGACATACAGGAAGACATGCCGGTGGAAGAACCTCTCGCTTTCTTGGTTGGGGCGCCTCAACACGATTAAAATGTCCCTTCTTCCACAAATGCTCACCCAGATACCACAGGTAGACATCCAGAACCTCCAACGAGATCTAAATGCCTTTATATGGGGCAAAGGTCACCTGCGCTTCTCAAATAAATTACATATGCTCCCCCGAGACCGCAGAGGCCTTGCCTGTCCTAATCTTCTAGACTACTACTGGTCATGTCACCTCCACTACATATCAGAATGGGTTGTTCGCGAAAGCGAAAAATACTGGCTCCAAATGGACCGTGGGGTCTCCTGCAGGCCCCAGTGGGACCTAGCTTGGCTCCCAGGATCGCCGCGTTGCCTCAGTGAATATATAGCTACCCCTACAAAACCAGTAAGTGCCCTTTGGGACAAACTTGTGGTCTCTTAGCACGCAATCACATCTTCCCACCGGTCGTGCAACCTCACGCCTTCCTATCGTGATCGGATGGCAAATGCCGCCCAATTCAGGACCTATTTGAGGGGAAGACCTTTAAAACATTTGAACAATGTAAAAATGTATTTCATATTACAGAATCCTTGAGGTTACAATACTACCAACTTAGTCTCTGGCTGCTCGCCCCCAACTACATACAGGGAGCGACTAGATCACTAACCCCCTTCAAAGCCCAGGTCCAGGCCTTTGAGGATTCACGGTGCTCAAACTCCAGTACAAACAAGGTAATACAACACTCACACCAGATCCAACTCCACACATACCAGAAAAAATGCAAGACGGATGCTGAAGAGGAGGTCACACTAGAAAGCTGGGAACAGCTCTGGTGCGATATTCCAAAAATGTACAGAAGCATTCCCCAACACGAATCAGCCTACAAACTAATGACGCAATGGTACTACACCACCCCTGCCCGCCTCCAGAAGAGATGCCCAAACCTTTCCCAGATATGTTGGAGATGCCAAACTGCAATAGGAAATTTTATTCATATTTGGTGGACCTGCCGAGCCAGCTGATCTTCTAGAAATAAGTCCTCAGTCACATTAAGGACAGTCTGCTTTCCCATACAAGCTCTCCCCTTGGGGACCTTGCTAGGTCCACCCCCCCAAAAAAAGTTCGGAGTGGGGGATGCCCAGAATAGACATGCCCCCACTCACCCCCAAAAAATGACCAGTCTTTCTGACCCCCCAACCCGGGAGGCAGAAAGCCCACTAGCCACCAGGGGTATTTTTTTTTCTAAATTCAAGGGTGGGGGTATGCAGAATGGGTATGCCAATTAACCCCCCCCCCATAAAAAGATGCCACAGTCTTTCGGCGCACCCCCCTCCCTGGAGGCAGATGGGGCAGTAGCTCCTGATCTGCCCTCAGAGGGGGCAGAGAGCCCACAAGATTATGCTGGCTTTTTTTTTTACGTAGGGGGGGGGTGCTGCCCAGAATAGGCATCCCAATGTCCCCACCCACCCCCCAAAAAAATGGGCTTTCTGCCCCCTTGGGGGCATTTCGGGGCAATAGCCCCCGATTCCCTCCCTCCCTAGGGCAGCAGAAAGCACACTAGGCAGATACTATTTTTGGAATGTGCCTACCTGTGGATTTTGGGTCCTAGCGTAGCTGGCACCCAAGGAAACATAGCAAACCTATACATTTTTTTAAACTAGACACCCAGGGGAATCCAGGATGGAGTGACTTGTTTCTGTTACCCAGAATCCCTTGTAGAACTCAAACTTTAAAAGAAACAAAAAAACATTTTCCTCATATTTCTGTGATGGAAAGTTCTGGAATCTGCACAAATCCACATACTTCCACCTACCCTGAATTCCACAAAGTCGTCCGATAAAAATGATACCACACTTGTGGGGGGAGGTGTATTGCCAGGAACAGTAAACTGCCCAAACCGCAACATGGACACACCACATTTTTACAGTGAAAACTGACCCTTTTTTTGCAAAGTGCCTAGCTGTAGATTTTGAACCATAGCTCTGTCGGCACCTAGGGAAACCTAGCAAAGCTATACATTTTTGAAAAGCAGACACCCAGGGGAGTCCATGATGGGGTGACTGGTGTGGCTCTCACCAAGTTCTCTTACCCGGAATCCCTTGCAAACCTCAAACTTTGTCAAAAGATCCACATTTTCCTCACATTTCTGTGGTGGAAAGTTCTGGAATCTGCATAGATCCACAAAATTTCACCCACCCCGCATTTCCCAAGGTCTTCCGATAAAAATTATACCTCACTTGTGTGGGTGGGTCATATTGTGGAGACATCAATATTCCCCATCACAAAACAATCCGCTTTTGCAGTGGGAGGGGGGGACCTGAGTTTTTGGCACTGGGGTCAACGGCCATCTAGGGAATCTTACCAGACACACATTTCTAAAAACTAGACACCCTGGGGAGTCCAGTGGGGTATGGCTTGCGTGGATTCCCCAACGTTTCTCTAGCCAGAATCCCCTGCAAACCTCAAATTTAGCTGAGAAAATCACTGTTTCCACATTTTAGTGTGGGATACCTGTGCCGGCACAAATGTCCACCACCTAGCATTCCCCTTGATCTCAAAAATAATATACTTCACTTGTGGGGCTGTACAATGCAGAATCAGCTAAAAGGAAAATGCTACTTACCAGTATGCATCTGTCTTGGCATGTAGAACTGCAGAGTTACACAATGTTGCATAGATCGCCATCTAGTGTTGGGCCCGGATGTTTGCACTTGTTTTTGTCCTGAAAAGTTCTTTGGAAGTCACAAGATGGTTGACTCTTCATTTGGATCACATTGCGCATGGGCACCATCCTCAGACTGTTTATCGCCATTAGGGAAATGATGGAGCTTTGCAAGAAAAGGAAGGATGTCCATAGAAGCTGTATCTAAGATAATACTGGAACAGATAAAGGTAGCCGGGGAGGCGTGTGTAACTCTGCAGCTCTACATGCCAAAAACAGACGCATTCTGGTAAGTAGCATTTTCCGTTCAAGGCATATGAGCTGCAGATTACACACTGTTGCATAGATTATACAGCAATACCCACTCTTAGCAGCGACCACCCGTATCTGTTGCAGTAGTTTGAAATAGTGTTTGGAGTACAGCCTGGCCCACAGTAGCTTGTTGTTTAGTTTGCACATCTACACAATAGTGTTTTGTGAATGTGTGCGGTGTAGACCATGTAGCTGCTTTGCAGAGGTCATCCAAGGGAATGTTCCCTAAAAATGCCATTGAAGCCCCTATTTTTCTTGTAGAGTGGGATTTAGGAGGAACAGAGAACACGTTTAGCTTTGTGGTAGCAAATTTGTATACATTTGACAATCCATCTAGCTATACCAGATTTTGATATAGGGTTGCCCTTGTGTGGTGGTGAGAAAGACACGAAAAGTTGCTTGGTCTTACGAAAGGGTTGTGTTCGCTCAATGTAGTATAGCAATGCTCTTTTGACATCTAGGGTATGAAGAGCTCTTTCTGCGAGTGTTTGTGGCTGCGAGAAGAAAACGGGCAGTTCCACAGATTGACTGAGGTGGAAGGGAGAACTGACTTTAGGAAGGAATTTAGGATTAGTACGGAGAACGACCTTATTATGATGCATTTCCAGGAAAGGTTCTTGAATGGTTAGTGCGTGTAGTTCACTAACTCTCCGTAGTGAAGTAATATCTACTAGGAACGCAACCTTCCAAGTTAAAAATTGTAGTTCACATTTATGTAAAGGTTCGAAGGGAGGTCCCATTAGCGGTGTGAGAACAATGTTCAAATTCCACACCGGTGAAGGTGATTCTAACCAGAGAGGGATAAGCTAGCGCTGTTGAGGTGTTTATTGTGGCACCTAGGTATTGTTGTACGTGGGACGGTTGCATATGGGACTTGGTGTGGTTTATCGTGAACCCCAAGTTGTGAAGCAGTTGGATAGTGGCATGAGTGTGTTGTTCACACAGGTTGTAGGAGCTGGCTTTTATTAGCCAGTCATCTAGATATGGGAAGACGTGAATGTGCTGTCTTCTTAAGTGTGCTGCCACTACTGCGAGGCACTTGGGGAATACTCTTCGTGCTGTTGTGGCTCCGAACAGGGGTACTTTGAATTGATAGTGCACACTGTCTATTACAAATCTGAGATACTTCCTGTGAGCATTGTGAATGGGAATGTGGAAGATCCAGGAGATAGCAAGAGGACGTAACGACCGATAATTTAAGAGCTTGGGACAAGACTATACTAATGTAGATAAAGCAACTCTATTTGAGACGGAACAAAGACCCACACACCATCTTTTTTAATTTATGGGCTACGAAAACCGAGAAAGCAAAGCTCTTCACACCTAACAGAGTGAGAGAGTTTATCTAAATAATCCCACAGAAAGTGTTAGAACGTAATGGTTTTCAAATGACAAGAATTTTCCAGCCACAGAAAATGGCCCACATATTGAGAAGATAGATAAAAAGAAGAATAATCCTCGACCAAATAACAGCTCTAATAAAAGAAAAGCTCAAGGAGAAAGTAAAGGGTCAAAGGACAGAGCAAATCAAAGACAAATAAAGAAAAGAGATTCATGACGGAGTCCTGAAGAAGGCGCAAGCCGAAACACGCGTAACACAATCCGCCAGCATCTATCAAATTATTAATTGTTAGATCTTGTTACTTTAAGGGAATATAACGAACATATATTCAAAGAGATATATTATAAGAAATGTCCTAGTGAAGGTGGATTGGCTAGGGGTCTTGTTTTTATTCCCGTGCCTGTACTTCCTTTCTTGCCCAGACTTGTTTTTATTCCCCTGTGCCTAACTTGCTTTCTTGCCCAGACTTGTTTTTATTCCTCTGTGCCTGTACTTGTTTTCTTGCCTAAACTTGTTTTTCCTTCCTGTGCCCAGTTCTACCGCAGCCCCTGCCCGTTTTTCCTGCCGCTTCGTCCCTGCCCACCTGCAATCCCATTCGCCGCCCCGCCTCCCAGCTGCTCCTCCCTCCCACATCCCCTCATATGGAAGCCGCTACGCGGGCGCACCGCTGGCGCACATAAGGCAAGCCTGTCTGTACCCGTCCGTGCCTGGACCGCGCCCACGCCAGGACCCCTGGACACCACGAACGCCACGACGCCAGACACCGCTACGATGCCAGAACCATCCACGCACTCAACACCGGACGATCACAAACCTGCTTCCTGGCCGCCCCGAAGCACACCCACGGAGCTTTCACCTGCCGGAACTGCAGATTCACAAGCATCCGCCCCACCATGCTGCCGACCAGGAAAGAACCCAACCACCTCAGATGCATCCTTCTCAACACCCGCTCCGCCCGAAAACATGCCGTTGAACTCTGGGACCTACTCGACTCAACCTCCCCAGACGTCGCCTTCCTGTCACCTGGCTGAACCCCGCCTCGGCATCCGAAAGCCATAGCCGTCCTGGAAGGCTACAAGATCACCCGCAAGGACCGCACCAACAGAGCGGGAGGAGGAATCGCCATCGTCCACAGGAACACTCAGAGTCTCGACCAACATCAACGACACCCTCAGCACCGCCGAACAACTGCACTTCCAGATCCACACCGACCCCAACACCTCAGAGGAACCCTCATCTACAGACCGCCCTGACCTCGACCACAGTTCAGCGACTCCATAGCTGACTTCGTCAGCACACACGCCCTCGCCTCCATGGACTATATCCTCCTCGGGGACCTGAACTTCCACCTCGAGAACAATGACGACACCAACTCCACCACCCTGATCGACAACCTAGCCAACCTCGGACTCAGACAACTTGTCACAACACCCAACCACTCCGCCGGTCACACGCTTGACCCCATCTTCTCAGCAAGCCCCGTCTCCTTCAACTATACCACCGAACTCAACTGGACCAACCACCGCCGCATCCACTTCACCTTCAAGAAACCCACCACGCACCACCGCACCCAACAGATGCCTCACCTCTGCTGGGGCAAAGTCACCGAAGACCAGCTAACCACCACCCTCGCCCAGAGCCCACCCGCCGACCATACCGACCCGACACCGCCGCCCACAACCTCAGACAGTGGATCAACGACTGCGCCAACACCCTCGCCCCGATCAAGAAACCCTCCAACAATCATACCAACAAGAAAGCCAGCTGGTTCACTGAAGACCTCCGGGCCTCCAAGCAAACCTGCCGAAAGCTGAAGATCTGGCTCCGTGAACGAACACCGGACAGCAACGCCGCCCACAAGAATGCCACCCGCAGACACCATCGCCTCATGAGATCCGCCAAAAGGGCCTCCTTCAAAGACCGCCTAAACAACAAGGCGCACAACAGCAAAGGGCTCTTCAACATCGTGAAGGAACTCTCCAACGCCAGCTCCAACACCAACGACATCCCACCCTCGCAAGACCTGTGCGACTCGCTGGCCACCACCTTCCACCACAAGATCACAGACATCCATGACCGTGTCAACGCCACGACCGCCCCGACAACCACTGAGACCTCCGCCCCCACGACCACCAACCGCCTGCTCTACTGGACCAACATCAACGACGATGACACCATCAAGATCATGAACACCATCCACTCCGGATCTCCGTCAGATCCATGCCCACACCACATCTTCAACGAAGCCAGCACATCCATCGCACCCCATCTCCGGAAAGTCATCAACACCTCCTTCGAGACAGCAACCTTCCCGGAGAGTTGGAAGCACGCCGAGATCAACGCCTTACTCAAGAAACCCAAGGCAGACCCCAAGAACTTCCGGCCAATCGCCCTGCTCCCGTTCATGGCAAAGGTCATCGAGAAGACCGTCAACGAACAACTGACCCGCTACCTCGCGGAGAACAACATCCTGGACCCTTCCCAGTCCGGGTTCCGCAGCAACCACAGCACCGAGACTGCCCTCATCACCGCCAACGATGACATCAAGTCCCTGCTGGACAACTGAGAAACGGCGGCCCTCATCCTCCTGGACCTGTCAGCCGCCTTCGACGCGGTCTGTCACCACACACTACGAATACGCCTCCACAACGCTGGGATCCAAGAAAAGGCCCTGGACTGGACCACCTCCTTCCTCTCCGGCAGAACACAGAGCGTCCGCCTTCCCCCCCTTCCGCTCCGAAGCCACCGAGATCATCTGCGGAGTACCCCAGGGCTCATCACTCAGCCCAACCCTGTTTAACACCTACATGGCAACGCTCGCCCACGTCGCCAGTCGGCACGACCTCAACATCTTCTCCTACGCCGATGATACCCAGCTGATACTCTCCGTCACCAAGAACCCCCACGAAGGAATTAAGGCCGTTGCTGAATGGATGAGGAACAGCCGACTGAAGCTGAACTCGGACAAGTCGGAGGTCCTCATCCTCAGATTCAACCCTTCGGCCTGGGACGACTCCTGGTAGCCGACCGCACTGGGAACCGCTCCAACACCCACCGACCACGCACGCAACCTAGGGGTCATCCTCGACTCCACCCTCTTCATGACTTAACAGGTCAACGCGTCTCCTCCTCCTGCTTCAACACCCTCCGCATGATCCGTAGGATATACAAGTGGATCCCCACTGAAACGAGAAGAACAGTCACCCAGGCCCTTGTCAGCAGCAGGTTGGACAATGGAAATGCCCTCTACGCAGGAGCCTCGGCCAAAATCCTGAGACGGCTCAAACGCATCCAGAACGCCTCTGCACGCCTGATCCTCGACATCCCTCGCCGCAGCCACATCACACCCCACCTGAGAGACCTGCACTGGCTCCCGGTCAACAAGAGGATAACCTTCAAGCTCCTCACCCACGCTCACAAGGCACTCCACAACACCGGACCAACGTACCTCCACAGACGACTCAGCTTCTACACCCCCCACCCGCCAGCTCCGCTCTGCCGACCTCGCCCTCGCTACAGTCCCCTGCTTCCGAAGAGCGACCTCAGGCGGCAGATCATTCTCCCACATCGCCACCAAAACCTGGAACACCCTCCCCATCCACCTACTGCAGACCTAAGACCTGCTGCCTTCAGAAAACTCCTCAAGACATGGCTTTTCAAGCAGTAGCAGCATTCCCCACCCCAGCGCCTTGAGACCCTCACGGGTGAGTAGCGCGCTTTACAAATAATATGATTGATTGATTCTAAGAAGTGGAGGGGCTATCGGAAGAGTAGCCTCTTGTGTTGCCTCTGTAGGATGAGCAACGAAAGGAACGCCTGGGAGCTTGCGACTGCAAGGCCCCCATAGATTTAGCGGTCAGTATCTTTTTTCATCTTTTCCAGGGATACATCGACATTAGGGCCAAATAGGTTTTTGCTCATCAAATGGTTGACTGAAGATGGAATTTTGTACTTCAGGTTTGAACCCTGAAATACGTAGCCAGGCGTGCCTACGCAAAAGGACTCTGGTGTTAATTGCCCTTTAAGCAGTATCTGCGGCATCTAGGGCACAACGGATGGAGGTATTGGTGATAGTTTTACCTTCCTGTATGAGTTCATTGGCCCTATTTTTATATTTGTCTGGGAGATGCTGCATTATGGATTCTAGCTCGTCATAATGTGCTCTGTCATACCTTGCTAACAGCGCTTGAGCATTGGCGACGCGCCATATGTTTGCTGCCTGTGACGCCGTTTGTTTACCAGAGACGTTAAGGAGTTTAGACTCCTTATCTGGTGGGGGGTCCTCACCTGATGTTTGAGAATTGACCCGTTTCCCTGCATTCCCGACTACAAGGTAGTCTAGCGGTGCGGGCCCTCTAAAATAGGCTGGATCTGTAGGTGCAGCTTTGTATTTTTTCCTCAATTCGGGGGTTGAAGACTCTAGTAATGACTGCATCTTTAAATACCTCTGGTGCATGCTTAATGACTCCCTTAAGCATTGGCAGAATTGAGGTGGACCTGTGTGTGGTGTCGAAGGTGTCCATTAAGAAATCTTCCTCCACAGTGTCTGTGTGTAGGTCAACCCCATGGTATTGGGCAGCCCTATGGACAAGTAGGTTAAAACCTCTAGTGTACTCTGGGGGGGGGTGAAGGGATGCATGGAGGGATATACATCACTGTGAGGAACATAATGGACGTCAGGGGTGTTATAATCATCCCATGGGTTAGGTGACTGAGGGGGACTATTGTTACCTGATGGCTCATCTGCACCCCCACCTGTATCATCATCATCATGAGGAGGAGGAGGTGGAGGAGGAGGTGGGGGAGGAGGAGAAGGTGGAGGAGGAGGTGGAGGAGGAGGTGGAGGTGGAGGAGGAGGAGGAGGAGGAGGAGGAGGAGGAGGAGGTGGAGGAGGAGGAAGAGGAGGTGGAAGTGGAGGTGGAGGAGGAAGTGGAGGTGGAGGAGGAGGTGGAGGTGGAGGTGGAGGAGGAAGTGGAGGTGGAGGAGGAGGAGGAAGTGGAGGTGGAGGAGGAAGTGGAGGTGGAGGAGGAAGTGGAGGTGGAGGAGGAAGTGGAGGTGGAGAAGGGAACCAAGAGCCAATTGTATATTATTTTTATTTTTGGAGTTTTCTATAGCGCTGGCCAGACTCAAGGATATCGGAGCGCTTTACAGTCGGTCTGGGTGGCATAAGTGCGGAGCAGTACATCACACAATAAACAAGATACATCCAAGTTCGATTCTTAACAAAGTTGTTTGCCGCTTAAGGGGCGGTTTTGAGGTCGTGTTTTTGAGGTAGTCATAGTTCCATGGTGGGCTATTGAGGTAGAGTTCGGGAATGCACGGTTGAGGTAGAGGGTTTTTAGACGACTCTTGAATTCGGGAAAGGAAGGGGTAGTTCTGATGTCCACTGGGATGCAGTTCCAAATTTTTGGTGCGTTGCCGGCGAAAGAGCGGCTGGCGGTTTTTTGTTTCCGGGTTTTCAGGGGGATGAGTAATAGGGAGTTTGAGCTTCTGAGATTTCTGGATTGGCCCGCCTTCTTGAGTTTGGAGGCTAGATATTCCGGTTTCCCTGTGTGCAGGGCTTTGTGTGTGAGACAGGCCGTTTTGAAGTTTGCTCGCATTTCCACTGGGAGCCATTTTAGATCTTCGAGTGCGGGGGATATGTGGTCGAATTTCCTTGCTCCTGAGACCATTCTGGCTGCTGCATTGAGGGTTGTTTTTAGTGGTGCCAGGTGTGAGAGGGCTGTGCCGGTTAGGGTTGCGATTCCATAGTCCAGTCTGGATAGGACCAGTGCTTGGGTGGCTTGTTGGAGATCCCTCTGCGGGATGTGTGGCTTGATTTTGTTGAGGAGCTTCAGATTGAGGAAGGCGCTTTTTGCGGAGTTCTTGATGTGGTTTGTCATTGTAAGTTTGCGATCAAGTGTGATTCCAAGTGATTTTACTGAGTTGGTCAGGGTGCGATTTCCTTTGAGAGCGTCAATGGTTTTCACCCATTCAGTGATATGCGGGTTGTCGTCTTTGTTGGAGATGAGGAGGATCTCTGTTTTTCCTTGGTTTAGTTTGAGGTGATTCACCCCTAGCCAGTTTTGGATTTCTTTTAGGGTGTTATTGAGTCTTAGAATGTCGTTGGGGGAGGTGGTTTCTATGTAGATCTGTGTGTCGTCCGCGTATAGATGGAAGGGGATGTTGGCTTTCTTCAGTATGATGGTGAGGGGTATCATGTATATGTTGAACAGTTGAGGGGAAAGAACGGATCCTTGGGGGACCCCTCTGGTCACAGGTAGAGGGTCGGATGCGAAGGATTTTATTTTGAGTCTTTGGAAGCGGTTCTGGAAGAAGGAGTTGAACCATTTCAGGACCACGTCGTCCGCACCTACTCTTTCTTTGAGGGCTTTGATGAGGAGCTTGTGGTCAACCGTGTCAAAAGCCGCTGACAGGTCTAGGAGGATGAGTAGGCAGCATTGGTCTGAGTCAAGGGAGTTGCGGATGTCGTCTACTATGTTCAGGACTGCGGTTTCGGTGCTGTAGCCTTTTCTGAAGCCTGATTGGTTATGGTCAAGAAGATTGATGCTGTCGAGCTGGATGTTGAGTTGGCGTAATACACATTTTTCTAGGATTTTTGCTAGGATGGGAAGACTTGAGACTGGTCTGAAATTGTTTAGGTCATTTGAGTCTAGACCTGGTTTCTTCAGGAGGGGAGTAACCTGGCCAACTTTAAGGCAGTCCGGGATGATGCCAGTTTTTAGAGAGCTGTTGATGATTTTACACCACAG
The DNA here is from genome assembly GCF_964261635.1 of Lissotriton helveticus. Lineage (NCBI taxonomy): Eukaryota > Metazoa > Chordata > Amphibia > Caudata > Salamandridae > Lissotriton > Lissotriton helveticus. The sequence goes on along the minus strand of NC_136065.1, from coordinate 1,797,849,789 downwards.
TGGTGCAAGGGTGAGTTTGAGGTCTTTGGCCATTTGGGCTGGGATGGGATCAAGGTTGTGAGAGGAGGGTTTGGAGGATGAGATTATATTGAGGATCTCGGTTTCATGGACGAGGTCGAAAGAGGACCATACGATAGAGGTTGGATCTCCCGAAGTGGTGACTGTTGAGGTTAGGGTGCTGTTGTCGGTCGTGGTAGGGTTGATGTCTAGTGATAGTTCGATCTTGGCTATTTTTTCATTGAAGAAGGAGACTAAGTTGTCACATAGGGTTTTGGAGGGTTGGGCGTGGACAGTGGATGGCTTGGAGGTTTGTTTTTTGATGATGTCGAAGAGTTCTCTTGGCCTGTTTTTTGCCTTGTCTAGCGCATTGCAGAAGAAGTTTGTTTTTTCATTGTTGATGTGATTCTTGTACCTTCTTCTCATTACTCCGAGTTCCTCGCGGCGGCTGAAGGAGGTTTTTTTTCTCCAATGTCGTTCTGTGGCTCTGAGGAGTCTTCTTTCCTCGTTGATGTCCTTGTTAAACCAGGTTCTCAATGGGATTTTCCTTGGTTTTTTTTGTTTTAGGGGCGCCAGTTGGTCCAGTATGGCGGACGTGGTGGTGTTGTAGTGTGAGATGAGTTCAGTGGTTGAGAGGCCTTCTGTGGAGCTTGGCAGTGAGGAGGCTATTCTTTCTTCTAGTTCCTTTGCGTTGACTTGTGCTAGATTCCTGGACCACGTGGGGGGGGCTGCGATGGGGGGGTGAGACTTGACCTGTTGAGTTAGGTGGAATAGGATTAGGTGATGGTCTGACCAATCTACCGGGAGGATGTGTTCAATAGAGATTGTATCGTCTCTGGCGATTATGGCGTCCAGGGTTGCGCCTTTGTTGTGGGTCTCTTTTAAGCAGTGTTGGGAAAGATTGTTCGAGTGAAGAAGTTCGTTTAGGGATTTTATTGTGGCATTGTTTTCCTTGTTCCAGTGCAGATTAAGATCCCCTAAAATGAGGGTGTTGGTCTGTTTGAGGGAGCAGTTGGCGATCAGGTTTGATAGTTGTTCTGTGAACATGGTGTTGTTGCCTGGGGGATGGTATATTAGGTGGCATTGTATTAGATTGTTGTCAGTGGTTTTGATGTTGGATGTAAGGCATTCGAAGGAGTTGTAGTTGAATGAGTCAAATTCTGCCACTGAGAGGTTGTTGTTGTGGATAATTGCCACACCTTCTCCTTTTTTTTGGTCCTTTCTATCTTTGTTGATGATGGAATAGCCTGGGGGGACAAGCGTATCTAGGATAGGTGGGGAGGAGTCGTCTAGCCAGGTCTCAGTTATGAATGCTATATCAATATTATGGTTGAGAATGGTCTCTGCTAGCTCAGTGGAGTGTTTGGTGGCAGACCTGCAGTTTATGAGCATACATTTGGTCTGGGGGGACTCCTTTATTCTAGGTTCGGTGGGGATGGTGATAAGGGTGATCGGGGGTCGGGGGGGTTTGCGTAGGGGATGCTCGTTTCTGAGGCTGGTGATTACCTGTATAGATGACTGGGAGGGGAGGGTGGCGGGGGTAGAGTAGGAGGCGGCCAGTTCGAGCGCCTCTTTCCAAGATATGGCTTTCGCCGTTCTTTTGGGTCTCCAGCCCTGGGACGGTGGGTGGGGGTGTGGTTTGTTGAGGGGTGGTGGGTTAGTTGGTCTGGGGGGAGGGGCGGTGAGGGGTGGTGGGTTAGTTGGTCTGGGGGGGCGGGAGTGTACGTTTGGGGGTGTGGTTTGGTGAGGGGTGGTGGATTGGTTGGTCTGGGGGGGCGGTGAGGGGTGGTGGGTAAGTTGGGCTGGGGGGGCGGGAGTGTGCGGGAGGGAGAGTTGGGATTCAGGGTGTGGGTTGTGGGGAGTCGAGAGGTTGGTGAGGATGAGATTCAGGCCTTGTATTATAGTGTTGATTTGGTTTTCGATGTGGGTGAGGCGGTCGAGGGGGACCTCCTGCGGCTGGGGGGGTTGTTCCACGGAGGTGCTGTGCTTGTGTTGGGATTTGTGGTTGGTTAGGACGTCACAGAGGGATGCGGTGTCTGCTTGGGACGCGGGCTGAGGCGGGGGGGGTAAGGTGATTAGGTTGCGCAGGGCGGTTATTCTTGAGGGAGGGTGTGGGTCCGGTCTGAACATGCATATGGATATTCCTCTTTCTAACTCGGTTCATGCCCTGTTAGCTGATCTCGAAGCGTTTCAACTGATCCAAATGGTACAATCACCAACTCATACCGGTGGACATCTAATAGATCCTGTCTTGACGAATCTTGGTATGAATATTTCAGTGCTTCCTCCCAGACCCATGGCTTGGACCGATCATCATCTGATTGAGTTTAGTATCATAACTACCTTTTCTCTTCCAAAAAATAACTCCCCAGCCAGCTTCAGGCGCTCTTGGAAAAACCTAAACTTAGAGCATTTCCATCAGTTATTGATGAAATTTCATCCTCTTCCGCCTATTGAAGTTTCTCGCGGCTATGACAGCTTCTGTGAGTGGTTAAATCACTCATTAGATTTGCTTATCCCGGCTAAATGGAGTAAGACAAGATCTAGTCCTTCTAGCCCCTGGTATGATGAGTCCTTAAAGAAGCTTAAAGGCTCTTATAAAAAAGCCGAGCGCGCGTGGCGCAAAACGTATGATACTGACCTCAAGGCAGCCTATAGGGCCTGCACTAGAGTGTATCACCGGGCCATATGCGCGGCTAGGGCTGCTTTTTACTCTCAAGAAATTAAGAATAGCACCAACCCTACTAAGGTCATCTTCAGGGTGTGTAAGGACCTTACTAGTAAAAGGAGTGATGCTGCTGCTCTTCAACCCTCTATGACCTATTGTGAGGATTTAGCCTTGTTTTTTGTCGAAAAGGTGGAGGCTATCTACAGGTCATTTTCTCAACTCCACAGTGTGGAGGAAAGTCCTACGTCATTGGTTCATAAACCATTATTGATCATTCCAAGTCCGACCTGGGATGAGTTTCTAGCCTTGACGACAAAAGTTAAATCAGGCTCCCCAGACGACCCCATGAGACCCATTCAATTCAGGGAATCTGCTGAATGTTGCTACCCTGTTTTGCATGATCTTATTAATCTGTCCTTCAGCACGGGCAGTGTTCCTAAGGCATGGAAACAGGCGACGGTCGTTCCAATTCTTAAAAAACCCGCCCTTGATCCCGCCAAGCCTGAACACTACCGACCCATTTCTCTTCTCCCCTGGCCAGCCAAGTTAGCAGAATCACATGCTAACGCTATTTTATCATCTCACCTGCAGGAAGCGAATATATTAGATAATTCCCAAAATGGGTTTCGTGCAGGTCATAGCACTGAAACTGCCCTTTTGGCTGTGGTGGAGCACATCAGGAATCTGTTGGACATGGGTCAGACGGCGGCACTGATCCTTTTGGATCTTAGTGCCGCCTTCGACACGGTGTCTCACCAGATTCTTTTACATCGCCTGATGGAGGCAGGAGTCGGAGGGATGGCACTTGAATGGTTTCGTTCCTTCCTTAAGGATCGAGCCTTCAAGGTCTCCACCCCTCCTTTTGTTTCTGCTTCTCGTTCCATACTTCAGGGTGTTCCCCAAGGGTCGGCCCTTAGCCCTACCTTGTTTAACTTATATGTTCAGCCATTAGCGGAGGTAGCCCATAATTTTGGTCTCTCCTTAGTGTCATACGCCGATGACACGCAGTTGGCGGTGGCACTCAATGGCAACTCCAATATGGATGCCCCCACTTTCCAGTCAGCTCTAAAAGCGGTGGCTGGCTGGTTGGCAAACAACCGGCTCCAACTCAATGCCTCTAAGACCGAGGTCATTATTTTTGGTAGGGAAAGGGGATTATGGGGAGATCAGTGGTGGCCTTCTGATCTTGGCCCCATTCCTTCCCCCGTGACTGAGGTTAGAAATCTCGGGGTCTGGGTTGATAATAAATTATCTTTTATCTCCCATACAAAACGGGTGGCTGGCACCTGCTTTGGTACTTTGCAGTGTCTGCGACCAATTTTTAAGTTTTTCGACGCAGAGACCAGACAAATTATCGTCCAAGCTCTGGTTCTCACCAGGCTGGACTATGCTAGCTCCTTGTTTCTGGGCCTAAATCAGGCAGAGCTATCTCGTCTTCAGAGAGTCCAGAACGCGGCTGCTAGGATGCTTGTCGGTCTCCCGAAGTTTGTCTCGGCACGTCGGACTATCCAAGATCTCCATTGGCTGCCTGTGGGGCAGAGAATTAAGTTTAAAGCTCTCTGCTTAACTTTTAAAATTCTCAAAACAGCTTCTCCTCCCATTCTTGCACAGACTATTCAGCACTATGTCCCAGCTAGAGCTCTTCGCTCCGCCGGTTCCAATCTTGCCATTGTGCACGTTTTAAAAAATCTCGAATGGGCGGACGCTCCTCCTCAGTGTTGGCAGCAACACTTTGGAATTCTCTGCCAGCCTCGCTTCGTTCTATCTCTGATTTACTCCCTTTTAGGAAGGCACTTAAAACTTTTCTTTTTTCCACTATTTAGGCTTTTTTCCTTTCTGCTTCCTGATGCGTTGTGTTATTGGTCTCCAGAAGCGCCGGGACGCCCCTTTGCTGTGGCATCTGCGCGCTATATAAAAATAAATAACATAACATAACATAACGTATGGAGGGACTTCGGTCTGGCTTTGTAGTTCGCTGGGTCTATGGGGGGATGTACTTCGTCAAAGGTGTTTCTGGAGAGTGGGCTGAGGTGGTGGACAGGGTTGTGTCTTTGTTTTCATGGGGTTTTGGGATGAGCACAGGAAGCAAAGGGGGGATTGTGTGTCTGGGGGGTGGTCTGGGGTGGATGCGTAACGTGAGGGGCTGGTGTGCTTGGCAGGGGTTACTGATAGGGTTTGCACGTAAAGAGGGGAATAGGAGGTCAAAAACCTCCAGATTGGTGTTATTGGCTTGGATCAGGACTGTGCCATTTGAGTAAATGGTCACTGAGGTAGTCCCGTGGTTGGGTCTGTGATTCGGGGTGAGGAAGGATAGCTTGCAGCTATAGATCGTCTCCGTAGTCTTAGTGATTAGGCGTTTTTCTCTTAGGTTGAAGATCCAATAGCCTGGTCTGACAGTGTGGAAGATGAGGTCCATTTTTATTTGACCTTTTGAGGGGCAATGGTAGACATCTGCGAAGAGGGATTCGGGGAATTGCCTGATTAGTTTGTGTTTCAGTGATTTTTTAGCATTGGGTGAGATGTTGGGTGGGGGGTGATATAGAAGGAGTTAGGTCCGTGGCGTTTTATGAGGGGAGAGGATAGGGGGTTGGAGTTGTTAGTCATAGTGGAGGGTGGTGGGTCTGTGGGGTACAGGTGGAGCGTAGCTAAGGGGGTCGTTGGATTACTGGGTGTTCAGAGTAAGGGTAGGGGTGGGGGTGGATATGGGTAGGGAGCTATGATGGTTTCCTGTGTGGCGAGGTGCGGTTATTGGGAGTTAGGTGGCTCAAATTCCAGCTGTGACGCTTCTAGTGATCTTGTGCGTCCGTTGCGGAACCCTAGAGTTGGGGTGTGGGAGCTACGGATGTGGTGTGCAGTGGGGGCTTTACGGTTGATGTCCCAATGTGGGTGCCAGGTTGGGGTCCGGCAGGATGGGGGCCAGTCTTAGGATCCTTTTGAGTGGAATCTGGTGTAAAAAGCTCTTCTGTTGAAGGCAGATCCTTCGGTGTCGAAGTTCTCGGTTCTGGAGGCTTTTTCGGCACCGACTCAGTAGCTGTTTTAGGGTCTTTCGGCTTAGAACCATGACCTTCTGCAGTGTCCTTGGTCGGAGCGTGGTGTTTTTTCGGTTCAGAGGCCTTTTTCGGCTCTGAAGCATAGGAGTCGGGCCTTTAGGCAGTTTTTTGCTCAGCTCTGAGTGCGGTTTCGGCGTCGATGAGCCGGTGCCAGTCTTCGGCGCCGAGTGCTTGGATGTCGAAGCGGCGGTCGGCATGGATGAGGAAGAAAATGGCTTCTTTTTTTCGGTGTTGGTTGTGTATCAGCACCAGGAGTAGGCTGACTCGAGCCTGAGCCGCCTGAAGGCTCGGTAGGCTTCTTTGCCGAGCCCAAAGGCAGGGCATGGGAAGCAGTCTCTCGGTGAGGACCCGGGCCCTAAGGCAAGGGTGTGACTGAAGCCTTTTTGGAAGGTGTCGAGGAAGGGTCAGGCCGACGTGTGTAATTATGACCAGCTGAGATGGATTGCTGTCCTCGACGTCTGAGTCATCGGTATCGGAGTAGCTGGCGCTTTCTTCGTCTCGCTGCTGTTCTGGTACGTTGACACCCTCTTCAAAGATGTCGTCGGGGATCAAAGCTGACGAGCGAGCCATGGTTCTTCGAGCTAGTCGGTCCCGAATTGTCTTCTTGGAGCGGAAGGAGGCACAAGCTGAACAGTCTCTGGCCTCGTGCTCCGGTGAGAGGCAAAGGTTGCACACCTCATGGAGATCGGTGCGGGAACTTCAACCCACATCGAGGACTCTTCTTGAATGGTGTCCTTTCCATGAGTCAGAAGATAAGGCCTATGTAGGCCCGAAGGCCTTCGTCGACAACCGTAATCGAAGACTTCGAAATTATTGAGATCGTGTGGATATGGGAAACGCGTTTGCGACAATACCGTCGGAAACTGGTGAGGGATTGCGCGCCGAACGAATACTCCGTTCCAAACCGGAGCGCGGTAAACACATCCGAGCCCGATGGCAGAAAAAAACAATCTGAGGATGGAGCCATTGCCCATGCGCAATGTGATCCAAAGGAGGAGTCACCGATCTCGTGACTTCCAAAGAACTTTTCAGGACAAAAACAAGTGCAAACATCCGGGCCCAACACTAGATGGCGATCTATGCAACAGTGTGTAATCTGCAACTCATATGCCTCGAACATGTAGTTTTTTAGGTCTCGCCTAGCTTTGCAGCGCGCATGCACTGATATCTCTGGAGGGCTATTGTGATCAAGGAGATTTCAGAAGGGGACTTGAAGCCCCGCCCCTCATTTTCATTGGCTGGTGTAATCGTTTATGTAAAATGGTGAACTCCTATTGAAATTGAGGCTTTTTTGTTTACGCCCTGTCTCCTTTTCATCCGGCCCATCTGGACTGGATTGTCTGCTTGCTGGCTGTCGTGACTGAATTTCTAATCTATAGAGGGCGTGTATGTTTACAAGTTAGTCTGTGTGTCTGAGCAACTTTTCACATAGCTTTTCACCGCTAGCAACTCTGAGCAAAGTTTAAGGCGTAGCCATTTTCTGCCGTTTTCCGCCATCGGCTTAACTGTAGAAGTTGTTTTGAGAAGTTAGATGTTGTCCCACTTTCTGATGCGAATATTCACTGCAGCTCAGAGGGGAAATGCACGGAGGGCCGCGTCCTGGAGCAGGGGGAGAGCCCAAACAAAGCAGTGGGGGCACTGCGCGCTGCCTGGTCCTGGAGAGCCTGGGGACGGCTGCAGGTAAGGCCGGGTGCTGGGCTCTGGGGGCGCACCACAGAGCTCTTCGTTATGTGTGGGACTCCCGTCCCACACGAAGAAAAACACATCTGAAAACTGAAAGAGAAAATCCAAGTCAAGTCGGTAAAACCAGCTGGGGGAGAGGCGGAGACCGGGGATGAGTCAAGAGCGAGGCAGCCTGGACAGGGGGGGTCTAGCTTTATATGCTTAGTGTAGCGAAGACCATAGTCAGAGCCTGTACTGTTCCATTTGCTTTGGTGTATAATAACGCAGGACAAACAAATGTTATGACATGGCTTAATGGACAGAGCCGCTGACTTTTGAGTTTGGTAATCCGGTTCGAGTGTATCCGCTCAACAGACTTTTATTATGGGCAAACCTTTTAATCGCTCCCTGGACCGACTAAACATGAATGTATCCCTGTGTAATGTAACTGGTACTCATGCAAAGCACTTCATTACCTTCAGGTCGTGTTCTATAAAAGTGCAAAAACAGAAAAATGTACTCACCATTTCTGAGAGTACAGACAAGATTACTTTGGAAGCGAACCCAAAGTAATTTGATGATCATACAGCTAACTTACAAAGAGGGCGTTTAGAATTTTGCAGCACGAGGTTGCAAATGGGGTCTATTCCTCAATATTTGGAAACAAGCATTTGTAATGCAATAGGTCTCGCATTTACGTGAGTTTGAGCTATTGACATTGTAATAGACAATACTTTTAATTTTTGTTTTTAAAACATAAATAAAAGGCGTTGTCATTCACAATGCCCATAGCTTTAACTCACATAAATGCGAGACCTATTGCATTGCAAATGCTGTTTTTTAAATGTAGTGCTTAGAACTTGCGGTGCTATACTATTAATCTCTATGTTTCCCAGTCACAGGCCTTTGGCCCACCCACACAAGTGAGGTATCATTTTACTCAGGAGAAAATAAAATCAGAAGGTAGGGCTTTCAGTAACTCAGCTGCTCGATTATGGAACAGGCTTCCACTGGAGCTGAGACAAATCGAGGACCTCCTCCCATTAAGGAAGAGACTAAAAATGTGGCTCTTTCCGAGTGCGTGACCTGGTTATTCATACGTTTCCTGGAACACTAGCCTGATTGTACAGCGATAGGTCAGCGCCAGGATGCTTGTTAGGTGATAGAGCGCTCTAAAAATGTCATAAATAAACAATAACCTTTCCACACTCTACCCTTCTCTATTTTTCCAACCTCATTTTACTACTATGATCTCAAAATTAACACCTTCTAGACTCTGGTTTCCTCTATGCTTCCGTTTGTTAAATACATTTTTATTGGCACTTAAGTATACAATACATGGAAGTCATATCGGTTTACTGAAAAAAATTAGATTAACTTTGCTTAATGTCGGCATGTTAAAGACAGTACAAACAATTGCTACTCATGCAGTTACCATGTGGGGCATTCCTAGCGCATAAGAATTACCTATGAAATCATAACAATCCCCATTGGCATCAGAGTAACGTATCATTGAGCGATACCGGGGAGTCATAAGGCACTTTGCTCCACATTCTTCCCATAGCTGCTTTAGTAGGGCCTAGCCAACTCTCCCATTCGACCAGGTCCTCAGGGGTATTTGACCGTCTCATCCAGACCATAAGTTCACTCATACTAGCATTAAAAGGCTTCACTGAGGGAATTAGTAGAAGTTAATACATGTAAACTTGTGAAACAAAAGAAGCAAGCAAAACAGTCTTAGGTGTCGGCAACCAAATTGGAGTGGAAATATCAGTGCATCTCCTCTATCCTTCCTTATACTCATTATAAACCTCATTTCACTCCTATGATCCCCCTAATAACCCTTTCAAAACTTGCCCCTCCTGACTAATACCAAACCTCTTCTACTATGATCTTCCAAATAAAACTTTCTAGACTCTTCCTTCCTGTCACTTTCCTTTATCCTATTCAAGCAAACTAACACTCATATCAACAGTGCAAATTAACTTGATTTCTCTATACTAATCCACTTTGTGTTCCAGAGTAATGGGTTACTCACCAAAAAGCTCTTTGACAGGGGTAGTGAGAGCTACATAGAAATAATTACAATTAGCATCACATGATAACAAGATTAACTTTAAGTCTAAGATTGCTTACGATCTTTCTTGGATACAAGTTATCCAAAGAGGGCAAAGGTTTGGCTTTTGATATCCTTTAGAAAATGTGTGACTTTGCAGCCTACAGACACACTGAAGAGGTTACAATCCTTGATTGTAATCTTGGAGCTACATCTAAAGCAGCCCCCTGTTAACATGGAAATGCTCCTGCAACGTTTGCAACCACAACAGAGAATACTGAGCAATGCTCTTATCTTTAATGCAAGATGCTAATTGTCATGGATCAATTTCAACAGTGTCACTTTGATGAGAACTTTGGATTAGCTTGCATCACTATAGTCATTCAAGCTTCTATATGAAGTAATCTCACCATCACACAGTGCTTTGAAATTACAACCACTTGCTCATCCTATCTTGCAAGCTGATGACAAGTACGCCTTGATTGTTTACCTCCACAGCCATACATATGCTAGGTAGTAACTTAACATCATAATATCCTCAGACGACGGCTAAGAGCAAACCAGGATTCAGCAGAATGTGTTTAATGAACAATTTTTTATTGGCTTTCTGCTTCATTCCGCCGAATTCCCAGCAAACAAACTAATTAATTTTAAAGAATATAGCAAAGGTGTACAGCATCAGGCAGATGCTTTTTCCATACAGGACTTGAGACATGAGTGCCAAGTTTCATCCCGGGTTCAGAGCCCACCAAAGAGTTCAGTGTGTTTCTGATGACAGCCATGTGGAGTAGCATGCAGACAAGAAAACAGATCAGACGAAGGACAGTGCAGTGCGATGACACTATTTTTTAAGCATAATTCCACAGGTCTAACTGCTCTTCAACACCCCTCCAGTAGGCCGACTGTCCTCCTCACCTTCATTCCCATGGGCCAATCCACCTAATTGCCTCCATGCAACATAGCAATATGTATTCCCTCTTCCCTGTTCTCTAGCACTCAGATACAGCCTGACAGTGGTGAGAACGCATTGCACATTATTTAAATAAAATAAATGACTACATTTATAGCAAATACAACCTTTAATAAATGATTAAAAAAGGTCAATCTCCCAAGACTTCATTTGTGCTGTATCAGAAGACAGGGAAAAAGAGGTTGCTTAGGAAAAATATACTGACCAAACACTTACCTATCAGCATTTGACAGTTATAAAGAAACAAAAAGTCCCACTGGATTTACATTTACCAACTGGCGCCACAATAAGGAAGACTAAAAGTGTTAGATGTAAAGTTCCCACTAACTATTTACCTGTAATAACTTAATTGACTACTACTTATCTACAGGAAATTCTTCATTATATTGAAGGTCTAGGCTCCCGAGCACTTTAAATACATAAATCTATAGATAATATATAATTTTCAATAGAAAAGCTAATTTTAAAACAATTGTATGGCAGCCTATTTTTACGAAATATAGGCTGAATTTCAATTCTTTTCGTTAAAAAAAAGACCAACTATACATATAAAAGAAAATTAACATAATAGTGATAGGAAAATCTTTCACAGACACTTGTTCAAAAAATAAAGTAATAAAGGCTACCCTTTTACTTCTCTTTCCTCTATGCAATCATATGCAAGCCTTGAATCAATATCATGCTTTACTGACAAAGATACACCTCCACACAACCCCTACAAAGCAAACTGAACCTACTTTAAGGGACCTCACCAAACAGTAAGCACCAGTTTTCCGTGTGTACTAATATTTTAGCTTCAGAGATATCAAGCTCAGAAAAAAAATGCTCGATCATCACCCTACAGAAACCTAGGCGCTCAACTCAAAATGTATGTTGTGAAAATAATTAAGCAAGCAAGGTAAATATCAGCACCTCAAATCATTTGGTGAGTAAACACTATGTGACATGAACATTAACAAAGATGGCAGAGTAGTTGCATTTTGGTTTTAGATCATTCATATCCAAAGGACATATGTTTCTGAAGCACCAACTAATGCTCCGACAAAATTTACCACTCTTCACGCCAACAGTCTACGGAATAATAAAGGCAAAGTCATTAGCAACTGTTTAATAAACATGATCCCCATAGATTGATTTTAAATGGCCAATCAGTTAACTAAAGTACATTTCTGATCTGACTAAGGTGTCCTCAGTACTTTAAATGGATAATGTTTGATATGTTATTGTCTACCAAAACAAACCAGCATTTATGATGCAACGGTCTCACCTTTGCAAAAGTTAGAGCTATTGGCATTTTAAATTACAACATTTTTATTTATGTGTTGCTTTTGAAAACAGATAAATAAATGGCATTGTCATTTACAATGCCAATATCTTAATCTCTAGCAAATGCCACATACAAACACGCACGCGCACAGAGCCCCCCACACACGCACAGAGCCCCCCCCGCACGCACAGAGCCATACACACAGAGCCCCACACGCTTGTTTAAGTCTGGCCCGTTATCACTCTGCAAGGCCGTGAAGTGGTTGCAAAAGAAGGCGAGGCGCGCAGGCACAACAGGAACTTACTGCTGATAAATCGCATGCACGCCTGTCTGAGGCATCCGCTCACTCACTAGTTTCAAAACAACTCACTGCAGCGTGCAGAGCCTCCTGGTTTCAGCAGACAGCTGCCCTCGGGGTCCCTGTCGCCGTTCGTTCCGCACTGAATTGATGTGCCGTTGCTGGCTGTGCAAAACACTATACTGTCGTATACAGGAACCGGCTGGTGAACAGCAGTTACGAAAGACGACAACATCAGATACTGTATCCGAAAAAGGGGTTCCTTTGTTGAAAAGTGTATGCATAGTTTGTTAGCGGTCATTATCTGATGAGGAGTGGGCACTGCTAATTGTAGTTTATGCCCAAACAGCTCTGGAATGAGAATAGGGGAATACCATAGGATAAAGTGTACTTACATATTGTGGTTGACAACTGCATTTCCCTGCCAAATACTAATAAAAGAGATAGCCAAGTAATTGGAATCCTAGTCAAACCCCAAAAGTAAACATTAACACTGTGTGTTTAGCAATCACAAGTAGTTATTTCTTTTCCATGAGAGTTCTTTCTAGAAAATCTAAGAGGACACAATATTTGTGGCGCACAGAGCTGAAAATGCATTGTTATGAAAGTGTAACACCAGGCAGGAGTAGGAAAGATAGCAACAACAAAATAAACAAAAAAATAGCGGCGGTTTAATCTGGGCAACTCAGAGAGAAACAAAAGCCTGTTCGACTTGGCAGAGACGATAAAGTCCAAAGAAGGGGGCATGTGTATGTAGGTTCAATGAAACAAGCGCCTTGAGAAGTTGGGAAATGTGTGTTCGGCTCTGGTTGGAGTTACCCACCCCACTGCAAATAACTCTGGAGGGCCGGGGAGGGCTGCTGTCTGGCTGTGAGGAGAGGGGTCACATGACGAGAGCCAGAGACACAAAGGGCCGTCCGAGACTACGACGAGGGGGGAGACGGGCTGGTAAAGGTGCAGCACGTGACCAGCTCCATATTTGAATAGATCTTCAGCACCAGACAGGTGTCTGAGGGAATTCACCTGTAGAAATAAAACGTAGGGGGAAGCAGGCAAGACGGCTATAAAAAGGCAGAGAAATTAGTGCGTTTCTTAATTGACTTCCATTGCACTGAGTGGCATTTTGTGAGGCAAGAGCAGGGGTTTAAGTGGGGAAAAAAATTGAGGGTGCTCTAAAAGAGGCGAGGCACATTTCTTAAAGGGGTGTGACATATCAGAGTAGGGGCGTGGTCTAAATCAAGATACCTAGCATTGTTTGCTTAAGAAAATCATGAAGTCGTATCCAGCAAAGGATAATAAAATAGGCAAAAAAGTATATTTATTGAGTATAAGCCATAAAATACCAAACACTTTAAAAAACATGTAAAAATTATTTACATTACTTAGAAATCTATTGCAGGATTTCCCAAAACCCTTGAAGATATTCACTCTGTCAATTTTGCTGGGCTTTCTCAACAACTTTCTTAAGCAGAACTTCCACCTTTTGCCAGTCAACTCTTTACATACAGCTTTGCGTCAAATGTTTCAAATGGAGGACCATTGAGTTTTACCCATAAGCATGAAGGAATGGTCTCTACAAGAAGAGGCCCTTGTTGGACTAGCAATTAAGTTCATTGCGCTGAAACCTCTCTCGCAAACAGCATTACTTGCTGGCAGGGTTTCCATGCAAACTACTAACTTTTTTAATGCTTATGGGGTTTTCTTTCCACCGAAATCTTTGAAAAGTCAAAAATGCCCCAGCTGCACTCGTGGAGTCACAGAATCACCCAAAGTAGCATTTTCCCATGTATCGCAACTGTTAAACACTTTCTTATTACACTACAATGGATAAGTTGGGGCAACTAATGTGTAACTAGAGATGGGGTCAGCAGAACGTACTTAGGTCTCAACAGAGAGGTATAGCTTGGTTCCTATGACAATTGAGCGTGGTACCCAGAACAGGGCGTAGCCGCTGCATTTAGGGAGTCAGCCGCAACAACCAACAAGGTGATGGGAATAATTCTAACATGAATTGCTGTCAAGTTTCGGACTCATGAATCCACTTGAAAGCCTGTGCCATCCCTCAATCTCTGCACTAATGCACAGGATGGAAAGTGCCAACAGGTGCACAGGATGGATAGAGCCAACAGGCCCAGAAATCAGGTGGGAAAGAGAATCCCTCTGTCTTTAGAGAACCAGGGAATGGGAGCAGAAGAGCAATGGTGAACTGGAGCCCACCTCCTTTGCACAGCTCTGTTTCAAGAGACAGCATCCCCTGTCGTGGTGCTACAAGGGGAGGAAAGCTGACTGGCTGTGGGACTGAGGGCATGTGCTGTACAGATAATACTGGGAATAGAACATGGAATAGATTCCTTATGAAACAAGCCGTACTGGTTTCAGCAGTGAGTGGTACAACAGTGACCCGGGGGCATGCCAGGAATCGGACTTAAGGACCCGGAGCACTGCTGCAAACACACTTGTAAGATCCACCAAACAAAGGAGGCAAGAAGCAGCACTACAAAGGGGCATGGCAGGAGAGGTGCTAACTTTGACCCAAGAAATAGAGAGGGCGACAATGAGCAACTGCGAGGGCTGCCAACCAGATGCAAACTAAATTATAAACTGGAAAGCGAGGGCAGCTATTGGGCTAAAGTCCAGAAGAAGTCTTGAATATGGATCTCCCCCTAGTGATGTAACAAAGGCCCTCCCGCAGCCCCCACGATGCGGGGCTCCCCAAGTTACTGAGTGTGGTCAGAGGGGGGGCCCTACAGGTACTTTGCAGGGGGGCCCCCTTAAGTTTTGTTACGCCACTGACATGTAATTAACAACAGGGTGACTTGTAAAGAGAAGGCAGGCCCGCCGGTAGCGCGTGTGATCATAATCTCCCCCCGTGCAAACTCCGGTGTCAGGTTACCTTAGGATGTGAAGGGGGCTCTGCGGTCCATGCTGATCTCCGGTGAAGCCGCTTTCGCCTGTGGGACGCGCCTTGGCCTCAGGTTCAGGCAGCTCCTTTCCTCGATGACGAGCGTGAGGGAACCCCGGTTGCTAGGGGACGCCTCGCGCCTCTCCAGACGCAACGTAGCTCCGCCTGACTAACCTCTGCATTGCTGGGGGAAATCCTCGTTGCTGTGACCAATCCGAGCACGACTCGGAAATGACGATCCCGGGACGGTGAATACTGGCAGAGTGTCGAGGCTCCTTCTCAGAGCAGTGAACCCGGCCTCGGGCACACAACACAGCTCGAGGGTCAGCGGTGGAGTCAATGTGTACACAGCGCTCGGGGCAAAGCAGGCACTCCAAAGTTCCTCAGCGGTGCGGTAATCCGCACACATGGAGTGCGAGGGACTTGATCCTGGGCCAGATCACGTTTGAGGCAGAGCAGGCCTCACGACATTACGCCCCAGCTGTGTGCCGATGAGCACACAGACAGATTTCACAGGGGGGCAGCTTCACGAAGGCACAGCGTAGAGACCCACTCAGCAGCTGGAAGGGTGGGTGCTGGAGAACATTTGTATCCCTGAGTTCCCAGCTCTTCTTAGGCCCTTGGAGACAGGCAGGCTTCAGAGGGGCAAAGCACACAGCACAGCTCCTCTTCAAGTTAGGGGGACACAGCACACCACAGACAGTCCCTTCCTCAGCAATCACAGCAATTGTAGGTCAGCTCCCAGACACTCAGCACGGATTCCTTCTTGATCACAAAGTTTCCTAATATATTTTTTCTGGGGCTCCAGTCCTACTTTTATACCCCAAAAGTCTTTGTTCTTCTTGTGTGAGGGGTCCTGTACCCAATCTAAACCAGTTCTGGGTGCACTCTGCCAGTGCACCTCTTCTTCCTTTGTGAGTGTGGGCCAGGGCCATCAGACGCACCACTGGAGGTGGAGCCAGCATTGTGGCAGGCACAGCCCTATTGAGACCCAGGTGCTACTCCTCCCACCACTCTACATACAGATGGGTCTATTCAGCCTTGTGCTGACTCAGCCAGCCTCCTGGAGCCGCCCCCGGCCCCTTCACTCACAAACCAGACAGTCAATACACAACTAGGCAGAGGCACACAAAGGTTGAACAGGAAAATAGCCACTTTCTAAAAGTGCCATTTCCAAACTTAGAATTTACAAACCATTTGCACTAAAGAATGTGTTATTAAATTCTGAGTTCAGGGATACCAGATTACATATGTCTATCTTGCTGTTATCGGAAGATATGCAGGTAAACATGTCACACAGCATTCCCCATGTTATCCTATGGGCAAGATAGCCTTTCAATAGTGAAAAACGAAATTGGCAGTATTTCACTATCAAGACATGTTACCCACACTAGTAACCCGAAACAAAAATCGGGACGTCTGCTCATCCTACCTTTGAGGCCCGAAAATAGAGCCCCCTAGAGCCCCCTTTTGAGCCCCCCCCAAAAAACTGGGGCCTCAGCCCGCCACAGTCCCCCCCTACCCCAAACAAAAATCGGGACGTCTGCTCATCCTACCTTTGAGGCCCGAAAATAGAGCCCCCTAGAGCCCCCTTTTGAGCCCCCCCCAAAAAACTGGGGGCATCAGCCCCCCACAGTCCTCCCCCCCCACTTAAAGCCCTGGGAAAGAGGGAAAAGTAGTAAGCATTCACCGAAAGTAGAAATGTCACACTTAAGTAGGAATACTGCGTTTAAAAATATGGAGGGGAGTCCTAAGCAAACTCAAGGATGCTACTCGTCTCCAAACAAAAGACGAGGCAAAAAGACACTAAACCAGTGGCCACCCAATGCAGTGCAGTTTGAGTAATTTGAGGGGAAAAAGCGCTATTTTATTAAAAAGCAGTCTCCGAAGCAAGTTCTGTCTAACATTCAAGGAACACACTACACAAAGCCGGTGTCTCTAAAGTAGGGTGCACAACCCCATCCTCCCCCGCACTGACAGCGTCCAGCACCGTGTCCGTCAAGATCCAAACCCGTTGACCACCCCCTCCCCCAGTCCCGAACCTTCCTTACCTTCAGCCTTTATCGGATGACCCGCCTCTGATGTGTTGGCGAAACCAAACTCCAAGCTGGCGAGTGAGTGTTTATAGGTGGCTGCAGAATGTGCAGCGCCAGAGCATAATGTGGACACAATCTACCGCCACAACCTGTCTCCACATTCAAACACACCGAGCAGCGGGCTGCACGCAAATCCCAGCACTGGACTCTCGGGAATGGAGCCAGGACAACACAGTTGGCTGACGGGCACCTGCCTCGGCCCTCCCCGCCCCCTTCCCCAAAGCAAGAGTGCCCCCCGCAATGCTGTTCAAGGGCAGCTCCACAGGCATTTGGCAAATCCTCACACTCTTTGTGGCTAGTACAAAATTTATAGCTATTTGTTTTCTAACACTTTCTTTTTATTTTCTTGCCAACAGCGGAGGTGGGTTTGGTCCATAAGGAAAACGCTACTTACCAGTATGCATCTGTTCTTGGCATTTAGAGCTGCAGATTTACACACTGTTCATAGATGGCCACCTAGTGTTGGGCCCGGATGTTTGCAGTTTGTTTTGTTGTAGAAAAGTCTTTGAAAGTCACGGGGTCGGTGACTCCTCCTTTGGATGATACTGCGCATGGGCATTAGCTCCATCCCCAGATTGTTTTTCACCATTAGGGAAGTGATGGAGCTGTACAAGAGGTAGTGATGTCCATGTGATTTGTATCCAATTAAGATAATACTGGAACAGATAAAGGAAGCCGGGGAGGCGGGTGGGCGTGTGTAACTCTGCAGCTCTACATGTCGAGAACAGATCTATACTGGTAAGTAGCATTTTCCGTTCGAGGCATATGAGCTGCAGATTACACACTGTGCATAGATTATATAGCAGTACCCACACCTAGAGGTGACCACCAGTATCTGATGCAGTTGTTTGAAACAGAGTTTTTTTTAGTACAGCCTGGTCCACAGTGGCTTGTTTAGTTTGCACATCTACACAGTAATGCTTTGTGAATGTGTGCGGTGTAGACCATGTAGCTGCTTTGCATATATCATCTAGGGGAATGTTCCCTAAGAATGCCATTGAAGCCCCTATTTTCCTTGTAGAATGGGCTTTTGGAGGAATTGTTAACGTACGTTTGGCTTTGTGATAACATATTTGTATGCATTTACAATACACCTAGCTATCCCCGATTTTGATATGGGATTGCCTTTATGTGGTGGTGAAAAAGACACAAAAAGCTGTTTTGTTTTACGAAAAGCTTGTGTCCTTTCGATATAGTACAGTAATGCTCTCTTGACATCTAAGGTGTGTTGAGCTCTTTCTGCGACTGTTTGAGGCTGCAAGAAAAATACGGGCAGCTCAACAGATTGATTTAGATGGAATGGTGAAATGAATTTAGGATTAGTACGAATAACCACTTTGTTATGATGCATTTGCAGAAAGGGTTCTTGAATGGTAAATGCCTGTAGTTCACTAACCCTTCTGAGAGAGGTAATGGCTACTAGGAAAGCTACTTTCCAGGTTAGGAATTGCAATTCACATTTATGTAATGGTTCAAAGGGAGGTCCCATTAATCTTGTGAGAACCATGTTTAAGTTCCAAACTGGTGCAGGTGGCGTTCTGGGAGGAATTGTTCTTTTGAGTCCTTCCATGAAAGCTTTTATAGCTGGTACTCTAAAAGGAGATAGATGTTGTCTATTTTGTAAGTATGCTGCAATGGCAGCGAGGTGTAGCCTGATAGATGTATAGGCTGAGTTAAGCTTTTGAGGGTGTAATAGATATCCTATGATGTGTTGAATAGACACGTCTAAAGGATACATTTGGTTGTTTTGGCAGTATATGACAAACCGTTTCCACTTAGCAGCATAACATGCTCTAGTAGTAGGGCGTCTAGCTTCTTTGATAACATTCATACATTCTAGGGGAAGGTTGAAGTAACCAAATTCTATGACCTCAGGAGCCAGATCGCTAGGTAGACCTGAGCTGGGTCCGTGTGTCTGATCTCTCCATGGTTCTGTGTTAATAGGCGTGGAGATAGGTTTAGTTTTTGGTGTGGTACTACAGACATTTGCAACAGCGTGGTGTACCACAGTTGTCTGGCCCAAGTTGAAGCGACTAGGATGAGCGTCAGGGAATGTTGCTGTCGTTTGCGTACCACTAACGAAAGTAGTGGGAGAGGAGGAAAAGCGTACGCAAATCGTTCTGATCAGTTCATCCATATCGCATTACCTTTGGACAATGGGTGTGGGTATCTGGCGGCAAAGTGTGGGCATTTTGCGTTTGAGGGTGGCAAAGAGGTCTATTTGAGGTTGTCCCCACATTTGAAAGAACGGAGGAACTTGTGGATCAAGTTTCCACTCGTGGATCTGCTGTGTTTGTCGACTTAGCAGATCTGCCATAGTGTTTTGTACTCCTGGGACGTGTTGGGCTAAGAGGAAGCTCTTTAGTGGTATAGCCCATCTCCATATCTGCTGTGCTAACAGAGCTGCAGAGAGTGTGTCCCCCTTGTTTGTTTATGTAGTTAGCTGTCATATTGTCTGTGCGGACTAAGACAGCTTTGCCTGACACTTGAGTTTGAAATGCTTTTAGGGCTAGAAACACAGCTAGCAATTCTAACTGGTTGATTTGGAGTAGCTTTTGTTGGGGTGTCCACCTGCCTTGCATGGTGTGATGCAGTAGATGAGCTCCCCAGCCGAAGAGCGATGCATCCGCTGTCATGAATATTTGAGGAACTGGCTCTAGAAACAGTCCCCCTTTGGAAAGGTTTTTGGTGTTCGACCATTGCAGAGACCGAGGAGTCTGACCGTCTACCAACACTAGGTCTGTTAATTCACCCTGAGTCTGTTTCCATTGGCGTGCTAGGCACTCTTGAAGAGGACGCATTTGCAGTCTTGCGTGAGGTACTACAAATATGCAAGATGCCATCATTCCTATGAGCTGCTTTAACACACGAGCTGGAAGCAAGAGTTCCAGTTGGAATCTTGTTAGGAGAGTTTGTACACTTGTTATCCTGGCTGGAGAGGGATAGGCTAGTGTTAGTTGGGTGTTTATTGTAGCGCTGAGATATTGTTGTATGTGTGAGGGTTGCAGATGTGACTTGGTGTGATTTATGGTGAATCCCAAGTGGTGAAGCAGTTGAATGGTAGCTTGAGTGTGTTGTACACACTGGCTGTATGAGCTGGCTTTTATGAGCAAGTCGTCTAGATACGGGAAGACATGAATATGTTGTCTTCTTAAGTGTGCCGCTACTACTGCTAGGCATTTGGTAAACACCCTTGGCGCTGTTGTGACTCCGAATGGGAGCACTTTGAACTGGTAGTGCTGCCCATCTAGCACAAATCTGAGATATTTTCTGTGCGCTGGGGGAATGGGAATATGAAAGTAGGCTTCCTTGAGATCTAGAGTGACAAGGAAGTCGGTTTGTACCAGGAGTGGAAGGACTTGGTGTGACCATATGAAAATGAACCGACTGTATGTAAATATTTAGAGGCCTGAGGTCTAGGATAGGTCTTAGGGATCCGTACTTTTTTGGTATTAGAAAGTATAAAGAGTATACTCCCTGTTTTTTTTTTGCTCCGGCACTATTTCTATTGCGTTTTTCTGCAGGAGAGATATTACTTCCTGTCTTAGCGGTGTTAAATGTTCTTGTAACATTGGACGCTGCTTGGGTGGTATGTTTGGGGGTGTGGATGTTAGTTCTAGACAGTAACCTGATTGAATTACCTGTAGCACCCACCTGTCCGATGTGATGTTTTTCCATGCTGGCAGGTACTGTTGAAGTCTTCCCCCGACAGGAGTGGAATGGGACGGGGGAAGAGGAGAAGAGTCATTGGGCAGGGGTAGAGGCAGAGCAGGAGTTGTTATTCTTACCTCTGCCTTTGTTATTGTTACCCCTGTAACCACCCCTTTGGTAGCCCTTACTGTAGGTGGACTGTGTGGGGGCTTTGTATGAGGTAGAAGGTGTGTCTGAGGAGTATCCCCTAGTGGCACCTCGATATGATGAGCGTCGAATGGAACGTCTGGGAGCCTGCAACTGCAGGGCTACCATAGATTTTGCTGTGTCTGTATCCTTTCATTTTTTCAAGGGATACATCCACGTTAGGTCTGAATAAATGTTGCTCATCAAAGGGTTGATTTAAAATGGCACTTTGTACTTAATGTTTGAATCCTGATATGCGTAGCCAGGCATGTCTACGCAATAAGACACTGGTGTTAACTGCCCTAGAGGCAGTGTCTGCTGCATCAAGTGCACACCTAATGGAGGTATTTGTAATATTTTTCCCTTCCTGGATAAGCTCATTTGCTCTATCCTTGTACTTGTCAGGGAGGTGTCTCATTAGTGATTCTAGTTCGTCATAATGTGCCCTGTCGTATCTGGCCAATAGTGCTTGTGTATTGGAAATACGCCACATGTTTGGTGCTTGAGACGCGGTTCTTTTCCCTGATGCGTCAAGTAGCTTGGACTCCTTATCTGGTGGTGGAGCTTCAACTGAAGTCTGAGTTTGCACTCTTGCGCGCATTGGAAACGACAAGTGAGTCTAGTGGTACTGGGCCCTTAATGCATGCTGGGTCTGAAGGGGCAACCTTATATTTTTTGTCTATACGAGGGTTAATGACACTAGTTCTGACTGGGTCCTTGAAGACTTCAGGAGCGTGCTTAATTACTCCTTTAAGCATTGGTAAGGTGGATGAGGACCTTTGTGCATTGTCAAAAGTGTTCATTAAAAAGTCTTCATCAACAGGGTCTGTATGCATATCTACCCCATGATATTGAGCAGCTCTGTGAATTAATAGATTAAAACCCATGGTGTTTTCTGGTGGGGAAGGCCTTGAGGGGTATATGTCATCCTGAGGGACATTTAGGACGTCTTGTGTGTTCTAATCATCCCATGGGTCAGGTGAGCCTGTAGGAGTAGCTGGATCAGGTATGTTACCCCCCATATCACAAGAGCTATCATCCCTGTTGTCATCATATGGTATAATAGAGGATGCTGGGGAATGTGGTGGAGGAAGTGGTGATGGGATAGGTGGAGGAGAAGGGGAAGGAAGTCTCAAAGGAGATGTAGCCATGTCCTTTTTTGAATGAGGTGCTGGAGCTGGTCTATCCAGTGGTCTCTTCTTTGAAGCCAAAGTTAGCTGTCCAGTAATTGGATCTCTAGCCAGAGTCTTTTGCGCAGGGTCTGGATAAAATAAGTCCTCTGCAGGAGGCCGATCCTTTGGTGCTGAGGAAGGTTTCGACCCTGAAGCGGTTTCTTTTGGCTTTTTGGCAGAGTCTTTAACCGGAGAAGCAGGAGTCTTTTTTGGCTCCGAAGATTTTTTCGGTCCGAAGATTTTTTCAGCTTCAGTATATTTTTAGGATCCAATGGTTTTTTCGGTTCCGGTGGTCTTTTCAAATCTGAAGCAGGTTTGCTTGGTTCCGACCTGGGTTTCGGTGCCGAAGGAGTAGTGGTTTATTTCGGCGACGGTGGTTTGGCTGTTGGCGTGGCTGGTGCCGTTGTCTTTTTCGGTGCCGGTAGGTGTGCGCCACAAAAGGGGGTGATGATGGACGGAGCATCTGGTAGGTAGGTGTGCGTCGGCACCGTGGTTAGGCCGACTCGAGCCAGAGTCGCTGGAAGGCTTAATTGGCTTCTTAGCTGGGCCCGAAGGTGGGGCAGTAGAAGCAGTGTTGGTGTGCGCCCGAGGGTGTGACCGGGGCCTTCCTTGGGTGTGTCGAGGAAGGGTCGGGGTCGACGGTCTTACTTACGACCCGCTGTCCTGGAGTGATGTCCTCGACATCTGAATCGTCTGCCTCGGAGTTGCTGTTGACGTCGTGCTGTCGAGGGACGTTAACGCCTTCTTCGAAGATGTCGTCCGGAATCGAAGCTGAAGATCGAGCCATTGTTCTCTTCGGTCCCGGATAGTCTTTTTGGAGCGGAAAGAGGCACAAGCGGAACAGTCTTTGGCCTCGTGCTCCGGGGAGAGGCAAAGGTTACACACTTCATGAAGGTCGGTGTGGGGAAACTTCGACCCACATTGAGGACACTTTTTAAATGGCGTCCTTTCCATGAGCTGGAGTCGAGGCCTAGTTAGGCAGTCGACGATTCCTAGTTAGGCCCGAAGGCCGTCGACGATTACCGGAATGGAAATCTTTGGTGTTGAAGACTAGCGCCGACTGGAAAGCGTTCGAAACGGAGTTTTAATCAGTTGGTGAGGATTGCGCGCCGAAGGAAATCGGTTCCAACACAGAGCGCTGGAAACACATCCGAGGCCGGTGGCGGAAAAAAACAATCTGGGGATGGATCCGATGCCCATGCGCAGTATCAACCAAAGGAGTCACCGATCCCGTGACTTCCAAAGACTTTTCTACAACAAAACAAACTGCAAACCACCGGGTCCAACACTAGGTGGCCATCTATGCACAGTGTGTAATCTGCAGCTCATATGCCTCGAACATAGTTTTTTGCAACCTTACACAAGAAATAAACCCCGAATGTAGCCTTTCCCATTACATGTGAAACAGACGGGGCTATTTTAAAGGAACGCTTGTGCAGCGAGATTTTATCTCCATGAATTCTGTGGGTTCACCTGCCTGCTGCCAAGATGTGTGTGTAAGCTGCTGATCACAGGGCTGACGCGGTCTTTCATGCTCCCAGAGCCCTTCAGAGTTAAGGTCCTTTAAAGGCACAGACGGCAGCTCGGCTTGCAGAACCTGATCTTCAAATTGTCGATGTTGTCCCCAAGGTTGCAAGGTCTTTAGTTTATTTCCTCAGTTAATAGTGTTTTATTTTAATAGAGATACTCTCAAAGTGTTGTGTTAACACTGCTCGCGGTCACGCAGCGCTTTATAAGCACGTAAAATAAAACAAATACATCTTCATGAGAGCGCTTAGAGGCTCGTCCCATAGACAGGCGCCGCGCTGGGACAGGCCCACGCTCGGCTTTGGGGCATTTGCGTTACTATTTTTGGGGCCTGGAAATGCACACATTCTACAATTCAAAGACCGCTGGGGGCTTATTTGCAAGCCCCTTGCGCCGTCGATACCTCACTTCTTCCCATGTTAAAAGAGACGCCCAGGCCGCTTGTAAATAAGCCCCGTGACGTTTGGGTGGCTCGGGTCCTCGCTTCTCGGCGTTCCGTTGTTCCCCCGAGATCTTGGCGCTGTGAATGCTGGCGCGACATGTGCACTTCGTGCTGACTTTGGTCTTGGGAGCCGGGGGGTCATGAGCCCCACTCCATCCCACCTCCTGTCCGAGTGCCACGGCCACATTCCCGCAGATTCCCACACACCAATGCCCAGCTTCAATCCTCCACCCTCACCACCTCCGTGAGCTGCGCCCGAGCGACCAGCGCCTAGAGGCGGCCGGCAAACGGAACAGTTTGGGGGGGCGCACCCTCAGGTGGGGGTGTGTCGAAAAGATACCAGGTCCTGCTCTCACCTCACTAATGGGAAGTGTCCATGCCAATAACATCAGATCTTGGAAGACAAAGAGAAACGCATTCCTCACACGCCAAGATCACACACTGAGGGAAAAGGAAGCTGGGAAGGGGACACCAGAAGAGGGGCAGGGAAGGAAGTGGCATTTGCGGGGGGGCGGGGTGGGGGGGTGAGAGAAGGGGTGGCAGCAGCGGGCAGCAGGGAAGACGTGCCCGCAGGATGGCCACAAAGACGAGGACAACGGTAGAAGGGCAGCGACATGGAATGAAAAACCAGAAATAGGTCATTTTAAAATAATCCTTCAAATGTCAATGCTACTAAAGTTATATCTATTTCTATGGCAACGTCACACTGCTCAGGGGCCACCAATGCCCCCATGGAGACGGGGCAGTCACTAACCCTCGCAGGGCACAATTCCTAACAAGCACTCGCCATTTGTCTCTAAGCTCGTCCTTTTCAGATTGGGCGCCCGGACTTTCTGCTGGCATAAAAGGTTCCTTATCTTCTTTATGGGGCCTTCTGGACCCATAAAGAAGAAAAGAAACATTTTACTTCAGCAGTAAGTCAAGGTACCCAATCTGAAAAGGACGGGGCTTAAAGAGAAATTAGAACGTCACTAGGACCTCTTCTCCAATGGCTGGCCACCGTTTAGGAGGCCAGCCAATGGAGAAGAGGGGCGGGGCTTAACCTCGCTAGTGATATTCTCTCGATCTTATTAAATCTCGCCAGCGAGACTGCGCATGTGAGCAGCCATCGCAGGCTGAGACCTAAAAAGGGGACATCGCAAATGAAAATCTGAACGAAACTTGGTGTAGGAAAGATCACAAAGGATACATTTAAATCTAGAGCCCACTGGTTGTACCTATTGGGTTTTCAATTTTTACTCACTTAACATTTGGAAACAAACACATTCAGTAAAAGAATGATCGAATCCTCACCTGAACTCTGGAGAAGGGCTCGATTACTCGGATGAGATTCTGTTCCAATAAATTATCGTAGAGTTTGGCCAAGTGCGTGTTGATGATCGGATCATCCCTGAGCTCCCCTTTGTAATCTGTCAGTGCCTGTGAAGAATGGCAGTGGGGCAGAGAAACAAAATAAGAAATCAAGACCATCCAAAAAGCCCTTCCCATGTGCAACACAACTCCAGGTCATGAACTGATTGACTTGGGTCCTTCATCCATAAACTAATGTTTTCTTATCACTTAACAAGTCATTAAAAGATAGTTGGAAACTGCATGTGGCAATATTGGGAACGTTAGATTGAAAATATGGGCTGGCATCTACACTAGTTTCCTTTTTTGGCGGCCCTGGTTTGCGCCCTGTGAGGTGCGGAATGGAGAGGGGAGGAATGGGAGGAGCGGGAACAAGGAAGCAAAGCTGAAAGCTCCTGGCAAAAGTGTAATTTCCCAGCCGCAACATTACAGCTCTGGAGGAGGGGAGGAAAGGAATAGTGCAGAGGGAGCGTTGAGAGAAGGGATAAATCAGTGCTGGTTCCAACCCTGCTGGCCACTCCAAGAGTTCTCTGGGGCTTTTTGAATGAAGTGAGCAGCTTCTCCTGTTACTTATAGCTCAGTCACAATTTTTGCAGCTGTGATGAATAAGTTACTAACCCTCGGTAATGCCTTATCTGACAGAGACAGGATCTAACCACAGATTCCTTACCTTTCATTATCCCCAGGTGCCAGACTGGATTCGGAAACTTTTCTACAGCAGTACCTCTGCACGTTGATCGATAAAGTCCTATGACTCCGTAGCAACATCGTCCACCGGGTGAGACATCAACAGAGTACATTTAAGCCCTCCCCGGTGTCAGTTTATTTAGTGACTACTTTCCGCACTAAAACGCGGAGAATCTTATAGAAACTGCTAGGAAACATTGTGTCAAAAAATAATGTTCTTTTTGTAACACATTTGTTATATTATGTGCGTTTTACTTGATTGCACAATAATGTCAGAAGGGATCTGGGGATGAAAAGGACAGAGTTCGCAGAGCAGGGAGGAGGGTGAGTCGGTAAGGAATCTGCGGCTAGATATTATCTCTCCCAGATAAGGCGTTACCGAAGGTAAGTAACATTCATTTTATAGGGACATCTATGCGCAGATCCCTTACCTTTGAATTACGTACCCAAGCAATATAATCCTCGGAGGAGGGTCTGTGAACTAGTCCATAAAAGATCTAGGACAAGCCAGCCTTTATAAGAGAGAGACCAGCTGTTGGAAAGGTAGGTGAGGGAGCAGACACCATGAAAAATATCGTAGAAAATCTGGGAAAAGAGACCCATGGCAGAAGAAAAAGGATGGGTTGGAAGAACACTTAAGATCATTACAACACCATAGAGCATCCTCAATGGTAACCAGAACATTAGCAGACAAGGCTGACAACGAAGGATAATTGCTAATATCACCGAGCTGAGGCTCCCTGCCAAAGATGCAAAAAGCACCACCCAAAGCCATTAGAAAGCATGGCAAACAACAAGGCTGGTCATAGAATATATGTGGCCATAGGAAACACTCCGAGAGAAGAGCGAGCCCTGTGGTACCATGCAACAGAGAACCATAGAGGAGCAAGGTTTGCGACTGCAAAGCAACAAACAAGTGAAGGCACTGTGGGGACATGAGGAAAAATACAGCAACGCAAGCAAAAATGCGTTCCCTCCTAGAAAGGTAGCATAACAGGACTGTCTATAGAAATACCAATAAGATGTAGGACTACAGGCAACAGAATAATATATATGGACATATCAGTATAATCTATAAAATACATAGAAATGCACCACACACACTGCGTAAAATATACCCAAGAAGGGTACACAGAAACGTGCACAGCAGTGGACATTGCCCGAGATGTGATAGCGGTGGGCCAGCAACAGCCATAGGGTACCACATAAAAGAATTTATCAAACATCCCTGAAAAAGAAAAGCAAAAGGACATAAAACACTACCAACTGAATGGTGACAATCAGGCAGCTGAGAGATGACCGAAAGGGAAAACAGCAGGGAGAAACAACCTATAATAGAGCAATGAAGATTCTACATCTCAGGAGAAAAAAATAGTTTGCAATGCAATAGGTCTCGCATTTGTGAAAGTCAGATTTTGGTGTTGAAAAATAATTTTGCTTTTTTTGTATGCAGTGGTCCCAGCTAAACATGGACAGCTTAAAATAACGAAAAAGCTAAATGTTAATACAACAAGTAAATATTCACGTTGGATGTTGGTTTTGAACAGGTCTTGTTTTTGGGCAAACTATTTAATCTCCCTGTGCCAAATTGTAAGCGGAATAGTGCTTTGGATGGGCCGATATGGTGCAGACTGGGCAAGATGAGGCAATTATATATTAGAAACCACCACTTCTGAACAGCCAGTAGGGCTGGAGATGTGAGATATGCAGCATATTAAAAGGGTTGGGATGAAGCCAATTGTATACTAGTGAAATATTAATTAAAAATCAGCATTTGTGGGGCGTGGCTTGCAGCCACCGAAGATGGCTGCACTCTAGGCAAGCAGTGCGAACAGTCGGCTATTACTCACCCACATCCGTCATTATCCTGAGCAACCACTGCAGCCATCGGTGTAGGACGACATCGGAAGTTGGGGGGGTCTGATAGAGCCCTGATGCGACCACCCGGAGCACTTTAATGCTCGTATTCTGTGCTCTGATCCGTCTGGCCGGCACGGCCAAATGGAACCTGCTGTCTGAGAGGCCAAAGATAGCGGGCCCAGAGACCGGAGAGAGCTGTGTGCTGTGCGGAGGGTGTTCTCTGACTACCTCCATGAGTGCTGGTTCCGGCAGTGCGGGTGACGCCGCGGACCGTGAGCTCCTTGCGGTCCCGCTGCTGCCTGATAGCCGGAGGAGGGTGCGGCATTGGCCGAAGGGCGCCCAGCAGTAGAGCCATGCCTGTGTGGTCCCCGGGTGGCGTGCCCCCCGCCTAAGGTACTGTGACAGGGGTGAAGGGCAATCGGGACCGGAATCGGCCCGGACCAAAGACTTTGTGGGTCCGGGACACAAGTGTCGGGTGCAGGCCCGGGAGCGAGTGCCCTCCAGATCGGCGGGGGGGCGAAACGGGCCACGGGTCTGTTGCGGCTCGCCTCGTGGCCTCCTGCTTCCAGCGGACTCATCAAGGACGGGGGGTCTGTGAGAGGTGGTGTGGCCCGGCCTGTCTGCGGGGGTTTGCACACGGAGTGTATTAATAAGAGCGCGCAGATAGGTCTATGCGAGGAGGGAGCAGATCACGCGGTTTGACAGTGTGAGACCAACAAAGGACCTTAGGAGATCAGCTTGGACTGGCTAGGGAGCGGTCGCCCCAGACCTATGATCAAGGGTGGGTGCGCCCCCCGGGGGTCTGCACACTGAGAGCGCACTAATGGAGACACTCCAGCAAGTTTCTTCAGTGAGGAGGGTGCAGGCCTTGTGAAGTGGTAAGATAGACTTACAAGGGAGCTTCGGAGATCAGCTCAGACTGGCAGGATCGACGTCACGATAGACCAGAGAGTAGCAGTGGAAGCAATCCCCCCGGGGACTGGTGCGCGGAGGTTCCGTATATCGCACAGACAAGGCCTGCTCATCCAGATATGGGCCTCAACAAGCCGCCAGGACAGAGCCCGACCAACCACATAGACAAGTACACGGTGGCCATGGGAAGAGATGATGGGCATACATCGAGCAGCCAACAAGGGGAGCTAGTTGACAATGATCCGGACCAGTCGCTTAGAGACGACATGGGGGCCATCAGAGATCTGCGCGGAACCCTGGAGCCCAAGCTGGACTCTGTGACTGAGGAAGTCTCCAGTCCAAAACAAAGAGGCTGGAGGAGCAAGTGGCCGCCCTAATGAAAAATCAGATGGAGATCTATGCCCGGCTTGAGAACCAGGAGGGGCGGGCCAGGTGCAACATCCGCATAGTGGGGGTCCCGGAAGGCATGGAGGGGCTATCCACAGACTGGTTCGTGGAGGACTTGATTCTTAACCACCTGAAGCCGAAGAGTCTGTCAAATTTCTTATCGGTCGAAAGAGCCCACCGTGCGCGGAGGGGGAAACCTAGGCCTGGGGCACCCCCACGTACTATCATTGCCCAGATCTTGAACTACCGAGATCGTGATGCCATATTACAGGCGTCGAGGGTAGCTGGGGATCTCAAGCTTGACAATGCTACCATATGATTTTCCCCAGACTTTACTCTTCATGTGCAGAGGCAACGCAGATCCTTTGAAGGGGCAACGAGGGCTCTCCGAGAACAAGGTGTGAAATACATGATGCTCTTTCCGGCCCGTCTAAAGTTCCTGGACGGAAGCAAGTCTTACTTTTTCGAATCACCGGAGGCCAGCGACTGTGGAGAAGTGTGGCTCACCGGTTAGAGGAGGCAGTCCCTGATGCAGAGGTCAGACCCGGGACCAGGGTTCAATACCCGACGCGGCAGGGTCTTGAGCTCAAAATGTCCACGGACTCGATAATTCTCGCCTCGGTGCCTACTCGAATCGTGGGTTCACACTCTGCAACTCTGGGCAATAGCTTGCTTAATCTCCACTACAGCCCCACCGCGATGGGATGCCTGGTCTTCACCTTGGGGATGCCCAGTAGGGGTAATCTCGCAGGGAAAGGCCAGGACGGGTTCCCAAAGCAAGCGCCTTGAGACCTTACGGTGAAAAGGCGCTATATAAGAACGTATGATTTACGATTTACAACTGGGGTCCTTCCTGACAACTTCCATGGGGTACCCTCCTGTTGGGTAGGGACGTATATGCCGTGATGAACGCTGATTTGGACCGGTCGGGTGGGGGGCGGGGATCCAGGGGGTGGCATGGGCTGCGGGACTTCGTTACAGCCCTGGCATTGAGAGACATTTGGCATACGCACCACCCAGCGCAGCGACAATACACCTTTTCCCACCTGGATCACTTCTTTGCGTGTACTGATCAACTGGGCGATTATGTAGAACCTCATATCCTGGTCCGGGGTATTTCGGACCACTCCCCGGTTTGTGTCACGCTCAAGGGCCCGGTGACAAACAGGGCATCCGTCCCGAGGATTGACCCATGGAGACTTCGGGATGACACCATATGCGATAAGATCCGGGAGAGTTCAGAGTTGTACTTTGTGGAGAACAGGGGCTCGGTGAACTCTAATATCATTCTTTGAGAGGCTTTTAAGATGGTGCTGAGGGGGCAGGCTCAGGCCCTGATTGGGGCCCAAAAAAAAAAAAGAGGAGTCTCTTCAGATCAGTCAATTGGAGGATGAGATAGGGAAGATGGAACGAGAAGCTGGGATTGCGCCGTCCGACGATCTCCGGCATTCACTGACACTTAAGCAGAAGGAGCTCAGGGCCCTGGCTGAGAGCGAAGCACGCGCCTATTCCATTGCCACCCAACATAGGATCTATAACGTGGGGGGTAAGGCCCTCAAGCTCCTGGCGTGGCTCGAGCGGCGAGACAGGGAGCGTTCATGGGTGGCCGAAGGGACAAGGCAGGCTCATTAGCCTCACGTAGTGCAGATATAGCAGAAGCCTTCGTGTCCTACTATGAAGAGGTTTATACCCCGGTCTGCACCCATTCGGAACAAGACTGGGCAGAATTTTTACAGGATTTCGTGCTGCCTACACTATCCCAAGAACAAAGACTGTCTGGCGGCAGACCTTATAGGGGACGAATTAAGCAAAGGCCCATAATTCCCTCTAGTCTGGAAAGGCACAGGGGCCGAACGGACTCCAGGAGGAGCTCTTCAAGCGCCAGACCAACATTGTTACCGACCCTCTCCTCCAGATGTATCTTGAGGCGCAGGAAATAGGACGGCTTCCACCTGACCAAAGGGAGGCCACGATCGTCGCGATTCACAAAGCAGGGAAGTCTGCTGATCAATGCTCATCCTATCAGCCAATCTCGCTACTTAACGTTGAGGCAAAGGTCCTAGCGAAGGCATTAGCGGACAGACTATTAGTGTTCCTGCCCGACTTGGTCCACGTCGATCTGTCTGGGTTTATGCCGTGTAGGAACACCCGACAATTTCTGCCGCCTCTATGAAGTGCTATATATGACAGAGGATGTGGGGTTCGCCCAGACTGCATTGATGGCGCTGGATGCCTCAATGGCATTCGATAATATCGAGTGGCCCTATTTATTCATGGTGCTTCAGCGACTGGGGTTCGGCCCGAAATTCTGCAGCTGGGTGCGACTTTTATATGAGCAACCGGTGGCAAGAGTGCGAGTCAATGGTGCGGTCTCCAGGGCCTTCCCCCTGAGGGGCACAAGACAGGGGTGCCCTTAGTCCTCCCTCCTATTTGCACTAGCCCTGGAGCCGTTGGCTCACTGGATAAGGAGGGACGTGTCATTTTGGAGCTTGGCATTGAACGATGACTGGGAGGACCGTATTTCCTTATACGCGGAAGATATTGTGCTATATATGGCAAGGCCGTACCAGTCGATAGCACGGGCCCTGCACCTTTTTGAATTGTTTGGCAGCTATTCGGGCTACACCATTAATTGGCAGAAGTCAGTAATCTTTCCACTCTCAGGACATCCCCTGCGGATTCCGACCGGGTGTCCTGCTTCCAGCGCCTTACAAGGCTTTAAATACCTTGGGGTATACATCACGAGGGACAGGGCGGAGTTCTTCGCCAGGAATATAGAACCGCAATTGGCGCGCCTCCGTACTGACGTCGACCATTGGAGGAGGCTGCCGCTCTCCCTCATGGGCCGGGCAGCATTGTTTAAGATGCTGGCTCTGCTGTGTTTGCTCTACATCCTGCAAAATTCGCCATACCAGATTCCAAACAAAATATTTGCTTGAATATAGCAAGCTCAGCGGACACTCCTCTGGGATGGGGCAACCCTAGGATTGCACTCCGCACGTTGACGAGAGGAGTTTACGATGGGGGGCTGGCCCTCCCAGAAGTCAAGCTTTATTACTGGGCATCGCAGTTGCAAGTGGTGAATGATTGGGTTTACGCGGATCAGTCGGAACCGGCGTATAGAGTAGACCGGCTGATTATGCCAGCTGGCAGTTGTGAACCGCTTCTCTATGCTCGGAGGCCAGGGAAAGATTAGCCGTCCCACATGGGGGTAGTGGTCCAGTGTTGGGAGGGAGGCGAATAAATTATTGGGATGGTCCGGTTCCCTGACTGGTAGAACCCCCTTGCGGCATGGAGATCTACTAAAGGAGGTGTCCCGTTTGACTGGGCTCAGAGGTTGGAAGCTTATAGGCATTGAATACTTGGGGGATGTCTGGAGGGGGGGATGCCCCACGATCCTTTGCCTATCTTCAACAAGAATACGATCTTCACGACTCACAATATTACCACTACATACGACTTTCCCATGCCCTGCAGGCCCACATTAAACATGGGTCGTCAATCCCGGAGTATTCCCTTATGGAAGATAGGTTGCTCCTAGATCCGATACTAAAGAAACCCACCTCTACAACATACCGCAAACTCATCAATAATATGCCTGATTCGCAGACATCATTGAGGGCACGGTGAGTGGAAGACATAGGCGAATTAGAGGACGACTGGCAGGACGCCCTACAAAGCACACTAAAGATAGCTATACGTTGCAGGTTCCGTTTGGTGCAGCTCAAGATCTTGCACTGGGTGTACTGCCCCCGCACTCACCTCTTCGCCTGGGGGCACAGTTGGTCAGCCCTCTGTGCACGGGGGTGCCAGATGGAGGGCAACTTCTATCATATCTTATGGGACTGCCCGGAGATAGTGACTTTTTGACTATGTCAGCCGTGGTGGGCTCCCCAGTCCCGCTTGAACCCAGATGGCTACTGCTGATTCGGCAGAATTCGGATTGGACTAGATACAAGGAAATATGCTGGCATTGGTGGCAAGTGTGCCAAAAGACATATTGCAAGGGGCTGGGGTTCGTTGACACCGCCACAATGAGACCAGTGGGTGCATGACTTGGACTGGTGTCAAAGGGCCGAGGAAACTATTTATAAAAGCAGGGGATGCACTAAGAAATGGCAGAAAATTTGGGGGCCATGGAGGAAGTACAGCGAGACGGGGGGTGGGTCAGGAGTGTGATGCCAATAATTGCTTGCCTTACCTGTACCATTGGAGATTCTATGCTGTACTGTAGACTGCGATTCTACTACATGCACCATCATGATTGTCCGGTTTTGTTCGATATGAGCAATGTTAATAAAAAAGATTTGAAGAAAAAAATACAAAATAAGTATTGTGCTGATTAGCTAGGACTGGGGATGTCGCAGGCAACTATAAGGCTGGAACAGAATAAATTGTGGTGTAAGAGTAAGAGCAGCTGATGTTGGAACTTTGGAACTCAGTTGCAGTGTTGGCTTAAAATGCTGTTATTTTGGGCAAATTATTTATTCTCCCTGTGCCCACCATAATTAAATGTATCCTTGTGGAGGGTGACTGGTGCTTATCTAAAGAGCTCCAATACCTTGTGTGCAAGTATACGGGATATAAAACTGCATAAAAATGTTTAGATGTAGGGCTAACATGACCTTATCATGCATTTACATATAATACGTATCCCAGCTAAACAAGGGCTGAGTTTAAACAGTGAAAAAAAGAAATGAAAAATAATCGCTCCAGGATATAAAACGGCCAAAAAAGTAAACGTAGGTCTAAATATGAAACAGGCACTTTTAAAATATTTACATGTAATACACAATGTCTCACAAGGGTGCAGTAAAACGTGAATTACTTTCAATAGTAAGCAGAATGGTGCTTCTAAGCAAAAGCCTTGTTATCCCAAAAATATTAATTTTCTTGATAAGAGAAATAACAGTCAGTACAGCCCCTCCTGAGGCGCGCACAGTAAGGGGGTAGAATCCTTAGGCGGGTGGGGTGTACTTCTAGCAGTGCGGGCCTGGCTCTGGGGCCTTCTCAGGCAGATTTCCAGGGGCCAACACAGAAACCTCAAAACAGGGATCCGTTGGGTCACTGCTTCGGGATGGTCGCAGACCTGGCATATTGGTTGTTGGGGCCTCCTCCCGGCCCCATGGTGAATATGCGGACAGACTCGTCTAATTAGTTCAGCAGCTCTGTGCTCCTCTGGTGAGAGGCGGTTAAACCTCACAAAATAACTGGAGCAACAGGTCACTCCTGTCGCACTAATACTGCAAAGCGAAAGAGGGTGTCACCGAAGTGAGAAACTTAAATGAATATGCTACTTACCAGTATGCATCTGTTCTTGGCATGTAGGGCTGCTAACATTCATATCTGTAGCATAGATCGCCGCCTAGTGTTGGGTCCGGATGATTGCACATTGTTGTCCTGGAAGAGTCTTCGAAGTATCACGAGATAGGTGGCTCCTCCCCTGGACCACAGTGCGCATGGGCATCGACTCCATCCCCAGATTGTTTTTAGTCATTGTGGCAAAGATGGAGTGTAACAGTGTAAGCGATGGCCATGCTAGAGATTAAATGCAAGAAAAGTTTGCAGCCGCTACGGGCGCGGGGAGGAGGGCGGGCGATATGAATGTTAGCAGCCCTACATGCCAAGAACAGATGCATACTGGTAAGTAGCATATTCAGTTCGAGGCATGTGGGCTGCTAAATTCATATCTGTAGCATAGAATACATAGCAGTCCCTCCATTAACGGCGGCCGCCCGTGCCAGCTGCAGAAGTCTGAAAAAGTGTTTTAAGAACAGCCTGTCCTACAGCTGCCTGCTGTTTGGAATGCACATCTACACAGTAATGTTTGGTAAACGTATGTGGTGTAGACCATGTGGCTGCCCTACAAATGTCTTCCAAAGGAATGTTACCTAGGAATGCCATGGAGGCCCCCAACTTGCGTGTGGAGTGTGCCCTGGGGGGGACCGTTAAAGTGCGCTTAGCCTTCTGATAGCAAATCTGAATACACTTAACGATCCACCTGGCTATTCCTGCCTTGGAAATGGGGTTGCCTTTATGCTGGGCTGCGAAGGCAACAAAGAGTTGCTGTGTCTTTCTAAAAGGTTGTGTTCTGTCAATATAGTACATTAGTGCTCTTTTGACATCAAGCGTATGGAGCATTCGTTCTGCTACCGTTTCTGGGTTTGGAAAGAATGCGGGCAGTTAGATGGTTTGATTGACATGAAACTGCGACACCACCTTCGGAAGAAACTTGGGGTTAGTGCGCAGCACCACCCTGTTTGAATGAATTTGTATAAATGGCTCTTGAATTGTGAGCGCCTGTAGCTCACTAACACGTCTTAGAGACGTGATGGCAATGAGAAAAGCCACTTTCCATGTTAGGAACTGAATCTCACATGAATGCAGAGGTTCAAACGGGGGACCCATCAATCTGGTGAGTACCACATTGAGGTTCCACACAGGAGCTGGCGGGGTCCTGGGAGGGATGTCCCGCTTCAGCCCTTCCAGGAATGCTTTAATGGCAGGCACCCTGAAGACAGAGAGATGCTGCCTGTTTTGGAGATAAGCCGCTATGGCGGATAAGTGTATCCGAATGGAAGCGTATGCTAGATTGCATTTGTAAAGATGCAACAAATAGCAGATGATATTAGGAATGGATGCATCGAGTGGGTCGATAGCGTGCTCTGTACAGTAGATGACAAACCGCTTCCATTTCGCTGCATAGCAAGCTCTGGTAGTGGGCTTTCTTGCCTCCCGGATGATGCCCATGCATTCAGGGGGCAAATCGAGGTAGCCAAACTCTAAGACCTCAGGAGACAGATCGCCAGATTGAGCTGCTGCGGATCTGGATGCTGAATGTCGCCACGGTTCTGCGTCAAGAGCCGGGGTGTGAGGAGCAGTCTTTGATGTGGTACCACGGAGAGTTCGAGGAACGTGGTGTACCATGGTTGTCGCGCCCACGTCGGAGCAACCAGGATGAGCGTCAGCGAGTGTTGCTTTAGCTTTCTTGCCACCAGCGGAATGAGAGGCGCTGGGGGAAAAGCGTACGCAAATTTGCCTGAGTAGTTCATCCATATCGCATTGCCCTGCGATAGTGGGTGAGGGAACCTGGCGGCAAAGCTTTGGCATTTTGCGTTTTCCTCTGTGGCAAACAGGTCTATCTCTGGATGACCCTACTGCTGGAAGTACGGGCGGAGTACTGATGGATGTAACTCCCACTCGTGCATCTGGTGGCTGTACCTGCTGAGCAGATCCGCCATCTGATTGTCCGTGCCCGGGAGGTGTTCCGCCATGAGGAAGATGTTCCTCTGAATGGCCCACTTCCACATGCTCTGAGCCAGATGAGACAACTGTGGAGAGTGCGTACCTCCCTGCGTTTTGAATGTAGTACATTGCTGTCATGTTGTCCGTCCGGATCAACACGACCTTGTTGCACAGATGTACTTTGAAGGACTTTAGAGCCATGAAGATTGCCATCAGTTCCAAGTAGTTGATGTGCATCTCCTTTTGTCGCGTCGTCCATAGTCCCTGCACTGTGTAGTGGAGCACATGAGCCCCCCCATCCCTGGAGAGATGCGTCCGTCGTCAGGGTAATCTGTGGCACAGGCTCTTGGAACGGGCGGCCCTTGCAAAGGTTGTGTGGATTCCACCAATGCAGAGAGCTGTATGCCCGACCCGTCACCAACACTAGGTCTTTTAACTGTCCTTGAGCCTGAGTCCACTGATGCGCTAAGCATTCTTGGAGCGGACGCATATGCAACCTGGCGTGCGGGACTATGAAGATGCAGGAGGCCATCATGCCTATCAACTGCATGAACACTCTCGCTGGGAGTGAGTGTTGCGGTTTGAACCTCTGGATCAGCAACTGGATGTTGTCGATCCTCGCTGGGTTTGGCTGAGCTGTGGCAGCCAGAGTATTTATCGTCGCGCCCAAATACTGCCGCACATGGGCTGGCTGAAGGTGCGACTTCGGGTAGTTCAGTGAAAATCCTAGACTGTGAAGGAGGTGAATGGTGTGGGACATATCTGCGGCGCACTGCTGGGCTGACTTTGCCTGAACGAGCCAGTCGTCCAGATAAGGGTAGACATGTATACTCTGTCTCCGGAGGTGCGCCGCCACTGTCGCCAGACATTTCGTGAACACTCTGGGAGCAGTGGTCACTCCGAAGGGGAGTACCTTGAACTGGTAATGCCGGTTTTGGATGGTGAACCGGAGGTACTTTTTGTGGGATGGGTGGAGTGGTATGTGAAAGTAAGCATCCTTGAGATCCAAGGTTGCGAGGAAGTCTCCCCGTTGTAACAAGGGAAGAACCTGCTGCAGTGTCAACATGTGGAAGTGTTCTGAAAGAATGTACTGGTTCAAGGGGCGTAGGTCTAGAATCGGCCTGAGTGAGCCGTCCTTTTTTGGGATTAAGAAGTACAGGGAATAAACCCCTGTGCCTTCTTCCTCCACTGGCACGAGCTCTATTGCGCCTTTTTGCAGCATCACCAGAACCTCCTGCTGCAATAAGTGCAAGTGCTCTGCTGACATAGGACAGTGTTTTGGGGGTATGTTTGGTGGAGTGGATGTCAGCTCCAAACAATAGCCGAACTGGATAAGTTTCCTGACCCACCTGTCTGTGGTGATGGACTCCCAGACTGGCAGGAACTGTTGGAGTCTCCCCCCGACAGGTGTTGGATGGTCGGGGGGCAGTGACAGGGAGTCACTGTTTGTCGGTGGCAGAGGAGCGGGAACTGTTGTTGCCTCTGCCTCTACCCTTGGCACCGTTTCCTCTGTATCCACCTCTGCCCTGCTTGCTGTAGGAGGATTGCGCACCACCTTTATTGAATGGCGTCTGCTGCGACATGTGCCCTCTGCTAACACCTCGATTGCCTGAGCGACGAAAAGTGTTCCCTCTAAATTGGCGTGACTGGAGAGCTCCCATGGACTTGGCAGTCTCGGTATCTTTCTTGATCTTCTCCAGGGTGGTGTCCACCTCTGGACCAAATAACCTGTCTGGATTAACGGGCTGGTTGAGGATAGTAGTCTGTATCTCTGGCTTGAATCCCGAGATGCGGAGCCATGCCTGACGCCTCAACATTACACTAGTGTTGATTGCTCTCGCTGCTGTGTCCGCAACATCCAGCGCACACTTTATAGCAGCGTTGGAGATGAGCTTCCCCTCCTGGATAAGCATTTCAGCTCCCTCTTTAAACTGGTCTGGAAGGTGTTGTAACAGCTACTCGAGGGTGTCATAGTGCGCCCTATCGTATCTGGCCAACAGAGCCTGCGTGTTTGAGATGCACCAGATGTTGGCCGCCTGAGCTGCTACCCTCTTCCCAGATGCCTCTAGCACTTTTGACTCTTTGTCTGGGGGAGGAGCTTCACCCGTGGTTTGGGAGTTTGCCCTCTTGCGGGCATTAGAGACCACCAAAGAGTCCAAAGGCAACTGGCCCCTTATGTAGGTCGGGTCGCCAGGTGCCGGTCTGTATTTCTTCTCAATTCTTGGGTTGACAACCCTTGATCTCGTGGGTTCCTTGAAAATGTCTGCCGCATGCTTAAGGATCCCTTTCAACATTGGTAGAGTCTTGACAGTCTTTTCAGCAGTAGAGAAAGTGTCAAAAAGGAAGTCCACCTCTACGGGGTCAGCATGCATTTCCACTTTATGGTTTGTAGCTGCCCTTTCAATCAAGGCATTAAATGCCGCAGAATCTTCAGTGGGAGACGGTTTGACGTTATAAACCTGAGGATCCTGGACCGTCTGCTGGTCCCCTTGATCACCTGTGTCCATCCATGAGTCCTGCTGCTCATCAGGCTCTGTATGTGCAGGAAAATTGTACTCCTCATCATGCTCCCCTTCATCCCCATCAGAGTATGTGGGTGAAGGTGTTGCACTCCTCCTAGGCTGTGGAAGAATCTGCTCAACCAGTACTGGTGTTTCTGGTGCAGGCTTTGTTCGTTTCAGAGGAATTGTAAACGACTAAAGGCTGTGAAGTTATTTTCCTTTTGTATAGCGTGAGTTTCCCAGTGTCGGCATCGATGAAATGCTCCGACCGTTCTTCAACTAAAGGATGTCGATGACCCAAAGTCCCAGCCGGGTGAGTTGACTTCGACACAGTGTCCTTGGGCACCGACCGCGGTGCAAAGGCCTTCGGCGCCACCTTAGGCGGCAACGTGTAGAGGATCGGCGCCGAGGTGGTTTTCGGTGGGTCAGCCGGCTTCGGTGCGGAAGGAGTCTTCGGTTCCGATGCCAAAGCCTTCCCTTAAGGCGCTTGAGGGAGTCCGAGACCTGCTTCGTAAAGGAAGCGGACGGTTTCGTCGATCCGACCGATGTCCTCGGTCCGCCCCCAGGGGAAAACCAGAGCGTGAATGACTTGTGGTTGTCTGGGAGAGGTGCAGGAGCACCCTTGACCGTTGCGCTTCGATCACTGTCCACGGCCACAGACGTCGATGCAGACGGCTTCGGATCGACAGGTTTTCCTTTAGGTGTCACGACCCCAGACTTTGACTTTGCGCCCGTCACTGACTGCCTCCACGGGCCCCTTGGTCTTCGGCGCGACAGACTCTCCCGATGGAGGCTCGACAGCCTTCTTGGATGTCGGCTTGTCCGCCTTGGTTGACACCGGCTCGACGGCCTTTTTCGAGCTTGGCTCCTTGACCACCCTCGGCACATTTGCCTGGTCGACAGCTTTCATTGGCTTGGAGACACCCGAAGACGACGGCGTCGATGGTGGAGCAGACGTCTTCGGTTTCGATGGCGTGTCGGCCATCTTTGTTGTCGTCGATACTAAGGGTTTCAGTTTCGGTTTCGATTTCAATAATGGCGGCTCCGCGGAGGACTCCGTAGCCGGGCAGGAAGGCGGGGCCGTGGATTGAGGTGTAAGGTCTTGGGTAAGGCCGCGTGGCGATCCCGTGACCTGAGCCTTTGTAAGAGTACGAATGGGGCATAGCTCTTCCTCCGAGCTATCTTCCATGGCCCCATATGCTTCTTCGTCGTCCCCTACCTTCGACGATTTCCTCAATGTCTTGACTGTGGACGTCCGCTCCGTAGTCGGACTCGACCTCCACCGGTGTAGGTGAAATCTACAGGTGACGCACTTGCTCGTCTGCTTCGGGGTCGTCAAAGATGTCCACCGGAGCCGATCGCTGGGCCTCTAGGCGCGCCGAAGCTTGATCGTCTTCTTCGATCGAAATCTTGAACAGGCCATACAGGTGGCCTCGTCGTGGTCCGGCGACAGGCACTTGTTGCACACAGGATGGACGTCAATGTGTGGGTACTTGGATCCACACACGGGACATTTCTTGAACGGACTCCGTTCCATGCCGTCGAAGTCTTGCTGCGTCGACCAGGCCCCGATTACCGAAGAGTCACACGACCCCCCGGATATCCGACTCTACGAGCCGGAAGATATACGGGACCGAACGCGAACAATACCGACGGTGCAAAGAAGGCCTTTTGGCCTTTAAAAAGTTCTATCACGATTCCGAACAGGAGACGTCGAAATCACATCCGAACCCAATGGCGGAAAAAAACAATCTGGGGATGGAGTCGATGCCCATGCGCACTGTGGTCCAGGGGAGGAGCCACCTATCTCGTGATACTTCGAAGACTCTTCCAGGACAACAATGTGCAATCATCCGGACCCAACACTAGGCGGCGATCTATGCTACAGATATGAATTTAGCAGCCCACATGCCTCGAACACCATCCTACCCTGGTGGGGCCTATCACATCGGTCGTCACGCTCTTTTCTGCCTCATGGTTAGATGGCGAGATCAGGGCGGACTCGTCTAATGGGTTCAGCAGCTCTGCGCTGCTCTAACTGAGGCGGGTGAAACTCACAGAATAGATGGATAGGTCACGTCGCTCCAGCTGTACTAAAATCGAAAGTAAAAAACAAGCTATCTGCATTGCGCAAAGGCAGCTGCTTGTTTAGATTTGCATTGCGCTTTCACTTTAACAATAGCTGCCGCCCCACACAGCACTCGTGTGATGGGGCGGCAGCTATTGTTAAAGTAAAAACGCAATGGCAAAAATAAACACGCGGCCGCCATTGCCAAAGTCGGCTGAAAAAACAGTGCTTACAGACTAACGAAGGAGACCATGTAACGCTGCAAGTAAAAGATCCAGTCCTGATGGGCGGTCACAACAGGGGACAGAGCGGTAACAAGGAGGGACTAAGAGGCCTCATATTGAATCGGAAGCCAGCATTTATCTAAGACAATGACACCAGCCACTGAAAAATATGGTAGGGTCTTCCACAGCAGTTCCACAACAAACCCTACTACAGCATGCCTCGCAGAGCGAGCAGCACATGCGCTGCAATGCTAGGTTCGACCTAAACACAGACAGAAAAGAGGGGAGTGCTGGTTGAAGCTGCAGAGAAAGACAGAATAATAAGTGTCGAAAGACCAACACCACAAGTGGGGGTTCACAATCAACAGATCAGTAGACGAGCTGAAGTAACAGAGTGGCAGCACACAGCATAACAAGTGCTGTGGCAACAACAAAAATGTGTTCATAGGAGACAGGAGCCATAAAAGGGTCCGAATGTAAAACAGAAAATCAGTAAGAAACTCGTAGTATACGACAACTATGGAGGAAAAAACTTCTCTTCTTACAGTGTTAGAAAAGGGAGGAAGAGAAAATTCCATGAGCAAAAGGAAAACTTAAGTGTCCACAGGACAACATGTATCCAGCCAACTGTTCCTGACACATCAAAAGTGAGGATCTCTGTGTTACCCAAAAGCATTATTTGGCCATTTAAAAAGAGACCATGCAGTGGCATAGAGGAGACAGTCGGCAGAGTAGACCACACATGCCAAGTAATGTATAAAGGAACATCCACAAGGAACCTTGAGAGAAACAGATATGACAAGACTCAATGCGACATCCCCTATAAGGAGTACCAAAGTGGCAGAAACATATGAAGGAATGCCCGTAGGGTATACAGACGACATACCCTGGAGGTCAGGTACAAAGGCAACAGTGCATCCGCACAAGACTAGCAGAATAACCCAAAGGAACACAGGTAGAAAAAAAACAAAAGGACACCTTGCATCAACAGGAGTGGAAGCCAATAGGGCCATAAAATAAATTGTGTCTCAATAATGGAGACAATAACTAGTCTGACAGGCAAGGAAGAAATAAATACTTGCAGGACACATGAGCACCTCACCGGGTGCCACTCAGATGAAGAGTGAAAGAAAAAGCCAATGGCACTGTTCCAAAATGGCTCACACGTAAAAGAGAAACCAGGTGACCCTACCCTGTACAAGCTCAGTACAGGGGAAAAAGAGGAGCGTGCAGTATAGCAAGCAGGGTTAGGATTTGCTCCACCCAAACTATCCTGAAAACGGTGTAAGGCAGAGTCAACTTGAGCACCAAACAGATGTTGACCATCGAAAGGCATGTACATCAAGGTGGATTGAACAGCTTCTGAAAAACCAGGTGCACCTAGCCAGGCACGCCGGTGAAGAGCAAACGAAAGAGCCACGGCTCACCCGACAGATTGTAGTATTCATGCCACAGCGAATCCGCCGACAGACATCCTGAAGCAGCTGGGTTAGAGCATAACAGGTGTCATCAGGGACAGAGGGGAGAAGGCGCGAGACCGAACCCCACAACATGCAAAAAAATTAGACCAGAACGCAAGAAGTAGTAAGAGACCGCAAAGCAGAATTTGTAACAGAAAAGCTATATCGACCAAGAACATCTAGACTATTAGACTCCCTGTCTGGAGGGACATCAGGCAGGGTACCGATGTCTGGAGAGGCTCTAGCACCCTGAACCACAAAGCTGCGAGGAGTAGGCTATCGGAA
This sequence comes from Lissotriton helveticus, assembly GCF_964261635.1. NCBI lineage: Eukaryota > Metazoa > Chordata > Amphibia > Caudata > Salamandridae > Lissotriton > Lissotriton helveticus. The sequence continues at coordinate 1,797,806,866 of NC_136065.1, read as the reverse complement.
GTGGCAGATCAAGTCTGTAGGGGCAGGACGGTGCCTATGAGCTATAGACAATCCACGGAGTCCCTTGAAATGGGTTTAGCCTCAGGGCCCAACATAATATAAAAAAGGGCTTCACTGAAAGGGAGCAGAGGTTCAGCTACCATATATCCCTGATGACGAGGAGAGGAGTTGGCCGAACTGATAGGGCGTTCGAAATCAAATCAGGGGAACTGGGTTCGAGTCTGGGCAATGACGCTGAACATCCTGTGATTCTGGGCAAATCACTTCATCTCCCCGGGCCTAACAAAAATAAATGTGTCCTCATGTAATGTAACTGGTGTTATGTAAAGCGCTCTGATACCAGATTCGGATCAAGTTTGCGCTATAAAAAACTCGGTAAAATGAAAATAAATAAAAAATGAAGGACTCCAATTAGGGGATCAATGGTCACGTCTACAGAAGGGAACTGCAACTCCAGAACCACAGCAACTGTTCGCACAAGCTCAGCAAAAGCAGTGCCACCTTTAGTAGTGAGGCTAGGAGGAGAAAACAAGCCAGAGAATAGGGAAGAGTCAAGGCCACTAGCCTCACGAAGGTCAGACACCCAATGAAACCTCGGAGGATGGGGATAGTGTCAATTATATAATCATGTACATGATCGGAAATACTAGTCTCCTGAGGGGCAAATAGGAGGGGACTCCTCTGAATGCAGCGTAAGGCAGCCCAAAAATAACTGTTCTGCCGATGCAGCCCCCCTCCCCCCACCCCAGTGTCGAAGAGGTGACACCTCGGTGGCGGGTTGAAGACATAGTAGCGATTGGCGCGGTTGATGTCAGTGCCAGCAGATCCAACACTGCAGTCAAAGGTGGGACCCTTGTCTCAGTGCTGTACACGACCCTGCATATAGCTCTGTTAGTACTCTTCCCCACCAGTCTACTCCGTGGGGTAACTGGAGAGTGCTGGAGGTTTCTACTAGTGCCTTGCTTTGTTCTTTGACCGTCACCTTTTTTGCAACAAGCATAGATTATTCCTTCTGCTGTTTGAAGCTTGGCCATGTTCTCATGCCTCCTCACCACCCGCTTACCGTTTCGTTGCTGGGTGACTGAGGGGCACTTGAAGAAACAGAGAAGCAGAAAGCAAGGAAATGGCAAGGTTCTTCTGAGTTCTTGAGGTCCAATGTTGAAGCACCGTTTCGCGACTGGTACAAGTTGGCAGCGTGTGCTTTGTTGCCCTTTAGCAGCAGCTAGTTCCTGATATTAGACCCAGGTCAAAGGGTTGAGCCCACCCGAGTATTAATTGCAGAAACAGGCTGACCAGGACTGGTTCGGCTTGCAATCCAGGTAAGGCTCTCTTGTTGGCATTTTGTTCAAGAAACCATTTTGTTGACATGCCATAGTCTCTTGCATAAGAACTAGCATTAGAATTGATTGGGGAGTTAGCTGTTTGGAGAACTAAGAAGCACTCCATTAAGGTTTCCAGTGGATATGGCTGATTCTGCTCCACTGATCACTTGAATATGTAAACCTTAAGCAAGGGTTTCCTTGGTGCCTGCTTAACTGGAGCTCAAGGTTCTCTGTAGGGTTGCTTTTATTGTTGTCTGGGAGCATAACCCTTGAGGTCAGAAATGACAATACTGAAACGTAGGTCTGGGAGAATGAATCACACAAGAGCCTGCAAGTTAAATCCAGCCATTGAGAAAATTCTATGCACCTAAATGCTATCTAGGATTGTAATCCCATTTCAGCCTTTTTTTTTTAAGAATGACGCTGTGGACACCACTTCAGTTCATATTCATGCAAACAGCAGGTCTTACATTCTAATCTTCAGGGACAGAGCCTGCAAAGGCTGTCCTTTACACTACTCTGGTGCTGTCCCAAGGAAAGTCACCAAAGCCAGCTGATGGAAAGGATATGCCTACTCTTATGGGGATTTCACACTACCAGATGTGGATAGTAAGAAGATAAATTGAGTGCAGTAAAACTCCTATGCAACACTTGCAATCCCTATGTGAAATACTAAAAATGTGTTAAAGCTCTTTCGTAGCACTCCTAGTGAGAACTTACTTATAGTACTGGATAGTTTGGTCCCTCTTGAACTAAAATTTCCCTTAAACTCCTGCAATTTGCCAGTAACTTCTGAGCAATTCTTTGAATCACTCAAATGTTTGGAAAGGATCCTATTGTCCTTTCTTCCATTGCAGGAAAAAAGAAATCAGTAAAGCACTCGGACCATGTACAAGATTCGCACTTGGAAATTCTCAATTTATTGGTGGACAAAAAAAGGGAAGAAGAGTATAAAAGGCACAATTGTGCACTTTGATGTTAAAAGGGTGGGTTTGAATAGCCAACAGGACTCTAGTACATGTTCTCCATACTAAAGCCTGTGGACCAAGCCCCCGATTAGAGAAGTTGATATGCAAATTGGTAAACCTGAATGCAAGCAATGTAATAAGAATAATACCACTCCTAATAGAGTGCTAAACATCTATTAGTATTCCTGGGGGACAGAAGAAGAGGTCTCCCTGTTACAGACAGAGGAGATCGAGTTCATACCGCACTAGAAGATGAACTGAGAAAACAGAGTTTGCCAATCACTCAACAGTAATTGTGGACCGGAACCAATGAATTATCGGCATAGTTAATAGCTTAAAAGTGGGTTCCTGGAATGCGGCTGGTGTATTGAACTACCCTGATAACATTGATTTTTTAAATGGTTTAAGGGCAGGCGTGATTTGTAATCAGGAAAACTGGTGTTCAAAAGACTTAAAGCTCAATGGGTAGTTGTAGGGATCATGCCTGGGGTGGTATAGCCATTCTTTTAAGTATTAATTTTAGCTGGGGCTACGGTAGTTTTTCTGATCCCTCAAATCTATTTCAAACTATCAAAATCTCTCCATTGTAGGGTAAGATTGTGGGCGATTTGTTTTATTGGTAAATGCATTCATTTTTAATTATCCCTTGAGTAATTCTCTTCTACCTGCTCTCATACACTAGTTTCCAGCCATTTTGATTTGAAGGCCACAGAATGGTGAATCATTTGCAGGAAAATAATGCAGGTATTTCCAATATCCAGTACCTTCCATTGAAAATATTTTGCCTGCTCTGAGCAGGTGAAAACAGTCTATGGCCTCTGTGGCAAAACCAAGCACAGTGCTCCCACATCCGCTAATCCCAGATGCAGTAACACCATGCCATTCAGAATAGCCCAAATCCGTATGACCCTGCTAACAGAGATATACATTGGTGTTTCTGTAGCTTCTAACAGTTGTAACCTTCTAACAATCTCTAATCAAGGTCAATGTGTTTTCAAAAAGAATGATATCAACTATCTGTTGATCAAAAACCCTGTATGTGACAGTTAAGATTTATTTTTTTGAACTGCCATGACATCTTTCAACTATCAGTCTGGCCAGTCGCTTCCTTACACCAATCAGCTAGACTTAAACATGACTAAATAGTATGCATCCCAGGGCAGTAGGTAACTATCCCTGGATAAGACAAGGTTATTTACTTGTGCCTGCAGTTCTGCAATGATGGAATCTTCACTAAAGTTATAAATGCTTGAATAACTACATGCAGCACATGTGGACCTAGGACTACTTGTCCATATGTATACACTTCCTATGAACAAAAACACAGGGTGCTAGTGCCCATATGATGAAGCACCCTTCAGAGTCTTAGTGGAGGTGAATGTAGGCTTTAAGACAAACCATTTATTTCTAGCCTGCATTGCAGCATTTTAGCTGAAAGGAAAAAAATAGGGGGTAGGTCAAAAGTGTATAGCAGAATAATCACCATAGCCTAGTAGGCCTATACTAAAATCTGTGAAAAGGGTATTCTGTACCTGCAACAAACCAGGAGCTGCCCCTACCCATGAATCACTGTATTAGCAGTGGCCTTACAGAACCCTTTCCTTTTGAAGAAAAAATGTATCATTAGTAATTGACAGTCCCTGGGAGGGCGGCAGGTGGTTCATTTATGACTTGATGGAAGGGCACCGGATTTCAAAAGTTATTACCTGGCCAGTCAGCTCCAATGGCTCTCCTATTGGACGGCAGGGCGGAACCTGCACGAAATAGGCTACACACCTGACAGGCTGGATCGAGGTGAACTACACACATTATTGCTACCGCGGAGCCGCATCCCTGCGGATTGTCACCCGCTTCTCCGTACGGGTTTGGCATGCTGGCCGAAGGCCCTGGCGTACACAGCCCCAACAATAGCGTACGCGGATAATATCCCCTTATTGGGAATCCTGACGCCACAAGGTAGACTCACTGGTAGAACAATGCGCCCCTGGTGGGAGGCTGGGGTAACTGAGGTGGGTGATTTTTTCGGAGACGACAATCTATTAGACCATGCCGCCTTCCAGCAGGCTACCGGTGCCCCTCTACAATTGTATTTGCTTCACGCTACTGTTACACATTTCATACGCACCAGATGGGCACCGCAGCCACTCCGACCTCCACAACATGAACTGGTACACTTACTGTATTACATGGGTACGGAGGGTCACCTGGTATGTTGGCTGTACACTGGCATCTGGGCACATGCCACGATTCCACTCACGACACTGAAACATACTTGGGAGCGGGACACGGACAAGATATTGACAGAGAAGGTGTGGCAGGCAGCACTGGAGCATCCTAGAAGGGTTTCACGAAACGTTAGATTCAGATTCATACAAGTGATGATATTGCACAGGGCATACCTCACCCCTAAAAGACTACACCTAATGTTCCCGGAAGCCCCACATAGATGACCGCGTTGCGGGGAGGATGACGCTGGGTTTCTCCATATGATCTGGCATTGCACGACACTTCGAGAATACTGGTCGGAAGTGTGCAGGGTGCTCCACACGGTCACAAACCTACCAGTATCGGTCGAGGCGCTGCCCTGTCTCCTAGGGCTGCGCAGACGGCCCAAACCGCAGAAAGCCAGACTGCAATTATTAGACTTTGCCATGTTACTAGCAATACGGGCATTGACAATGAGATGGAAATCTCCAAGAGCACCGGGAATACACACATGGCAATTAGAGGTATTGAAATGGGGCAGAGCAGAGGGAGTGGCCCTCAGGAAGGAGGAACTGCGGGGTCACAGGAAATATCCCATATCCCAGGATTGGGAGGGCATGCTCATAGAGCTCGAAGTTATGGATCTAGCCCCGGCACCAGGGCTTAGTTCTCAAGGTTAGAGGGTGGGAGTCAAGGACTGCAGAGGTGAGGCCTGATGACCCCCACATCCTGTAAGGCTGTTTCTGGGCACACTACTTATCATGATACGGGAAGGCCAGTATAACCTGAGTCCAGATGGGGAGAGTTACACAAGACACCAGGAGACGGGGAGGGAGGGGAATGTTTGGGGAGGGGGAGGGGGGGAAAGGGGAGACAAGTTAATTTCTTGTTGAAGTCCCATGACACTACAGACTATGAATACAGCTAAGTATATGTGATATGTTACCCACCATGATTGGATCACCTGTATTGTAGACGGCTCACCGTTTAGGAACCAACAAGAGGAAGTGGGTTGTTGTGGTGAGTGGGGTAAAATAGAAAATACCAGCTGATGTACCATAGGGATTTTGTACTGTCGTTATTCTGATAACGCAGCTGTGAATAAAGTGTTTTTTTTAAAAAAATGACTTTGACTATTCCTATGATGCAGAACCTTTAAGAGAAAACCTTTCTTCTGCATCATAGGTTCTACATTCATGGTCAAATGCTTGAATAGACTAGTAATGTAGATGAAATCATAGAAAAGATGGCAGCGATCAGGATAACAAGTACGGGCAACAGAGTTTCTGGATGTAACGAGATGTGTCACTTGAACAGGTTTTAAGTGCTTCCTGACATATCCTCACATTCCCTTGAGTGTCTAAGTCTAGACAAAAATGTCTACTGAATATGTATACTCACATCCAAGGAGTTTGGCAGCTAGTTGATAACAAGTAGTAGTACAACTTACTATCTACTTATCCGATTAGAGGATGGTAAACCTTGATCCAGAGCTTATATTCACAAATAGCTATTTAGCCTTTTTAGGTCCTTGGTTTTATCTAGATAGAAACTAAACACCCTTCTAATGACTAAGGAATGAAGAGAATGCTCTATTGCAGTGGATGGATTGGGAAAGAATGTGGGAAGCGGAATAATTTGGTTACTATAAAAATCAGAAAAACGTCATGAAGGAATTTAGAATGTGTGCTCATCACTACCCTATTAGAATGAAATACTGTGGGCTCTATAGTAGATAAAGCCTTTAATTGGCTAAATCTCGAGGCAGAGCTGAAGGTCACTAGAAAAGCAGTTTTCCATGAAAGATGCTGTAATGTAGTCTTGCAGGTCCACTCAATAAGTAGGTCTGTTCACTTTGATAAAACAAGATTCAACTCCCATGGAGGAGAAGGATGCTTGACTAACGGAAATACTTTCCCAGAGTCCTTAAAATCACTAATCAATTATGAAACAAACACCTGGTTCAGAGATTTTCTGAATGTTATAATCTATACTAAATGAACCTTTATCTATGAAAATTGCAGTTTGCACTGAGCTAAATGCAGTGGCCAGACAACAATAACGTTATCTTTACATGAAATTAGATCCTGTCATTCTGTAACGGGGTACAAAACAGTTTCAATTTCATGGAACATGTTCCTGTGCAAGGGGGTTTTGCCTTTGAAAAGTTTAATAAAAACTAAAATGTCCACCTCCATCGTCTGACCCCCAAGAGCCATGCAAGTAAGTTCAACAATGTTAGGTTTGAATGTTTAATTAGCTGGGCAGACAAGGGAATATCCTGGGCGACCTGACACACAACTGAAGAAGATCTGGGTACCACCATTGACTCACCTGATCTGCGGTTATAGGAGAGTAGGGTCTGCTTCCTATGGTCACCCTCACTTTTTGCTTTACAGGTTTTCGACTTAGATGTGGCAGAGGGCCTGCTAATCAGACCCACAGCCCAGATGCACTCTCTAAATTCACCATGTACTCTAGGTATAACCACAATTGGGAATTGGTTCACCTTGTAAGCCCCTGTAGAATTGTACCCTAGGTACTCAGGGCATAGGTGTAACCAAGGCCTACCCGGGGCTGCAGCATGTATTAGGCCACCCCTGGCTGGCCACTCAAACTGACAACTGGCTGATCACTCAGCTGGGGCAAGGTCGTGTAATCACCTTTTGCTTAGGTATAGTATTCCTATACCTAACCTTATATATAGACACACAGTAACCTATAAGTCACTCCTATGGCAGGCCTTAACAATCCAGGAAGCAGAGTGCGTGGTTATGTGTGAGATGGTGCTCTAGCATGAGCTGAGCCTGTCTGCAGCTTTCGGAACCATCTCCTTATAGCTGTTTTATGATATCGCCATACCATATACTCTTAAGTGCATTATAATCCTCGCGGTTGAATGCTAACTTTGGTTTGGCTGTATCTAAACAAGTCGTGTAAGGTGTCATGCTGTGGAATACTACCCCCTCGCCAATTCTGGCGACGGGGGTAGCATTCCACCCTTCTAGAGGGAGAAGACATGTTGTTGCTGACTACCCCCGTTAAAGTTAACCAGAGCCCCAGCGTCACAAAATGGACGCTGCTACCACAGACACAAGTCTGACCTCCTGCTGCTGGGAGTCCTTCCAGTCACGGAGGTTTGGACAATAGGTTTCCTGCCTGGAGAGGTGCGAGCACCAACCCAGACAGGACTTTGTGTATTGGGACAGGGAGGGCTGAATAGATTGTGACACTGCCTGAGGCACACTAGGTGCTTCATGCATACCCCAGTTCAAACCGGTTGCTTGGGCACTCCAGCCCCAGCGCGAAACTGGACAAAGGAAAGGGGGTGTAACCACCCCCCTTCCTGGTCCCACCTATAGGAGGGACCTAGGAACTAATCCAGCCCCTTTTAGCTGTATAAAGGTAGGAACTGTGTCCTTGGACTTTAGATTTGATCCTGAACTGAAACTTGAAACGAAACATTGGACCTTAGACGTTCTGCTGAAGCTGAAGACTGAAGAATCTCCCTTGTGGCCAAGGAGTGACCACCCTGGTCAACCAGGCACCATCCAGCAAAATCAATGGCTTGCTTTGTCGACGTTTCCTGCCGGAACCCGAGCATAGAGCCTGACAAGACCCAGACTTCCAGACCTCTCCGACCCTCTCTTCACGTCTGCAGCATAGTGGAGATCCTTGGAGGCGACGAGACACGTGGGACCAGCCATCTTGAAAAGTCCACGACTTGCTAACTGTGCAGCTCCTGAGGAATCCTCAAAGCTGTGCACTGGGGATTGAGAAGCCCCGAATCCGAGCTCCACCTGCACCGAAGATCAGCCCTCCACGAGTCCTGCGTGGGGCCCTTCTGCTTGTGTTCTGCTCGACGCGTTGTCCGGTTGCTGGCCCGTTGGCTAGTAGCCTCTGTGACGACAATCCTTTTGAACCAACTCGCTGATCTGGTTGCTCCAGACTGGCCCTTGCCTCCCTGCAAAGGTGAGGCACCTCAGAACTTGCTGGTCTGCCCCAGAAGCCTTCTTTGAATCCTGCGTGGGTTGCCTTTGCCAAGGCTTGTTGACTCCAATCCGGCAGTCGACCCCTCCATCTGCAAGAACCTTCGTGGGACAACTCGCCTCCAGCACCTGGTCGTCCTCGACGCCTCCTGGTCCGCGTGGATGAACAGACAAGCTTCACGACAGCACATGATTGCTCCTCGACGTCGTCTGGTTCCTTCCTGGTTACACCCAGTCACTGGCTAGTGACCCAGACTCTGTCCCCTCTGCTTTCAGGTCTTCTTCATCCTCGATCCACCCTTGGATCCACCCGGACATCTTCCTCCTGGTCGCCTGCAGCATCTTTCTTCACAAGCTCCATAGACTTCAACGGCGAAACCCGACACATCTTCACACCTATGCACCCGCTTCCTGAGGGTGAGGTAACGCTAGTACTTCGGTGCTCCCAAGGGTATTGACTATCCAAGTGTCTATGTTTTTAGTTGTTTCCTTCTAGCTAGACCGGAAGTGTCCTGAATCCTTTTTCTAAAATCTAAGTTCCCATTGACTAACATTGACTCTCGCGTGTGTGTAAAGTCACTGCACGCGCCGCCTGTGGGCCTCCTACTCCTCACCTAAGGGTCAGATAGTGTAGCCCCATACAGCGCAAAATTAGTAAAAAAATTCTAACTACCAATAAATATCTTACAATGAAGATGCAGTCACTCGTGTACCCTGCTTTGGGTTCTGTGGCACTCATCTTGAGCTCTGAAACAATTGTCAGGCAGGTAACGGTCAAATTTAAGAACATTTCCTTGGGTTTGCTCCAAGGACCTAATGCAAGTACTTACTTCAATAAGAACTAGGTGCGATTGTAAAACCTAGCACATTTAGCAATGTCAAAAACTGACATTTACAACTCAGTTTGTTTATATTTAATATTGTGCTAGGATAGGACAGATGCATGCAAATCAACTTATCTTGCCAAAGCGATTATGGTTGGTTTCTTTGGTCTACAGGAATCCCATTGTACTGCTCTCTTTTAACTGAACACTGTACAACAGTTTAGAGATTAGAAAACTAAACACTGCTCACCTTCTCAAAATCCGCCAGCGATCGGTTCTTACTTGCTTGCGCCACACACTTCAATGCTTCTGTCTGAAAGAAAAGAGCTCTTACTATTTCTTTACTCACAACTGCCATTTATTTTCATAGCAAGGCCATTGTGTCTACTCCGATTAAACATAACACCAGAACACAATATCTTAAATAATTTATCTAAGCACATTATTACCATGTGTGATCAAACAGCTGGTATGTCACATTTTGGTTAGTGACAACATTTTACTGCGCTCTGCACTTAATCATATATTATATTGGAGCTTTTAATCCCTATTAGAAGCCTGTCTCTAATTTTCTAAAAACAGTTTTCTTCTGGCGTCTTGTTAGCAGTAAAAAGAAATGATGCTTCTGTTAAAAAATAATGTTACAGTTGAAAAGTGAATCTCAGTAGCCAAGGTAAAAGTCAGAGCAGAATTACAACCCAGCTGCAATTTAAACAAAGAAAATGAGTATTGAACTAGTAGTCTTCTAATCCTTTTTTTCTAAAATAACATGATCAGCAGAAGATTCATGGCAACATCTCTATTTTGTTCACTATCTCAATTCAGGAAATATCTTTTTGGTATGCCTAATGTAGCACTATAGATTCTACTTATAATCTTCATGTCTGCCAACATACTTCCACTTGAGAGCAAGATGTTAAGCAATTAAGTGTTTTGTTGAAAGGGTGATAGTTTACCCAACTGTTATCAAGAGTAAAACCCTCTGCTGCATTGTAAAAGAATATTTCAAGGCACCTCGGTTTGATGAGCTTATAAAGGAACCATGCCTTCTGCCTTGTTACTTAATAAAGTCACTGAGCAACTTTAAGACTTGCAATATATGGGATAAAGTTCTCCGGGATTAAAGTGATTGAGGCGCTTTGTGCCCAGAGAGGAACAAGGCCAAAGGCAGAGTTCCTCTCTAACTTCATGGAACTCTGAGGGGACTAGACTCATGAAATCTGTTCCAACTTTCAAATCCACAACTTGTAAACTTCTGCAACAAACCAACAATTACAATGGGCCAAGTAATTCTTGAAATGCTACATTGCAGAAAACGAGATAAGAAAATATCTAGTTTGAACATTTAGCTAGTGATTTTTATACTGCTCTTCATGGTATTTCACTCCACACAAATGATGCATGCTGCCTCTTCAGGGTGTTTGGCAACCACTACACAAGGCTAGGCTAATCCAGGATCTTCAGCTTTTTCCTGAACTAGCACACTAGTCGGTGCAGTGTATGCTGCCATGCTTTTAGAGATCAGGCAAAGGCCCTGCTCAATCTTCGTAAGGGCAGCCCGCAGGAAGCTACAGTCGCCGCGGTTGAATGCCTTATCCACATCAAGCGAAAGAAGGCAGGTGAGTATATTGTGCTGGTGGGATTTTTTCTACTAAATATGCAAGGAGGTGGATGTTATCCACTCCCTGTCTCTGCCGGATAAAATCCACTTGGTCCGGGTCCATGAGCCTAGGGAGATAGGGCTCCAGGGTTCGCAAGGAGAGCGAGCGGGTGGTAGGATGTGCACAAAGTAGGATCCTTACAGGATGTGGGTAGGACGACGACCTCCGGCCCCGCCATAGTGGGTGTGAGGCCAGTGTCTGCCATAAAGGAGTTAAATGGAGCCAACAAGTGCTCTTGAAGTTGAGGGAGGAATCTGCAATAGATTATCACAGGGAGGCCATCTGGGCGGGGAGTTTTGCCCACTGGTAGTTCCCTAAGAGCTCTTTGGAGCTTAGTCAAGGTGACGGGAGGTTCCAGGAGCTCAGAGTGAAGGGGTGTCCAGAGGCTCCCATGGGCAATCGTTGGGGTAAGTCTCTATGCTTTCTTGGAAGGTGTTGCTCTCCGCAAAGAGCTTGAGAGAAGCAGTGGAATGCTTAGTAGCCAATGTATTGTTGCCTAGCTTAATTTTAGAGTTGTTAGCTTGTGTGGTTTATTGGTGCAGTCTGCCAGCGTGAAGGGAGCCCACCTGGTCGCCCCCCCTCGTAGTACCTCTGCTTCAAAGCCAGCAACAGACCTCTGAGCGCGGTAAGTTGCCGGTATGTGCATTTATATATGGGTGGATTTGTAAAGGTGCTCCACCAGTCAGGCATCCCGCAGACAGGCAATGGCAATAGAGGATATGGTCCCTTGAATTGTGGCTTTGAAGCCATTCTACAGTGTCTGGCCTGACATCTTGGGGAGAGTATAAGTGTTGAATTACGGCAATGATTGCACGTTGAATTTCTGCAACAGCGATAGGGTCCCTTAGAAAAATGGGGAGGGAGTTGCCATAGGGGGAAGGTGGGTGTGGTGGAACCCACTTTAGGTAGAGTGATCTCCAGAGGGGTATGGATGGAGCTGGAGATATCTGACAGGCAGGCAGAGTCCAAGCTCTGTATTAGCATGGAGGTGAGGAAAATGTAATCAATGCATGAGTATTAGGAGTGGACATGGGAACAGAAGAAGTAATCTCGGACCCCGGGTGACAATACCACCAAGTGTCCAAGCCCAGGTCTGTAAGGTCTCGTTTCAGGCAAGTAGACATGTCACCCATCCCTTAAAAGAAAGCAGCACTGCGTTCTGGTTCGGGGTCCCATACAAGATTAAAGTCGCCCACCACCATGTCCTCACTAACCTGCGTCCCGTGGTCCCATACGATGGCTCTGAGGTAGGAATCTTGGGGTTGGTTGGAGGTGTAAATATTGAGGAGGGTAGGTAACATGAGAGGAGCATCGCAGTGGAGTAAGTGGGTTTCCTGCAAGAACACAACGTCCTCCATAAGGAGGTAGCACCAAACCTTGCACTGCTTGTCAGGAGTGTTCAGCCCTCATGTGTTAAGAGAAAAGAATTAGATTTCTGGGTTAACAGCCATAAGGAGGGGACAATGTATGCACCTTCAGTGTGTAATGGTGAGTGGGAAATGGCTTTGAGACAGGTAGGAACCATCTCAGGAGCCCCAGGGGTAAAGGAGTGTGGAACCCCATCCCTTGAAAGGAGAGGGAATGAGCGGCCGTTAAGACTCGAGGGAAGGGTGCTGAGGGCAGGTTTCCAGTTTCCACCCTATAGCAGTAGCATGGGGGTGGAGGAGACGCTATATCAGAGCAAGTCTTTCCAATGTGCTCGACGAACTAGGAAAGGGAAATTGAGAAATAGGAAAGGGAAATTGATGAATAGAAAAGAATACAACAGGCGGTCAACATGGCCAAAGTACTCCATTCAAGTCGTGGAATGGCAGGTGTATCTTCGGGGGGCCATTCAAGAGAAGTCACTCTCCTACCAATTGAATCAAGGGGGGGTTGTGTGGCTGGATAGAGATTCAGAGGCTCTCAGTCAACCTGTGCGTGTTGCCTGGGGGTGGAGGGAGAACAGCACTGTGAGAATTATTTGTGGAACTGGGTCTTGAAACGGCCTCCCTTTGAATAAATTCTGTGGATTCCATAATTGCAGAGAGTGATGTGTGCAGCTGTCTAACAAAACTATTGTGAAGTTTACCAAGTGACTGTGCCCATGAGAAGTTCCTGGAGATGTCTCCTGTGTAGTCTGGCATGTGGGACTATTGAAATGCCAGATGTCACCATTCATAGAAGTCCTACAAAGGTTTTGGCTGGGATTCAAGTCTGAAAATGTTGAATTAATGTTAATATGCTATTTATTCTGTCTGTATTTGGAGATGCAAACACTGTTGAGCATGGCTTCTCAATATTGCTATATCGCAGCTGGTTGTAAATGTGAGTTTTGCAGGATGATGGTGAACCCCAAATAATGTAGTAAGGTTAGGGTTTTTTGAGTATTTTGCTTTTATTAATCAGTCGTCTAAATATGGAAAAACATGGATGTTTAGTCTGCGGAGATCTGGTGTTACTACCACTAGACATTTTGTGAATACCAGTGGTGCGGAGGTAATTCCAAAGAGAAGAACTTTCAATTGATAATGGTTTCCTTGGAACTGAAACCGAAGATATTTTCTATGTGCGGAATGGATACATATATAGAAGTGGACGTACTTCACGTCTAGGGCAGCCATGAAATCTCCTTTTTGTAGCAAACAAATGATTTCCTGAAGAGGGCCCATATGGAAGTGTTCAGATATGATTTAATGATTCAGTGGGGCGGAAGTCGACAATGGGCCATAGCAAACCATCTTTTTTAGGAATAAGGAAGTATATAGAGAGTACACATCTGTCCCCAATACTGTTTTTAGGTCGAGCCTGTCCCATTCCGCAGGAATGGATAGGATCGAATTCATGTCGGCAAAATCCTCTTCAAACTAAGGGGTTTCAGCCCGGCGTTTTCTTGCAGTTCACGTGAACATGCACGAGCATTCACGGCCAGGGCTTCTCCTCCCCTAGCAGCACTCCTCCCACACCAGCAACTCCCCCCTCCCACACCAGCACCTCCCCTCTCTCCCCGCAAAACACAGCCTTGCCGTAGCAGCACTCCTCCCACACCAGCACCTCCCCCCTCCCACACCAGCACCTCCCCTCTCTCTCCCCGCAAACACAGCCTTCCTTTCATTTCTCCTCCCCCTCCCCAGCCAGCTTCCCCCAGGCAGTGTTCCCTCAGATATGCTATTGCATATCGTTTGCTACCTCTTGTATTTTGTTGCTCTTGATACTTGCACAACTGTCACTATTGTCTCATGTAACGTAACGTTTGCTTTTGTAACATGCTCACTTGTAATTTTGGCTTCATGTATCTAAAAACGCCTCCCTCGCGCTCCTTTCTCCCTCTCTCCCGCTGCCTAGTCCTCCCACCCCCTCCCTCTCCAGCGCGCGCTCCACTCGCATCTGCCTGCTGCTCCCCCGCCCACCCCCCCAGTCCCCCAACCAGCAATTCACACACGCAACGCAACTCACCGACGCAACGCCACTCAACGCAACTCACCGACGCAACGCCACTCAACGCAACTCACCGACGCAACGCCACTCAACGCAACTCACCGACGCAACGCCATGCAACGCCACTCACCCACGCAACGCCACTCAAAGCCACTCACCCACTCAACGCCACTCACCCACTCAACGCCACTCACCCACTCAACGCCACTCAACGCCACTCACCCACGCAACGCCACTCACCCACGCAACGCCACTCAACGCCACTCACCCACTCAACGCCACTCAACGCCACTCACCCACGCAACGCCACTCACCCACGCAACGCCACTCACCCACTCAACGCCACTCAACGCCACTCACCCACACAACGCCACTCAACGCCACTCACCCACTCAACGCCACTCAACGCCACTCACCCACGCAACGCCACTCACCCACGCAACGCCACTCACCCACGCAACGCCACTCACCCACGCAACGCCACTCACCCACGCAACGCCACTCACCCACGCAACGCCACTCACCCACGCAACGCCACTCACCCACGCAACGCCACTCACCCACGCAACTCACCCACGCAACGCCACTCACCCACGCAACTCACCCACGCAACGCCACTCACCCACGCAACGCCACTCAACGCCACTCACCCACGCAACGCCACTCAACGCCACTCACCCACGCAACGCCACTCAACGCCACTCACCCACGCAACGCCACTCAACGCCACTCACCCACGCAACGCCACTCACCCACGCAACGCCACTCAACGCCACTCACCCACGCAACGCCACTCACCCACGCAACGCCACTCAACGCCACTCACCCACGCAATGCCACTCAACGCCACTCACCCACGCAACGCCACTCAACGCCACTCACCCACGCAACGCCACTCACCCACGCAACGCCACTCACCCACGCAACGCCACTCACCCACGCAACGCCACTCACCCACTCCACTCACCCACGCAACGCCACTCACCCACTCCACTCACCCACGCAACGCCACTCACCCACGCAACTCACCCACGCAACGCCACTCACCCACGCAACGCCACTCAACGCCACTCACCCACGCAACGCCACTCAACGCCACTCACCCACGCAACGCCACTCAACGCCACTCACCCACGCAACGCCACTCAACGCCACTCACCCACGCAACGCCACTCACCCACGCAACGCCACTCACCCACGCAACGCCACTCACCCACGCAACGCCACTCACCCACGCAACGCCACTCACCCACGCAACGCCACTCACCCACGCAACGCCACTCACCCACGCAACGCCACTCACCCACGCAACGCCACTCAACGCCACTCACCCACTCAACGCCACTCACCCACGCAACGCCACTCACCCACGCAACGCCACTCAACGCCACTCACCCACGCAACGCCACTCACCCACGCAACGCCACTCAACGCCACTCACCCACGCAACGCCACTCACCCACGCAACGCCACTCAACGCCACTCACCCACGCAACGCCACTCACCCACGCAACGCCACTCACCCACGCAACGCCACTCACCCACGCAACGCCACTCACCCACGCAACGCCACTCACCCACGCAACGCCACTCACCCACGCAACGCCACTCACCCACGCAACGCCACTCACCCACGCAACGCCACTCACCCACGCAACGCCACTCACCCACGCAACGCCACTCACCCACGCAACGCCACTCACCCACGCAACGCCACTCACCGCCACTCACCCACGCAACGCCACTCACCGCCACTCACCCACGCAACGCCACTCACCGCCACTCACCCACGCAACGCCACTCAACGCCACTCACCCACGCAACGCCACTCAACGCCACCCAACGCCACTCACCCAACGCCACTCACCCACGCAACGCCACTCACCCACTCAACGCCACTCACCCACGCAACGCCACTCAACGCCACTCACCCACGCAACGCCACTCAACGCCACTCACCCACGCAACGCCACTCAACGCCACTCACCCACGCAACGCCACTCAACGCCACTCACCCACGCAACGCCACTCACCCACGCAACGCCACTCACCCACTCAACGCCACTCACCGCCACTCACCCACTCAACGCCACTCAACGCCACTCAACGCCACTCAACGCCACTCAACGCCACTCAACGCCACTCAACGCCACTCAACGCCACTCAACGCCACTCACCCAACGCCACTCACCCACGCAACGCCACTCAACGCCACTCAACGCCACTCAACGCCACTCAACGCCACTCAACGCCACTCAACGCCGCAACGCCACTCAACGCCACTCAACGCCACTCACCCACGCAACGCCACTCACCCACGCAACGCCACTCACCCACGCAACGCCACTCACCCACGCAACGCCACTCACCCACGCAACGCCACTCAACGCCACTCACCCACGCAACGCCACTCAACACCACTCACCCACGCAACGCCACTCAACGCCACTCACCCACGCAACGCCACTCACCCACGCAACGCCACTCAACGCCACTCACCCACGCAACGCCACTCAACGCCACTCACCCACGCAACGCCACTCTTCCACGCAACGCCACTCAACGCCACTCACCCACTCAACGCCACTCAACGCCACTCACCCACTCAACGCCACTCAACGCCACTCAACGCCACTCACCCACTCAACGCCGCAACGCCACTCACCCACTCAACGCCGCAACACCACTCAACGCCGCAACGCCACTCACCCACTCAACGCCGCAACGCCACTCACCCACTCAACGCCGCAACGCCACGCAACGCCAGTCAACGCCACTCACCCACGCAACGCCACTCACCCACGCAACGCCACTCAACGCCACTCACCCACGCAACGCCACTCGACGCCACTCACCCACGCAACGCCACTCACCCACGCAACGCCACTCACCCACGCAACGCCACTCACCCACGCAACGCCACTCACCCACGCAACGCCACTCACCCACGCAACGCCACTCACCCACGCAACGCCACGCAACGCCACTCACCCACGCAACGCCACTCACCCACGCAACGCCACTCACCCACGCAACGCCACTCAACGCCACTCACCCACTCAACGCCACTCACCCACGCAACGCCACTCAACGCCACTCACCCACTCAACGCCACTCACCCACGCAACGCCACTCAACGCCACTCACCCACTCAACGCCACTCACCCACTCAACGCCACTCAATGCCACTCACCCACTCAACGCCACTCACCCACGCAACGCCACTCAACGCCACTCAACGCCACTCACCCACGCAACGCCACTCAACGCCACTCACCCACGCAACGCCACGCAACGCCACTCACCCACGCAACGCCACTCACCCACGCAACGCCACTCACCCACGCAACGCCACTCACCCACGCAACGCCACTCACCCACGCAACGCCACTCACCCACGCAACGCCACTCACCCACGCAACGCCACTCACCCACGCAACGCCACTCAACGCCACTCACCCACGCAACGCCACTCAACGCCACTCACCCACGCAACGCCACTCACCCACTCAACGCCACTCACCCACGCAACGCCACTCACCCACGCAACGCCACTCACCCACGCAACGCCACTCACCCACGCAACGCCACTCACCCACGCAACGCCACTCACCCACGCAACGCCACTCACCCACGCAACGCCACTCAACGCCACTCACCCACGCAACGCCACTCAACGCCACTCACCCACGCAACGCCACTCACCCACTCAACGCCACTCACCCACGCAACGCCACTCACCCACGCAACGCCACTCACCCACGCAACGCCACTCACCCACTAAACGCCACTCACCCACTAAACGCCACTCACCCACGCAACGCCACTCACCCACGCAACGCCACTCACCCACGCAACGCCACTCACCCACGCAACGCCACTCACCCACGCAAAGCCACTCACCCACGCAACGCCACTCACCCACGCAACGCCACTCACCCACGCAACGCCACTCACCCACGCAACGCCACTCACCCACGCAACGCCACTCACCCACGCAACGCCACTCAACGCCACTCACCCACGCAACGCCACTCAACGCCACTCACCCACGCAACGCCACTCACCCACTCAACGCCACTCACCCACGCAACGCCACTCACCCACGCAACGCCACTCACCCACGCAACGCCACTCACCCACGCAACGCCACTCACCCACGCAACGCCACTCACCCACTCAACGCCACTCACCCACGCAACGCCACTCACCCACGCAACGCCACTCAACGCCACTCACCCACGCAACGCCACTCAACGCCACTCACCCACCCAACGCCACTCACCCACGCAACGCCACCCAACGCCACTCACCCACGCAACGCCACTCAACGCCACTCACCCACGCAACGCCACTCACCCACTCAACGCCACTCACCCACGCAACGCCACTCACCCACGCAACGCCACTCACCCACGCAACGCCACTCACCCACGCAACGCCACTCACCCACGCAACGCCACTCACCCACGCAACGCCACTCACCCACGCAACGCCACTCACCCACGCAACGCCACTCAACGCCACTCACCCACGCAACGCCACTCAACGCCACTCACCCACGCAACGCCACTCAACGCCACTCACCCACGCAACGCCACGCAACGCCACGCAACGCCACTCACCCACGCAACGCCACTCACCCACGCAACGCCACTCACCCACGCAACGCCACTCACCCACGCAACGCCACTCAACGCCACTCACCCACGCAACGCCACTCACCCACGCAACGCCACTCAACGCCACTCACCCACTCAACGCCACTCAACGCCACTCAACGCCACTCACCCACTCAACGCCACTCACCCACGCAACGCCACTCAACGCCACTCACCCACTCAACGCCACTCACCCACGCAACGCCACTCAACGCCACTCACCCACTCAACGCCACTCAACGCCACTCAACGCCACTCACCCACTCAACGCCACTCACCCACGCAACGCCACTCAACGCCACTCACCCACTCAACGCCACTCACCCACGCAACGCCACTCAACGCCACTCACCCACGCAACGCCACTCACCCACGCAACGCCACTCACCCACGCAACGCCACTCACCCACGCAACGCCACTCAACGCCACTCACCCACGCAACGCCACTCACCCACGCAACGCCACTCACCCACGCAACGCCACTCACCCACTCAACGCCACTCACCCACGCAACGCCACTCACCCACGCAACGCCACTCAACGCCACTCACCCACGCAACGCCACTCAATGCCACTCACCCACCCAACGCCACTCACCCACGCAACGCCACCCAACGCCACTCACCCACGCAACGCCACTCAACGCCACTCACCCACGCAACGCCACTCACCCACGCAACGCCACTCAACGCCACTCACCCACTCAACGCCACTCAACGCCACTCAACGCCACTCAACGCCACTCAACGCCACTCAACGCCACTCAACGCCACTCACCCACGCAACGCCACTCAACGCCACTCACCCACGCAACGCCACTCACCCACGCAACGCCACTCAACGCCACTCACCCACGCAACGCCACTCAACGCCACTCACCCACGCAACGCCACTCACCCACGCAACGCCACTCAACGCCACTCACCCACGCAACGCCACTCACCCACGCAACGCCACTCAACGCCACTCACCCACGCAACGCCACTCAACGCCACTCACCCACGCAACGCCACTCAACGCCACTCACCCACGCAACGCCACTCAACGCCACTCACCCACGCAACGCCACTCACCCACGCAACGCCACTCAACGCCACTCACCCACGCAACGCCACTCACCCACGCAACGCCACTCAACGCCACTCACCCACTCAACGCCACTCACCCACGCAACGCCACTCAACGCCACTCAACGCCACTCACCCACGCAACGCCACTCAACGCCACTCACCCACGCAACGCCACTCACCCACGCAACGCCACTCACCCACGCAACGCCACTCAACGCCACTCACCCACTCAACGCCACTCACCCACGCAACGCCACTCAACGCCACTCACCCACGCAACGCCACTCACCCACGCAACGCCACTCAACGCCACTCACCCACGCAACGCCACTCACCCACGCAACGCCACTCAACGCCACTCACCCACTCAACGCCACTCACCCACTCAACGCCACTCACCCACGCAACGCCACTCAACGCCACTCACCCACGCAACGCCACTCACCCACGCAACGCCACTCAACGCCACTCACCCACTCAACGCCACTCAACGCCACTCACCCACGCAACGCCACTCACCCACTCAACGCCACTCAACGCCACTCACCCACGCAACGCCACTCACCCACTCAACGCCACTCAACGCCACTCACCCACGCAACGCCACTCACCCACTCAACGCCACTCAACGCCACTCAACGCCACTCAACGCCACTCAACGCCACTCAACGCCACTCACCCACGCAACGCCACTCACCCACGCAACGCCACTCACCCACGCAACGCCACTCACCCACGCAACGCCACTCAACGCCACTCACCCACGCAACGCCACTCACCCACGCAACGCCACTCACCCACTCAACGCCACTCACCCACTCAACGCCACTCACCCACGCAACGCCACTCACCCACGCAACGCCACTCACCCACGCAACGCCACTCAACGCCACTCACCCACGCAACGCCACTCAACGCCACTCACCCACGCAACGCCACTCAACGCCACTCACCCACGCAACGCCACGCAACGCCACTCACCCACGCAACGCCACTCACCCACGCAACGCCACTCACCCACGCAACGCCACTCACCCACGCAACGCCACTCAACGCCACTCACCCACGCAACGCCACTCACCCACGCAACGCCACTCACCCACGCAACGCCACTCAACGCCACTCACCCACTCAACGCCACTCACCCACGCAACGCCACTCACCCACGCAACGCCACTCAACGCCACTCACCCACGCAACGCCACTCAACGCCACTCACCCACGCAACGCCACTCACCCACGCAACGCCACTCACCCACGCAACGCCACTCACCCACGCAACGCCACTCACCCACGCAACGCCACTCAACGCCACTCACCCACGCAACGCCACTCACCCACTCAACGCCACTCACCCACGCAACGCCACTCACCCACGCAACGCCACTCACCCACGCAACGCCACTCAACGCCACTCACCCACGCAACGCCACTCACCCACTCAACGCCACTCACCCACCCAACGCCACTCACCCACCCAACGCCACTCACCCACGCAACGCCACTCACCCACCCAACGCCACTCACCCACTCAACGCCACTCACCCACGCAACGCCACTCAACGCCACTCACCCACTCAACGCCACTCACCCACTCAACGCCACTCAACGCCACTCACCCACGCAACGCCACTCAACGCCACTCACCCACGCAACGCCACTCACCCACTCAACGCCACTCACCCACCCAACGCCACTCACCCATGCAACGCCACTCACCCACGCAACGCCACTCACCCACCCAACGCCACTCACCCACGCAACGCCACTCAACGCCACTCACCCACTCAACGCCACTCACCCACTCAACGCCACTCAACGCCACTCACCCACGCAACGCCACTCAACGCCACTCACCCACGCAACGCCACTCACCCACGCAACGCCACTCACCCACGCAACGCCACTCACCCACGCAACGCCACTCACCCACGCAACGCCACTCACCCACGCAACGCCACTCAATGCCACTCACCCACTCAACGCCACTCAACGCCACTCAACGCCACTCACCCACTCAACGCCACTCAACGCCACTCAACGCCACTCAACGCCACTCAACGCCACTCAACGCCACTCACCCACGCAACGCCACTCAACGCCACTCACCCACGCAACGCCACTCACCCACGCAACGCCACTCAACGCCACTCACCCACGCAACGCCACTCACCCACGCAACGCCACTCACCCACTCAACGCCACTCACCCACGCAACGCCACTCACCCACGCAACGCCACTCACCCACGCAACGCCACTCAACGCCACTCACCCACGCAACGCCACTCAACGCCACTCACCCACTCAACGCCACTCAACGCCACTCACCCACTCAACGCCACTCACCCACGCAACGCCACTCAACGCCACTCACCCACTCAACGCCACTCAACGCCACTCACCCACGCAACGCCACTCACCCACTCAACGCCACTCAACGCCACTCACCCACGCAACGCCACTCACCCACTCAACGCCACTCAACGCCACTCACCCACGCAACGCCACTCAACGCCACTCACCCACGCAACGCCACTCACCCACGCAACGCCACTCAACGCCACTCACCCACGCAACGCCACTCACCCACGCAACGCCACTCACCCACGCAACGCCACTCACCCACTCAACGCCACTCACCCACGCAACGCCACTCACCCACGCAACGCCACTCACCCACGCAACGCCACTCACCCACGCAACGCCACTCAACGCCACTCACCCACGCAACGCCACTCACCCACGCAACGCCACTCAACGCCACTCACCCACGCAACGCCACTCACCCACTCAACGCCACTCAACGCCACTCAACGCCACTCACCCACGCAACGCCACTCACCCACGCAACGCCACTCACCGCCACTCACCCACTCAACGCCACTCAACGCCACTCAACGCCACTCAACGCCACTCACACACCCCACTCACACACCCCACTCACACACCCCACTCACACACCCCACTCACACACCCCACTCACACACCCCACTCACACACCCCACTCACACACCCCACTCACACGCCCCACTCACACGCCCCACTCACACGCCCCACTCACACGCCCCACTCACACGCCCCACTCACACGCCCCTCACCCACGCCACCCCACTCACCCACGCCACCCCATTCACCCACGCCACCCCATTCACCCACGCCACCCCATTCACCCACGCCACCCCACTCACCCACGCCACCCCACTCACCCACGCCACCCCACTCACCCACGCCACCCCACTCACCCACCCCACCCCACTCACCCACCCCACCCCACTCACCCACCCCACGCCACTCACCCACGCAACGCCACTCACCCACGCAACGCCACTCACCCACGCAATGCCACTCACCCACGCAACGCCACTCACCCACGCAACGCCACTCACACACGCAACGCCACTCACACACGCAACGCCACTCACACACGCAACGCCACTCATCATATTGTGCTGCAAAACTAAATACTTATAAGGTCCCACAAGCGAGACCTATTGGCAATGCTTGTTTAGCTTGTTCTTTTGCTCCTTTTTAGGCCGAGTCTGGGCAGCGCATGCGCTGCTTTGTGAGGCATGCTGTATTTGAGTATGGACTTGAAGCCCCTCCTACTCTCCGGCTATATAGGTTATTGGCTTGTATCATTGTCCTTCGTAAATGTTGGCTTCCGATTTGTTAATGGGCGCGTTAGACCCTCTTTAGTAACGCCTTTTCTTCATTTGTAACTTCCTATGGGGACTGGCCCTTTTACTTCTGTTATACGGTACATCTTTTTTTGTCTGTAAGCACTATTTTCTTTAATGAATGTGTCCTCCTGCAGGCACCACATGCTTTCCTGCAACATACAGAACGCCAGTAAGCTCGATGTACGTTGTTTAGCTAAAGAAGGTGCTTTCACGCATGTCTGCGTTTTCAAGGGTACAATATCTTTTAGCAAACACTTTCTTCTTTTAATAAACACATTCTAAAGGGGTGTTTCAGCTGCTTCTTTTTAGCCCCTTTCTCTGCCACACCTTGCCCTCCCCCTCCACACACAAGCCATCAAGGGGTATAAATAACACGTCTGAGGTTTACTTTCATTGTGTGAATGCAAGAAGCTTCTTAGAGCAGCCAGCAATGCGGGAGCTTTACTGCACCCTGTGCACACACATCAAGGGTGGCTGCAGAGCGCGGAAACAGCACAGAAGAAGCCAGGATTCACAGAGGTCTCACCGCACGTGGGGCTGGGGGACTCAGTGGCACGCAGGGTGGCACCGAATGGCACGGCTACTGTACTGTGCTTGGGCTGATCGCACGATGGGTCAAGATACTTCTGCGGCTGCTTGAGTGCACTGTGCAGGTGAAGGACTCATGTGCCAGAAAGGCCCGCTCAGCCGTCCATCCTTCTACGGTCGATAACTCGAGTAAAAATGGCAAACAGTGCAGCAATTCAACAGGTTCCCACCGTTTTAGTGATGGAAACGTTTTCCAGGGAAAGGCCAATTGGTGTGAGGGTAGGTGCTGAGCGATTGCTGGGTGGAGTTACCTCAGCTGCATTCAATTGTACAATTTCTGAACAAAGGCCATTGGCTACTTACACATTATTTGAGCTAAAGACTCGGACAATCCTCCCCTCTGTCCTCATTGTCCTACCCCGGAGCCCCCACTACCTGTTACCAGTGGTGTGGAAGCAAGGGGTGACATTTTACCAGTGTTTGAAAGGAGCGGTACCCACTTTACTGTATATAGTGGGATTTGCCAATATCAGGTGACGCTCATTTACTTCCGCGGAGCTCTCGTTACATCCGGTCTAACCTGATGTATTGGATTTACCCCGGCTCAGTCAATTAATTTCCTGGAAATATTTTCATTACCCGGAAATATTTTCATTACCCGAAAATAATTTTGTTGGTTGATAAAACCCATCTCTCTGTAAAGGGGCCTTGAATTCAATAAGTATTTGGTCAAACCTATTGGCCCAGTAGGTTTTAAAATTCACCATTTGGCACAATATTACCCATCCTATAATTCGCTCACCTCCCAGAGAAATCTTTAAAACAGATTCAGTGGTGAACACTGGCTTAGCTTCTATTGGCGCGCAGGCACAGTGGAACCGGTTGGCAGAGGCCTGAGGAGCCACTCAACCCAGATTATTGCAGTATTTCAAAGTTCAAACGGCGGTCAGGGGTCCACGTCCCTTCCTTGGACCACGGGCCCCACGTCCCTTCCTTGGACCGCGGGCCCCACGTCCCTCCTTTGCACCGCGGGCCCCACGTCCCTCCTTTGCACCGCGGGCCCCACGTCCCTCCTTTGCACCGCGGGCCCCACGTCCCTCCTTTGCACCGCGGGCCCCACGTCCCTCCTTTGCACCGCGGGCCCCACGTCCCTCCTTTGCACCGCGGGCCCCACGTCCCGCACTGGCACCACGGGGCCCACGTCCCGCACTGGCACCACGGGGCCCACGTCCCGCACTGGCACCACGGGGCCCACGTCCCGCACTGGCACCACGGGGCCCACGTCCCGCACTGGCACCACGGGGCCCACGTCCCGCACTGGCACCACGGGGCCCACGTCCCGCACTGGCACCACGGGGCCCACGTCCCGCACTGGAACTACGGGGCCCGCGTCCCTCCTTGCACTGGAACTACGGGGCCCGCGTCCCTCCTTGCACTGGCACTACGGCCCATGTCCCTCCCTTGCACTGCCACTACGTGGCCCACGTCCATCCCTTGCACTGCCACTACGTTGCCCACGTCCATCCCTTGCACTACGGGGACCTTTTCCCACACAGGCACTACGGGGAACACTTCCCGCACTGGCACTACGGGTCCACGCCACCCGCCACCCCCTTGCACTACGGGGCCCACGTCCCTCCCTTGCACTGGCACTACGGGACCAACGCCACCCCCTTGCACTACGGGGGCAACGCCCCTCCCTTGGACTACGGGGCCCACACCCCTCCCTTGGACTACGGGGCCCACACCCCTCCCTTGGACTACGGGGCCCACACCCCTCCCTTGGACTACGGGGCCCACACCCCTCCCTTGGACTACGGGGCCCACACTCCTCCCTTGGACTACGGGGCCCACACCCCTCCCTTGCACTATGGGGCCCACGCCCATTCTTGCACTACGTGGCCCACGCCCCTCCTTGCACTACGTGGCCAACGCCCCTCCTGGAACTACGTGGCAAACGCCCCTCCTGGAACTACGTGGCCAACGCCCCTCCTGGAACTACGTGGCCAACGCCCCTCCTTGCACTATGTGGCCCACGGACCTCCTTGCACTACGGGCCCATGGACCTTCTTGCTCTACCGAGGTGGCCAAGGTTCCCCTAGTGAGACAGTCAAGGTTCTTCTTAGTCTTTAGTGACACTGAGACAGCCAAGGTCCTCCCTAGTAGCATAGTCCACCCTCAAGGGCAAGGGAGGAAGGTGTCACCTGCCACAGGATACTAATAGAGCATAATAACGTTTGTAACAAATAAAAATGAGCAATTCACTTTGTTCAGAGGAGAAACAAATGCATAGCAACATTGCAAACATACAAGGATACAGTACAAAAGGTTTTTATTTAGTGAACGTTGATACATTTGTTTGAATTTCAAGTGGTAAGCCACAGAGCAAAAAAGAGACAATATGCACACAATTATGTACAATAAACATACAAGACGAGTACTAATGGTTTCTCTGCAGGCAAGAGGCAGAACTGAATGGCGGTCGTGCATAGATAAATGGAGCCTTGGGATGAAGATAGTCCAGGACCAAACAGCCTAGATATGGGAGAATCTGAGAGAACGAATCACCCGAGGATATCAGAGGGTCCGGATAGGCCGGGAGCCATCGACAAAGACCGCTCCTCTGAAGTCGCGTCTAGTAGACGGTGGAGAAAACATATTCCTGATAAAGAAAATAGATGTGCTGCCATCCCAGTGCTGGCTTCGAATGGGCTGGGCTGGCGCAAGAAATACTTCCAAAGAACAGGAAGGGAAGCAGCGACCTCCTGCAAAAGCGGCTGCAGGAATCAGACGTCCCAAGCTTCCGTGTGGTTAACAGTGTAGGAGAGTAGGGTCTGCTATCCTATGGTCACCCCATTTTATGCTTGACTGTTTTTTGACTTAATGTGGCTGTGGGCCTGCTAATCAGACCCACAGCCCTGCTGTTCTCTCTCTAAATTCACACCATGTACTTTAGGTACATCACCAATTGGGATTTGGGTCACTCTTAGGAGTCCCTGTACAGTGTACTATAGGTACCCCGGGCATAGGTGCACCCAAGGCCTACCAGGGGCTGCAGCATATCTTTTGCCACCCCTGGCTGGCCATCCAAACTGACACAACTGGCTGATCACTCAGCTGGGGCAAGGTCGTGTAATCACCCCTTGCTTAGATATAGTATTCCTATGTCTAACATTAAATCTGGACACATATACACCTATAAGTCAATCCTAAGGCAGGCCTTAACAATCCTGAAGGCAGAGTGCTTGGTTTTATGTGAGATGGAGCTCTAGCATGAGCTGAGCCTGTCTGCAGCTTTCGGAACCATGTCCTTATAGCTGTTCCAGGATATTGCCATACCATATACTCTTAAGTGCATTATAATCCTCGCGGTTATTGCTAACTTTGGTTTTATCAAAACATGTCGTGTAAGGTGTCATACGCTTTCGAATACTACCCCCAACCCAGTTCTGGCGACAGGGGTAGCATTCCACCCTTCTAGAGGGAAAAGACATGTTACTTCCATTAATCCTGGTAAATGTTAACCACAGCCTCAGCATCACAAAATGGATGCTGCTGCCACAGACACAAGTCTGACCTCCTGCTGCTGGGAGCCCTTCCAGCGAGGGAGGCTTGGACAATAGGTTTCCTGTCACAGGGAGGTGCTAGCACCACCCCAGACAGGAGATAGTGGATTGGGGCAGGGAGGGCTGAATGAAATGAGACACTGCCTGGGGCACACAAGGTGTCCCATGCATAGTCCAGTTCAAACCGGTGCTGGGGCACTCCAGCCCCAGCTCTGGCACGAAACTGGACAAAGGGAAAGGGGTGTAACCACCCCCTTCCTGGGTCCCACCCATAGGAGGGACCTAGCAGGTAATCCAGCCCCTTGATTTGGAATAAAGGTAGGAGCTGTGTCCTTAGACTTTAGATCATCCTGACAAACTCTGGACCCTTCGACATCCCACTCGACGTAGAAGACTGAAGAATCTCACTTATGGTCAAGGAGTGACCACCCTGTGCAAGCAGGCACCATCAAGCGCTCAACGGTTTACTTTGTCGTTGCTCCCGCTGGAGCTTGAACACAGAGCCTGACAAGACCCGGACTTCCAGACTTCCTTCGACCCGATCCACAGCAAAGCTGAGACCCGTGGAGGCGACGCGAGAAGTGGGACCGGCCATCTTGGAAAGCCAGCGAATTGCTTTCCGTGCAACTTCTGAGGCACCCTCGAAGTTGTGCATTGGGGATTGAGAAGCCCCAGC
Organism: Lissotriton helveticus; assembly: GCF_964261635.1. Lineage (NCBI taxonomy): Eukaryota > Metazoa > Chordata > Amphibia > Caudata > Salamandridae > Lissotriton > Lissotriton helveticus. The sequence goes on along the minus strand of NC_136065.1, from coordinate 1,797,778,297 downwards.
CCCGAGCACCAACTGCACCGAAGATCACCTCTCCACACTCACCGAGTGCTGCGTGGGGCCCTTTTGCGTTTTCCTGCTCGACGCGTCTGTCCGGTCACTTGCCCGTTGGCTAGTGGCCTCTGAGACGACGAAATCTACAATCTACACCACTGGTCTGGTTGCTCCAGACTGGCCCTTGCTTCCCTGGGAATGAGAAGCCCCTCAGTCCTTGCTGGCCTGAGTAAGAAGCTATCTTCGATTCCTGCGTGGGTTGTATTTGCTAAGGCCTGTTGACTCCGAATCGTTTAATTTGACATTTGTGAGAATGTGGAATGTATGAATGGTAAGATTGGTGGAAGAATATGTTTATGTCTTTGCCTTTTGATGTTTGTTCTACTGTTTAGAGCTCTTTTGTGGGGAGAGATTTAACACGCTTACTTTGTTATTCTCATGATTTCAGGCATATGTCTTGTATGTTTATTGTAAAGACCCTTGGCTGCCTGTGTGCTACTAGGGAGACCCTTGGCTGCCTGTGTGCTACTAGGGAGACCCTTGGCTGCCTGTGTGCTACTAGGGAGACCCTTGGATGCCTGTGTGCTACTAGGGAGACCCTTGGATGCCTGTGTGCTACTAGGGAGACCCTTGGATGCCTGTGTGCTACTAGGGAGACCCTTGGATGCCTGTGTGCTACTAGGGAGACCAACTAAAACAAGCATTTACAATGCAATAGGTCTCGCAATTACGCAAGTTTGAGCTATTGCCATTGTAAATGACAATGCCTTTTATTTATGTTTTTGTTTGTAAAACATACATAAATAGCATTGTCATTTACCATGCTAAGAGCTCAAACTTGCGTAAGTGCGAGACCTATTGCATTGTAAATGCTTGTGCTTACAGGTCCCAGACACGTTTTCACCCTGTCTTAGCTTGAAAGACATCTTCTCCCTGTGTCCCAAGATGTAATGCTCCTCTATCCACAAGTTTCTGCTGTCGTGACGTTGCAGAACTGCATCACGATTGCAGCTGCCACAGTTTGTCGCTACCAGGGGTAGGTTGACCAGGCGTACCGGATTTGCCAGGATGGTCGCTGTTTTTCACCAGCTGTCCGGACAGATTTCGAGAAGTTTAGCTCATGTCCCGGTTTTTGGAGAGGCTCGACTAAAAACTGGGGTGAGGTTTTCTTTATGTTTTACAAAGCGGGGATAGTTAGCCGTTGGTCCAAGAAAGCGAATTAATTCACATGCAAGCTACTGGGTTTGAAAATAGCATCTTATATATGTTCTTACTGCCTGTTTTGTAATTCTCTGCTGAGGAGCGCTGTCATTCTGTGCGCTCGCTTAACGTAACATTATAGTCCTTCTTCTAATTTTTTTTAATGTCCCGTTTTTTTGCTTTAAAATTCTGGTCACCCTAGCCAGGGCAGAAGCGAGCTCAATGCGCCACTGCTGCTGAAAGCTACGCTTGCAAAACTTCGCTAGAGCCCCCCGTCTGCCTCCTCCTCTCTCTCTCGCACTCTGTCAGAAACCAGCCGCATGCATGCACACCTCCAGTGACCTGCTAGAGCAAACATGGCAGCTTATGGAGTGATAAATAAAACAAGTACACAATAAGTTCCGACCCATGACACATTCTGAACCAATCTTCTTTCCTGTGGATCCTCCGGACCCCAGCAACGGATATATCTATCTGCCCCAGTGTAACGCGCAAACACACAACCCCTTTTGTCAACAGCAGGGAGCACTCACCCTGCAGTGCACTCAGCTGGCGGCGGTGCGGAGGCTGCTGTCCACCATGGTGGGCCGGTGTTACAGCACCTGTTATCTCCAGGCAGCGGGGGCGCGGTGCCCTGTCAGTAAAAGTAGGTGTGTGCCTCGCTCCGGGCCCCCTCTCCCGCGCGCGAAGCCCCAGCTCTCAGTCCTTCTGCGGCTTCCTCCCAGACTCTCCTTCTGGCAGCCGCAGTCAACTGCAAGAAACTGAGCTTGGCGGCGTCTGGTCAGCCCACCCCCGATTGGCTGGGCCCGCTGCGACATCGGAGCGCGCCGGCCCCCGTACCCACGCCCCATTTGTTGTGATATGCGCGCGCCGCCGCGGAAAAGGAACTGAGGGAGCCCGGGGTGAGCTGACAGCACTGGGCGAATGCAGCGGCCATCTGAAAGTGGTGCATTTTATGGGAAACAATCGGTGATCTCGGACTAGAAACCCCACAACATCATAACTGGGGCAAGAAGTATTCTTTAGCTGCAATTGCACCTCGATAATATGGTTAAACGATGCAGTAGAAATAAATTCCGAAAACCCCATCAAATTATTTTTCTACAGGTTTCACTACAGGACAGCAGAATGTAACGACACAATACGGACAACTCAAGTTCAAAGTCGTACATGCGTTCATAAACGCCCTTCACACACAGTGCTTAATTTGTTTTTTTTAGAGGCCCGCTGCTGAATGCCCGGGTTGCGAATACCAAGTTTGCTCAGTTTTGATTACGCCTCATAACTCTTTCTTGTACTACCCTACACTTCATATCTCTTGACCTGGCTTTCGCAGCTTATTTATTTTGCTATCTTTCTCAGTCTTCATTATTTTACTTTCTCTGAGTCGAACCACCAATATGAAAAAATAAGCCTTGTAGGATTTGTATGACAGGAAAGTTCCTATTATCCCTAATTTCATTGTTTTAATAGAGTAGCAGCCATGATGTGTAAAAAAAAAAAAAAAAAAAAAAAACAGAAGTCAGGCACTTTTGCCTGAGACGGGGGCGGGGCCTGCAATCCAGCAGGAAGTCCCGCCCGCCGCCACAGCCGCCGCCGCCGAGGAAGAAGTGGAGCGATGAGACACTGAACACGCCGAAAGAGCCCGGTAAGTGGTGGGAATGGGGGTCACGCGCGTGTGTATGTGTCTGGAGTGCGTGTGTGTGACTGTGGGGAAGGGGGGTGTGTGTGAGCGAGTGTCTGCCGTGTGCCTGCGTGTGCATGCGCTCGCCTGTGTGTGCGCATGCAGAGGGGTGGGGGGGGGGTGGGGGCTGCCTATATGTGAAGCGCTCTGATACCTGATTCGGTTCGGGGCTGGGAAATAAAATAAAAAAAAAAAAAAAAAAAAAAAATGCTGAGTTACTCTGCGCATGCGCGGGTGAGACGCGCGCTCCCGCGGTGAAATCCGCGAAGGAAACGCTCGTGTCAGATTGGTGTCCACTCTCCCAATAACGGGCAACATTAGGTCTGAAGCAGACTCTCTCAATGCTCACGCATTGAGAGTACGTCTGCTCGACCTAAAAACGAAAGCGCCACTGCACCTGCCACACTATTGACGGATACGCCTCAGGGGAGGAGTCGATGTCTTTACATTGTCCCCACTCATTTCTGCCTCACACGACCCTCTGTGCTACAGATGTTTGCTGTAAATGGCAGAGGTTGACCACTCCTTTTGACTGACAGGAACAGCTGTTTTTAAAGTGAGGGGCTGGTTCCGGGGAATAAAACAGCTGTGCATCTTTTACAGGGTGGATTCTCTGCCCTGCCATCCACTCTGGGAAGTGATGGGGGCGAGGGCCGTGTGAGCATCCGAGGGAAATGTGTGGGGAGCAGGAGAGAGGAGCCGGGAAGGAGACCACAGAGGTGCAGAGCCGTGGGGAGGGGTGGCCAGGGGATAGATACATCGACACACGAGATGGAGGGGAGGGATAAGGGAGGCGCTGTCATGTGGAAATGGAAACACGAACAAGAAGGGAGAACAGGCCAAAGAAAACGAGGCAGAGCGATTTTGGGAAGGGAGGGAAATGTAATTAGAGGTGAGAGAGAAAAACAGAGATGCGCCAGAGCGGGCTGCAACGGGAGGGTGAAGGAGCGCCGAGGGAAGAGGCAGTCGGGAACACATGAAGCACGAGGGGGGGGGGGAGAGGGGGTTCTTATGAGGCAGAGTTTGGGGGGAAATAACGTGGCAGTGATTCTTCCTGAGGGAGGTGGACACCTAAGCATTAATAGGGCACAGGTGTAAGGTAGAATGAGCCAGAGGTGAGAGGGAGATTGAGGAAGAGGCGAGATTGAGGCAGAAAAGAGTGGGAGAAAAATGAGGCAGAGTGAGGTAGAGGTATGAGGCACTTATGCGATATGTGATTGAGGTAGAAGGAAGTGAATCTACACACAAGAAAAGGGAGGCAGCAGCATACACTTCGGTGATGTGAGAGGTAGAAAGGGATGAGGCAAAGGTACGATGGGGGTGAGGAAAAGATAAAGCGGCAAAGGTGAGAGGCTGAAAGAGACAGAGGGTCGTGTGAGGCAGAAATGAGTGGGGACAATGTAAAGACATCGACTCCTCCCCTGAGGCGTATCCGTCAATAGTGTGGCAGGTGCAGTGGCGCTTTCGTTTTTTTAGTTGGTCTCCCTAGTAGCACACAGGCATCCAAGGGTCTCCCTAGTAGCACACAGGCATCCAAGGGTCTCCCTAGTAGCACACAGGCATCCAAGGGTCTCCCTAGTAGCACACAGGCAGCCAAGGGTCTCCCTAGTAGCACACAGGCAGCCAAGGGTCTCCCTAGTAGCACACAGGCAGCCAAGGGTCTCCCTGTCGTCACCGAGGCAGCCAAGGGTCTCCCTGTCGTCACCGAGGCAGCCAAGGGTCTCCCTGTCGTCACCGAGGCAGCCAAGGGTCTCCCTGTCGTCACCGAGGCAGCCAAGGGTCTCCCTGTCGTCACCGAGGCAGCCAAGGGTCTCCCTGTCGTCACCGAGGCAGCCAAGGGTCTCCCTGTCGTCACCGAGGCAGCCAAGGGTCTCCCTGTCGTCACCGAGGCAGCCAAGGGTCTCCCTGTCGTCACCGAGGCAGCCAAGGGTCTCCCTGTCGTCACCGAGGCAGCCAAGGGTCTCCCTGTTGTCACCGAGGCAGCCAAGGGTCTCCCTGTTGTCACCGAGGCAGCCAAGGGTCTCCCTGTTGTCACCGAGGCAGCCAAGGGTCTCCCTATAGTCACCGAGGCAGCCAAGGGTCTCCCTATAGTCACCGAGGCAGCCAAGGGTCTCCCTATAGTCACCGAGGCAGCCAAGGGTCTCCCTATAGTCACCGAGGCAGCCAAGGGTCTCCCTATAGTCACCGAGGCAGCCAAGGGTCTCCCTATAGTCACCGAGGCAGCCAAGGGTCTCCCGACTGTCAGAGGCAGCCAAGGGTCTCCCGACTGTCAGAGGCAGCCAAGGGTCTCCCGACTGTCAGAGGCAGCCAAGGGTTTCTGTACTGTCACAGGGGCAGCCAAGTGACTCCCTAGTGCCATTGAGGCAGCCAAGTGACTCCCTAGTGCCATTGAGGCAGCCAAGGGTCTCCCTATTGTCAGAGGCAGCCAAGGGTCTCCCTATTGTCAGAGGCAGCCAAGGGTCTCCCTATTGTCAGAGGCAGCCAAGGGTCTCCCTATTGTCAGAGGCAGCCAAGGGTCTCCCTATTGTCAGAGGCAGCCAAGGGTCTCCCTATTGTCAGAGGCAGCCAAGGGTCTCCCTAGTGTCAGAGGCAGCCAAGGGTCTCCCTAGTGTCAGAGGCAGCCAAGGGTCTTCCTAGTGTCAGAGGCAGCCAAGGGTCTCCCTAGTGTCAGAGGCAGCCAAGGGTCTCCCTAGTGTCAGAGGCAGCCAAGGGTCTCCCTATTGTCAGAGGCAGCCAAGGGTCTCCCTATTGTCAGAGGCAGCCAAGGGTCTCCCTATTGTCAGAGGCAGCCAAGGGTCTCCCTATTGTCAGAGGCAGCCAAGGGTCTCCCTATTGTCAGAGGCAGCCAAGGGTCTCCCTATTGTCAGAGGCAGCCAAGGGTCTCCCTATTGTCAGAGGCAGCCAAGGGTCTCCCTATTGTCAGAGGCAGCCAAGGGTCTCCCTATTGTCAGAGGCAGCCAAGGGTCTCCCTATTGTCAGAGGCAGCCAAGGGTCTCCGTATTGTCATAGAGGCAGCCAAGGGTTTCCGTACTGTCACAGGGGCAGCCAAGTGACTCCCTAGTGCCATTGAGGCAGCCAAGGGTCTCCGTACTGTCACAGGGGCAGCCAAGTGACTCCCTAGTGCCATTGAGGCAGCCAAGGGTCTCCGTACTGTCACAGGGGCAGCCAAGTGACTCCCTAGTGCCATTGAGGCAGCAAAGGGTCTCCGTATTGTCACAGAGGCAGCCAAGGGTCTTTCTAGTGCCAGAGGCAGCCAAGGGTCTCCCTAGTGTCACCGAGGCAGCCAAGGGTCTCCCTAGTGTCACCGAGGAAGCCTAGGGCACCGAGGCAGCCAAGGGTCTCCCTAGTGACACAGACAGCCAAGGGTCTCCCTAGAGGCACACAGGTAGCAGAGGGTCTCCCTGGATTTCAGAGGCAGGCAAGGCTCTCCCTAGAGCAGTGGTCTTCAAACTTCTCGCCGCCGCCACCCAGGAAAAAAATAGGTCTAAACTTAAACATTTCAGTTTTGTTTTGTTACCCTTTTTAGGTCTCACCTAGGCTGTGCTTGCACTGTGATCTTCGAGACATGCTGTTGTCAGGATATGGGCATGAAGCACCGCCCACTTTCCCCCCATTTTTGAATTGGCTCCGGTCAATGTTCTTTGTAAATGGTGGCTTTTCATTGGGCAATAGTCGTAGTATTACGTCCTTAGTACAGCCTTTTCTCTTCTTGTAACCTTCCATGAAGACACCTCCTGTTACATGTGTTACTACTCGGTACCTTTTAATTATTGCCTCCAGGACTATTTTCTTAAATGTCATTCTCCTGCCTGCTGTTGCAGTCAAGACACGCTCTTCGTGCAACATCTCAGCACTAATGGAGAGTGCGCTTTTCTTTTTTTTGTTAATTGCGATCGCCGAAGTGGCTGCATGCCTTTTTTCGGTCTATTTACTTTGCATACAATTGTGGCACCCGCGCTTCAGCTTTAAACATCTTAAGCTTAAGTGTGGGTGCCGAAATGGCTTCACAGTAAAGCCATGGAAAACATTTTTTTTTCAATTTTTTCTTTCTTTTTGAAGCAATCACAGCACCTATTCTTTAGCTTAAAATGTTTAAAGCTAACGCACAAGTGCCGCAATACATTTGCAATGCCCGAACTCTTGCATTACTGAAAGTTTGAGCTATTGGCGTTGCATTATTAGCAATGCCAATAGCTCAAACTTTTGGATAATATGCAAGACCCATTGATCTGCTGTGATTGATTGCCATGTTGAGATAAAGATTTGAAGACAACACCCAGAGGTATTAAAGGGTCTGGGGAATGGTAAGGAAGTCATTGTTTGGTGTTGTTTGAGGTATGGGTATTATTGATGCAACCTCTTCCTTTAAATTGTTCCTTTGTAGAAATCACTGTAGATTATTTTTATATGCTGACCCTGTGTTGTCTGAGGCAGATCTTGCACCTTGTTTATAGTGGGGCTTACGAAATGAAGCGTCGTAGGTTCTTGTTTTGAGAGCCCCCATTGATTTTGCGACCTCAGTGTCCTTTTTCATTTTCTCAAGGGCCGAGTCCACTTCAGAGTTAAAAAGGTGTTCTTTATCAAATGGGAGGTTTAAAATTACCTGTTGCACCTCAGGCGTAAATCCGTAGAGACAGAGCCATGCATACATACATAATGGGAGGCTAGAATTTAAACCTTTAGCAGCGGTGTCAGCTGCATCTAGTTCACATTTTATGAAATTATTGGTAATGAGCTTTCCCTCATTAATAATTTCCTGCCCCTTTTTTCTGTGTTCCTCTGGGAGGTGTTGGAGTCACCCCTCCATTTCGTCCTAGTGGGCTCTATCATATTAAGCTAATAGAGCCTGGCTACATGCCAATGGTTAGCCGATTGTGCAGCTAAATGGTTTCCAGAAGCATCTATTAGTTTAGATTATTTCTCTGGGGGTGGTGTATTCCCTGATGTTTAGGATGTTACTCTTTTTCTTGCATTAAACACTACTAGAAAGTCTGGGGTGTATATAGATACACACATATAAATATACACACACATGAATGATCTAGGGATGCAGCTTTATCCTTTGTCAATGTGTGGCGTTATGATTCTAGCCTTGACAGTGTCTTTAACCCCTTCCATGCTCATGACAAGGTCAGCTCGTCATGCAGTGCACTGCTCCTGTGCTGATGACGAGCTAACCTTGTCATGAACAATGGTAAATCTGGAGTAACAGCACCCAGCGGGAATTGCCTTAGCACCAATATGGTTAAAACGGTCCTCTGCATGACATACCATGCCTTTAAGGAGTGGTAGATACTGTGGCCCACTTTGAGCGTTAGAGAAGGTTTCCAAAGAAAAATCCTCCTCTATTGTGTACTTAAGTAAAGGTACTTGATGGAAACCTGCTGCTGTTGCTATCAAATACGGATACGCAGAGGCATCAGGTGGCGATGGTCGTGTTGGATAGAGATCAAGGTCTGTATCCCCTTGTGGTACAACATCCATCATACCAAGCATCCCCAGGGAGTTTGCTCTGTGGTATATCATCATCATCCTCTACTATGGGAGAGTGAGAAGATAAGTCACCTGCCTCATAGTTCTGGTGAGTGAGGTGGACTGGATGGTGGAGGGGGAGGGTCTTTGTGGGTTAGGTGAAGGTGGAAAATGGATGTGCAAAGGGCTAGTGGCAGCATCCTTTTTCTTCTTTGGAGGCTGTAGAGAAACGTACAAAGCCTCTTGGAAAGTTAACTTTCGTAGAAGAGAGGTTTTTCTGGTAGAAGAAAATTTTTGTTCAAGGCTGAATTTGGAGCGTTTTCTGCCTCACATCGATTCGTTCCTGTATTACATCAAGGATCGGTTCTAATGGCGATTTCAGTCCAAAAGTGTAATACTTCAGTGAAGGATTTTTTTGTACTTAGGTGCAGCTGTGGTCGGATCGGAAGTAGTATACGTTTGTGTCAGTGCCGAAACAAATGGTCGAGGCATTATAGACCCAGAGGTCGAGGAAGTGGAGGCCCCAGCTGTAGGCCAGAATATCAGAGCCGAGCCAGAGGGTGGGGCTTCACTGTCAGTTTTTCAGTGTGCTATGTCTTTTTGCAGTGGCAGACAGTAAGCAGTCTTTTGGGACAGATCCAATGTTTTGGCCTTTACATCAGGGCTAAAAGTTCTCGCTCCCTTGTGCTCCTTTGCTGGTTGGTGGGCGGCTGAGTCCTGGTTGTAAGTGGGACTAGGAATCGGAATTGTGAATTGATAATGATTTCTTGTGTTGCTGATGCTTCGTCTTCTTTCTGCTGTTGACTGAAAAGGTCCGGTACATCGTCCCTTTATTTACGCTGAATATCTTGTCGTCGAGCACGTCTATCTCAAAGAGGTTTTTTATTGGAATGACCTGGAGACCTTACATCCTGAGAGAGGCATAGGTTGCAAACGGAGCAATGGTCGGTATGGGGATATTTAGAGTCACACTTCGGACAGAAGCGGAACAGAGTTTGTTCCCTTAGGAGGTCATTCTCTGAAGGACCTTGGAAATGAAGAAAATGCCCAGCCAGGCATGGCCAAAGGAAGTAAGTCGAAGAACCGCTATGTAGAAGGATGATGGGTCAGAACGCAATAAAACTACATGATTGAGATACCATCAAGTGAAGATCTACTGGAGAACCAAAGGGAGTCTAAAAGAGTCTCAAACCAGAGCGCGAGAAGCTACATCCAAACTAGTCGGTGGGAAAAAAAAAGTCTGGAAATGGAGTTGATGACCATGTTCAGTATCACCAAGAGGAGTCACACAGCTTTGTGACTTGAAGAAAACTTCTTGAAACCAAAACAACTTTTAATCATCCGAGCCCAACACTAGATGGCAGACTTAGGAAAAAGCATGTGCATCTACAGCACACATGCTTGGAACTAGAGAGTTCTTTCCCACACTTATAGGCATACTACTAGGCTTCACAGATCTAGGTAATTAACAACTGTGCGGACGCCCCACAGGATGATCCAGACTTTATAGCTGCTCCACACAGCAGTCTCCAAGCAAGGTTTTTGTGCATGATGGGAAGAGTCGAATGCACCTCTTGACACAGAGGGGATCGGTGTGGACTGCCTGGGATAGAGCGAACACTCATGTGGAGGGGAACACCACGCCACTGTGGATTGGGGAAACACTACGAGAAGTTAGCAAACTACAAGGCTTTACCCAATAGGAACTGAGTAGCATAAGCAACCTGGGGGATATGGTAATGGAGGGAACATTCACATCTGTTGCCTGTCTACAAGCAGAATGTGACTTCCCGCACATGCACGCTATAATTACATACAGTTGACATGCCCTACACGAGGAGACCATAGTTTGGGCATCCCTGCTAGACTCTTCCCTATTGGGGACCAACATACTGAATGGCCCACTGGGGAAAGGAGCAATACCCTCTACTTACAGGGTAAAATGGAAGATAAAGACTGGGAGGCGGTGCTAATACATCCCTTTGAAGAAGCCACCAAGAAGCACCTCAAACTTCTACACCTGAAGGACCTGCACAGAGCAGGCAGTAGAAAATGAGAAGAATCATGCTGCCCACCTGTTTGCGCTGTAGTGTCCAAGCTGGATCATTATATCATACCATATGAGTGTTGAGAGATACAGAAATATTAAATCTGCATACTGGGGGAATTTAGGAGGAATACTGGATGAGTAGATACTGCTTCACACCCAATTCGTACCCCTATGGATACCAAGAGATACAGACCTGTTCTGCATTAAGTGAATGTTCTGTCCCTTGAGCCGTGGTAGCAAAGAGATATATCGCAGGTGAGGGGGAAACGGGAGACACCCAATAAGGAACAGTGGATTGCCGGAATGGACAGTTGCATAGGAGATGAAAGGGTGGTATATACCAGACTTCCTCTGAGGAGACATCTTCAACAGCAACAAAGTAGTAACAGAATCGAAGAAACCTCCTGGAAAATGGAAAGCCCGGTAAAAACGTATGCGTCGATGGTACGGAAAAAAGGGAACAGACGTCAGCACACCGATGATGTGTTCTTATAGCTCCGATGACATCCCGTCAAGTCGGGTACGGAGCCATGGCATTATGACTTCCTCGTCAGCATGGGAGTGTTGTGGAGAAAAGTTTCGGTGGAATGCTGCACATGGCGTATATTCAAAATATGAGGAATCCACAGGCAGATGTATCAATCAGAAGTGCTGGGCATATGCCCTGTTTGTAAAGCATACAGTGCTAAAAGTTATTTTTTTATAAATTGAACGCCAAAGAGAGAAGACAGTCAGATAGAATTATACATATGTAGACTATGAAAGTGCGGTTAATGAATTTAATATTTCATGGATAAAGCCTTTAGGCTCAGTTAGGTGGGCAGCTGACAAGGAAAATGCTACTTACCCAGTATGCATCTGTTCTTGGCATATAGAGCTGTAGGGCCATATGCTTTAGCAGATAGAGAGAGAGTGTGGGCGATAGAGAGTGTGGGCGAGAGAGAGAGTGTGGGCGAGAGAGAGAGTGTGGGCGAGAGAGAGAGAGTGTGGGCGAGAGAGAGAGAGTGTGGGCGAGAGAGAGTGTGGGCGAGAGAGAGAGTGTGGGCGAGAGAGAGAGAGTGTGGGCGAGAGAGAGAGAGTGTGGGCGAGAGAGAGAGAGTGTGGGCGAGAGAGAGAGAGTGTGGGCGAGAGAGAGAGAGTGTGGGCGAGAGAGAGAGAGTGTGGGCGAGAGAGAGAGAGTGTGGGCGAGAGAGAGAGAGTGTGGGCGAGAGAGAGAGAGTGTGGGCGAGAGAGAGAGTGTGGGCGAGAGAGAGAGTGTGGGCGAGAGAGAGAGTGTGGGCGAGAGAGAGAGTGTGGGCGAGAGAGAGAGTGTGGGCGAGAGAGAGAGTGTGGGCGAGAGAGAGAGTGTGGGCGAGAGAGAGAGTGTGGGCGAGAGAGAGAGTGTGGGCGAGAGAGAGAGTGTGGGCGAGAGAGAGAGTGTGGGCGAGAGAGAGAGTGTGGGCGAGAGAGAGAGTGTGGGCGAGAGAGAGAGAGTGTGGGCGAGAGAGAGAGAGTGTGGGCGAGAGAGAGAGTGTGGGCGAGAGAGAGAGAGTGTGGGCGAGAGAGAGAGAGTGTGGGCGAGAGAGAGAGAGTGTGGGCGAGAGAGAGAGAGTGTGGGCGAGAGAGAGAGAGTGTGGGCGAGAGAGAGAGAGTGTGGGCGAGAGAGAGAGAGTGTGGGCGAGAGAGAGAGAGTGTGGGCGAGAGAGAGAGAGTGTGGGCGAGAGAGAGAGAGTGTGGGCGAGAGAGAGAGAGTGTGGGCGAGAGAGAGAGAGTGTGGGCGAGAGAGAGAGAGTGTGGGCGAGAGAGAGAGAGTGTGGGCGAGAGAGAGAGAGTGTGGGCGAGAGAGAGAGAGTGTGGGCGAGAGAGAGAGAGTGTGGGCGAGAGAGAGAGAGTGTGGGCGAGAGAGAGAGAGTGTGGGCGAGAGAGAGAGAGTGTGGGCGAGAGAGAGAGAGTGTGGGCGAGAGAGAGAGAGTGTGGGCGAGAGAGAGAGAGTGTGGGCGAGAGAGAGAGAGTGTGGGCGAGAGAGAGAGAGTGTGGGCGAGAGAGAGAGAGTGTGGGCGAGAGAGAGAGAGTGTGGGCGAGAGAGAGAGAGTGTGGGCGAGAGAGAGAGAGTGTGGGCGAGAGAGAGAGAGTGTGGGCGAGAGAGAGAGAGTGTGGGCGAGAGAGAGAGAGTGTGGGCGAGAGAGAGAGAGTGTGGGCGAGAGAGAGAGAGAGTGTGGGCGAGAGAGAGAGAGTGTGGGCGAGAGAGAGAGAGTGTGGGCGAGAGAGAGAGAGTGTGGGCGAGAGAGAGAGAGTGTGGGCGAGAGAGAGAGAGTGTGGGCGAGAGAGAGAGAGTGTGGGCGAGAGAGAGAGAGTGTGGGCGAGAGAGAGAGAGTGTGGGCGAGAGAGAGAGAGTGTGGGCGAGAGAGAGAGAGTGTGGGCGAGAGAGAGAGAGTGTGGGCGAGAGAGAGAGAGTGTGGGCGAGAGAGAGAGAGTGTGGGCGAGAGAGAGAGAGTGTGGGCGAGAGAGAGAGAGTGTGGGCGAGAGAGAGACAGTGTGGGCGAGGTGTGGCGAGAGAGAGAGTGTGGGCGAGAGAGAGAGAGTGTGGGCGAGAGAGAGACAGTGTGGGCGAGAGAGAGAGAGTGTGGGCGAGAGAGAGACAGTGTGGGCGAGAGAGAGACAGTGTGGGCGAGAGAGAGAGAGTGTGGGCGAGAGAGAGACAGTGTGGGCGAGAGAGAGACAGTGTGGGCGAGAGAGAGACAGTGTGGGCGAGAGAGAGACAGTGTGGGCGAGAGAGACAGTGTGGGCGAGAGAGACAGTGTGGGCGAGAGAGACAGTGTGGGCGAGAGAGACAGTGTGGGCGAGAGAGACAGTGTGGGCGAGAGAGACAGTGTGGGCGAGAGAGACAGTGTGGGCGAGAGAGACAGTGTGGGCGAGAGAGACAGTGTGGGCGAGAGAGACAGTGTGGGCGAGAGAGACAGTGTGGGCGAGAGAGACAGTGTGGGCGAGAGAGACAGTGTGGGCGAGAGAGACAGTGTGGGCGAGAGAGACAGTTTTGGGCGAGAGAGACAGTGTGGGCGAGAGAGACAGTGTGGGCGAGAGAGACAGTGTGGGCGAGAGAGACAGTGTGGGCGAGAGAGACAGTGTGGGCGAGAGAGACAGTGTGGGCGAGAGAGACAGTGTGGGCGAGAGAGACAGTGTGGGCGAGAGAGACAGTGTGGGCGAGAGAGACAGTGTGGGCGAGAGAGACAGTGTGGGCGAGAGAGACAGTGTGGGCGAGAGAGACAGTGTGGGCGAGAGAGACAGTGTGGGCGAGAGAGACAGTGTGGGCGAGAGAGACAGTGTGGGCGAGAGAGACAGTGTGGGCGAGAGAGACAGTGTGGGCGAGAGAGACAGTGTGGGCGAGAGAGACAGTGTGGGCGAGAGAGACAGTGTGGGCGAGAGAGACAGTGTGGGCGAGAGAGACAGTGTGGGCGAGAGAGACAGTGTGGGCGAGAGAGACAGTGTGGGCGAGAGAGACAGTGTGGGCGAGAGAGACAGTGTGGGCGAGAGAGACAGTGTGGGCGAGAGAGACAGTGTGGGCGAGAGAGACAGTGTGGGCGAGAGAGACAGTGTGGGCGAGAGAGACAGTGTGGGCGAGAGAGACAGTGTGGGCGAGAGAGACAGTGTGGGCGAGAGAGACAGTGTGGGCGAGAGAGACAGTGTGGGCGAGAGAGACAGTGTGGGCGAGAGAGACAGTGTGGGCGAGAGAGACAGTGTGGGCGAGAGAGACAGTGTGGGCGAGAGAGACAGTGTGGGCGAGAGAGACAGTGTGGGCGAGAGAGACAGTGTGGGCGAGAGAGACAGTGTGGGCGAGAGAGACAGTGTGGGCGAGAGAGACAGTGTGGGCGAGAGAGACAGTGTGGGCGAGAGAGACAGTGTGGGCGAGAGAGACAGTGTGGGCGAGAGAGACAGTGTGGGCGAGAGAGACAGTGTGGGCGAGAGAGACAGTGTGGGCGAGAGAGACAGTGTGGGCGAGAGAGACAGTGTGGGCGAGAGAGACAGTGTGGGCGAGAGAGACAGTGTGGGCGAGAGAGACAGTGTGGGCGAGAGAGACAGTGTGGGCGAGAGAGACAGTGTGGGCGAGAGAGACAGTGTGGGCGAGAGAGACAGTGTGGGCGAGAGAGACAGTGTGCAGAGATCTGGGCGAGAGAGACAGTGTGGGCGAGAGAGACAGTGTGGGCGAGAGAGACAGTGTGGGCGAGAGAGACAGTGTGGGCGAGAGAGACAGTGTGGGCGAGAGAGACAGTGTGGGCGAGAGAGACAGTGTGGGCGAGAGAGACAGTGTGGGCGAGAGAGACAGTGTGGGCGAGAGAGACAGTGTGGGCGAGAGAGACAGTGTGGGCGAGAGAGACAGTGTGGGCGAGAGAGACAGTGTGGGCGAGAGAGACAGTGTGGGCGAGAGAGACAGTGTGGGCGAGAGAGACAGTGTGGGCGAGAGAGACAGTGTGGGCAGAGAGAGACAGTGTGGGCGAGAGGAGTGGCAAGAGACAGTGTGGGCGAGAGAGACAGTGTGGGCGAGAGAGACAGTGTGGGCGAGAGAGACAGTGTGGGCGAGAGAGACAGTGTGGGCGAGAGAGACAGTGTGGGCGAGAGAGACAGTGTGGGCGAGAGAGACAGTGTGGGCGAGAGAGACAGTGTGGGCGAGAGAGACAGTGTGGGCGAGAGAGACAGTGTGGGCGAGAGAGACAGTGTGGGCGAGAGAGACAGTGTGGGCGAGAGAGACAGTGTGGGCGAGAGAGACAGTGTGGGCGAGAGAGACAGTGTGGGCGAGAGAGACAGTGTGGGCGAGAGAGACAGTGTGGGCGAGAGAGACAGTGTGGGCGAGAGAGACAGTGTGGGCGAGAGAGACAGTGTGGGCGAGAGAGACAGTGTGGGCGAGAGAGACAGTGTGGGCGAGAGAGACAGTGTGGGCGAGAGAGACAGTGTGGGCGAGAGAGACAGTGTGGGCGAGAGAGACAGTGTGGGCGAGAGAGACAGTGTGGGCGAGAGAGACATGTGCCGAAGTACTTTGGGCGAGAGAGACAGTGTGGGCGAGAGAGACAGTGTGGGCGAGAGAGACAGTGTGGGCGAGAGAGACAGTGTGGGCGAGAGAGACAGTGTGGGCGAGAGAGACAGTGTGGGCGAGAGAGACAGTGTGGGCGAGAGAGACAGTGTGGGCGAGAGAGACAGTGTGGGCGAGAGAGACAGTGTGGGCGAGAGAGACAGTGTGGGCGAGAGAGACAGTGTGGGCGAGAGAGACAGTGTGGGCGAGAGAGACAGTGTGGGCGAGAGAGACAGTGTGGGCGAGAGAGACAGTGTGGGCGAGAGAGACAGTGTGGGCGAGAGAGACAGTGTGGGCGAGAGAGACAGTGTGGGCGAGAGAGACAGTGTGGGCGAGAGAGACAGTGTGGGCGAGAGAGACAGTGTGGGCGAGAGAGACAGTGTGGGCGAGAGAGACAGTGTGGGCGAGAGAGACAGTGTGGGCGAGAGAGACAGTGTGGGCGAGAGAGACAGTGTGGGCGAGAGAGACAGTGTGGGCGAGAGAGACAGTGGTGGGCGAGAGATACAGTGTGGGCGAGAGATACAGTGTGGGCGAGAGATACAGTGTGGGCGAGAGATACAGTGTGGGCGAGAGAGACAGTGAGGGCGAGAGATACAGTGAGGGCGATAGATACAGTGAGGGCGAGAGATACAGTGAGGGCGATAGATACAGTGAGGGCGATAGATACAGTGAGGGCGATAGATAGTTGTGTGGGTGTTGGGTTGTATGTGTGGGGGAGGTTGTGTGTGGGGGGTTGTGTGTGGGGGGGTTGTGTGTGGGGGGGTTGTGTGTGTGGGGGGTTGTGTGTGTGAGGGGTTGTGTGTGGGGGGGGTGTGTGGGGGGGGTGTGTGGGGGGGGGTGTGTGGGGGTGTGTGGGGGGGTGGGGGGTGTGTGGGGGGGTGGGGGGGGTGGGGGGTTCTGTGTGGGGGGTTCTGGCTGGGGGGTTCTGGCTGGGGGGTTCTGGCTGGGGGGTTGTGGCTGGGGGGTTGTGGCTGGGGGGTTGTGGCTGGGGGGTTGTGGCTGGGGGGTTGTGGCTGGGGGGTTGTGGCTGGGGGGTTGTGGCTGGGGGGGGGTGGCTGGGGGTGGTGGCTGGGTGGTGGTGGCTGGGGGGTGGGGGGTGGGGGGTGGTGGCTGGGGGGTGGGGGGTGGGGGGTGGTGGGTGGGGGTGGTGGGTGGTGGGTGGGGGGTTGTGGGTGGGTAGCTGAAGAATGGAGAGGAGCATTGTACAAACTTCTCAACATGTCACAAGTTTGTGTATTGACTTCTGCTCTAGATTAAAAGTCATAGGACAGAGGTTGACCGATAAACCCATTTCCTAAGTTTAACAGCAAAGTGGCTAGGGAGGGAGTCTTCGTTCTATCAAGCCAGATTCAATAGACAGTTTTCGATGCTCTGTGCAGACTCTGTTCTTCCTCTTCTCCGAGGAAATGTTTTCAATTACAAAGGTTCCAGGTAATGGCAGTGAGCTCCCCAACTGAACTAGGAGTCATTTGCCATCGTTATTTAAGCAAGAACTCGTTAAAAGGTTTAACCTTTGAAAAGATATCTTCTGACACCAAATTGAGAATTCACAATCTTGCCTAAAACAAGAGTTCGTGGACCACATCTCTCGAAATTTGACCCTGCAAAAGGCCACACTGAGCTCAACACCTCGCATCTGTGCAGTTCCATTTGTTAGGTTAAAAATACCATAATTTTGTAAAATCACAATTTTTATATTTGAGGTCTCAAAGGGGCTCATCATTTGTTCGAAGGAATTAACCAATAATGCTTTTATTATAAGTAGTTTTTGGCAAGGACTAGCCAGGGATGACACAAACCCAGAATTCAACTAACCAAGCAGCAGAACTGAATCACAGTTTGAAATCAGACTGTATAGCCATTTGAATGCTTCCAAACACAAAATGAAAGGACTCTAACCTAGAACCTGTGGCTTTAGGCAGCAAGGAGGTGTAGTAAACCATGCAGGTTTTATTCATTGCCTTCAGACACTGTGCCCTTATGAAAAAGTAAATGTTAACTCTCTGCAAGCAAGCCATTAGTACTGCCAATGTTTGTTTTTCATATTTATTTTACAAAAACATTGGCTCCTGGCCTTTAAAAATTCTGGTTTTACTGGTGAATACACTTAGTCCCTCCTTTTGGAAATTTGTATCCTCCCATAAGGACTGGCCCTCTTACGTATGTTCTTACTGTATAGTTTATTTATACTTGGAGAGAACTCTTTTTGGTTGGGTTGCATCTTTGCCCCTTAATTGTTCTGTTTACTTGTGCAATGAAACTCTGTTGCTTTACTTGGTTTCAGCCTGTCCATTTGCTAGCTTGGTCCCTTGATCTCCCCGTGGCCCCCCCTCGCCCCCCCCCCATTCCTCCCACAAAACTGCTCCAGGCCCCAACGACCCCTCCGCAACCACAGATGTTTTTCCCAGGACACTGCTTGCCTGTGCCTCCCCCTTACCCCTCCCACAACAATGCTCAAGGTCCCCACATCCCTTCCGAGGCCACTGCTGTTTTGTTCATGACACTACTTGCCCTTCCCCAAGCATTGAATCCTTATGTTATTTTTGTACATGTCAAGCTTTTATTTATATAGCACACCTATCCATGCAATCGGGGAAAATTAAACAATCAGGCTGACACCATAATCTAACACAGATCACCAGCTCCCAGTTGTCAGCTCTAACTGTTGGGCCATATCCTTTTTCATGGTCATGTTGCAGGGTGCAGTACTATATGCAGCCAAAAGAGGTCACGGGACACCTAGAGACAACCTGTGGCCCTGCACCCTCAACACTGCATGCTGTTTACTACTGGGATGTTAAATGCCCAAAAAATAAATTACATTTTTTTCTGTTTTTAATACCATGGAACCGCTTCACGGGCCATCATGCACATAACTTTTATATGCACAGGCGGTATTCTTTGAGAACTGCGCTCGCTTTCCTATTTACAAAAGCAATTACTCCAAGTTTTGCAAATGGGAAACCTATTAAATTGCAAATGCTTGTTCTGTTATATATTTGATCAACTCACAGATTCCTCACTTTATGAATATTCCCCAGGCAACAGCCTGTATCCATAAACGTAGACAAATGGATGGTGCACTGGCGTCAGTTCATAGAACATTTTCCCTGCAAATAAAGAGGAGTGGAGGGGACATGAACCGCACTTATGACATTGCACAGAGTAAGTTTCCATACCTTAGGCCCTTAATCATGGCACTAACTTATGGGGGGGAGAGGACCTTTGTTCTGATGGATATAGATTACTCACCTTATGACTAGGTCCCAAAGCAATACCTCACTCCTAGAAAGAGAGTATGTTGTGACAGTTTACTACGGTACTGGTGCAACATAGCCATTCCTTTCAAGTATGAGCCATCAAGTTTTGCAAATGTAAGGAAAGACCACCAGTTGACAGCCAAGAATAGATCAACCACTACCACTGTCCTGATAAGAGCAACTGAGGCTTAATTAAGCCTCTTGTAACCGGCATTGATACCAGCTTGAGGGTCTTACTTTAAGGCATAATAGAGCTCAATCTGTATGCGCTTGGTTATCACAAAAAAAGAGCTGATCATCAACTGTCGTCTTGTGTGTTTCATGAAGGAAGAAACCACACTTCTGGTTCCAGTCTATGCACTCTTCTCCTTGGTGCGAAGGGTAGGACCACATGACAAGTGATGGACTGGCCGATGTGGAGGACAGAACTGATCTTTGGTACACAGGAATGGCTGGTGTGAATAATCAGTTTGCCTGGGTAGAACACAATGATGAAAAGGGTCTGGGCCTAAACTTGGCAAAAGTTATTGCCACCAGGAAGACAGCTGTTCCTCTACAATAACCCAATTCTGCAGTACTAATCATTCAATCAGCCTAGAGTTTTTCTTTCACTATGAAGGAACTGATCTTTGTAAGTGGTTATTTTTTTCTCCACAACTGTCAGACCATGTGACTCTGAATGTAGCGTTCTTGATGAAGAAATGTATTGATCGGAAACATTGTTCCATAACCAATATAGTTTTAGTTGAATTTGAGGAAGCAAGCTCAGAAAGTTTTCATGGAGCAAAGGGGTTTAGAAGTCTAGACCAACCAATTTTGAGGATGGGTTACAAAACGTCAATAAGAAATTGGTTGCTTTAATATATATACACAACTGATCAGAACCTGCATCCAGCATAAGTCTTTAAGGTTGACTTTTCTCTTGTGCAGAAGGATATTTTGCTATTTTTCAAGGATGGTCAGAGGTGCTCACAAGACGTTCCTTCTGAATTTTTGTTTTAAGTTGTCCGGCTACATCACAAGAAAAAGAGGCTGACTATGCAGATTTAGATTGGTCTGTTATGCCTTGTGCAACATTAGACCTAGAATCAAATGGTAGTACAGTAGCTTTTCTATGTCCATTGGAGTAGTGAAATCACCTTAGATGAAGTTACTTACCTTTGGTAATGCCTTATATGGTAGAGACTATCTAGATGCAGATTCCCCAACTTAGAATTATCACAAGGCGTCAGACTGAATCTAAAATAATTGAGCACGATCCTCAAGCGCTGGTAGGTGGCATTGTTAGCCGTGCCAGAAATGACGTACGCAGTACCTATATACACACTATTTCGGATCGCTGACGTAAGTTCATTTTAGCAACTTTCCACACCAGGAGCGCAGGTTCACAATGAAGATTGATCACTGGTGTGAGCTGCAAGGAGGGGGAAGCTCTTATCTGTTAATCAGGTCGTAGTGGGGGGAGGATGGGAAGGGCAGTAAGGATTCAGCAGCTAGATAAAGTCTCTACCAGGTAAGGAGTTACTGAAGATAAGTAACTTGTTCATCTATTAGTGACTTCTAGCTGAAGATTCCTTACCTTAGAACAGATACCCAGGAGATATCTCCCTGGAGGCATGTGCAAATCTAACAAACCAGAAAATCCTACTGGACCGAAAAGGCAAAATGCACATCCTGACAGACCTGGCAGTAATGCTTTGTGAACGTGTGTAGTGAAGCCCACGTTGCAGCCTGACAGTCCGCACAGTTCTAGTACTGGACATCTAACGCAGTGGTGGCAGCTTTGGCTCTGGTAGAATGAACCCCTAAGTATTCAAGTGGTTGCTTTTTGGCCAATGCTGAGCTGATTTTTATGCAGGGCACAATCCATCAGGAAATGGTACATTTCTGCACAGTCTTCTCTTTCTTGGTCCCAACGCATCCTACAAGGAGTTGCTCAGCAACCCAGAATTCTTTTGTGCAGTCATGGTAGAACGGCAACACTCTTTTTGGAACCAGATGGTGAGGTCGCTTTCTCCTTAGAAGGATGAGGTGGAGCAAAAAAGGTAGAAAGTGTAACTGGCCTACATGGAATGGGGTGACTATCTTTGGGAGGAAGGAGGCACATATCCAAAGTGCCAGTTTAGGAGGATAAAGAGTAGTGTAAGGCAGGTGCACAGAGACCCTACAACTCGCTGATCCTCCTGGCCGATGTAATGACTTCCAGAGAGGCGGTTTTGATTTTTATTAACTTAAAAGGGCAGTGGCATAAAGGCTCGAAAGAAGCACAAATCAGAAAAGTAAGGAACAGGTTCATGTCCCATTGGAGCATGATGAATGCCCTTGGGGGAGGGGTGAGAAAATATATGTTGCTAACCTTTCAGAAATCTCATCACAAAAGGTGACTTAAAAAAGGAAGACTGGTCTGGCAACCGCAAAAACGCCGAAATGGCTGACAGATAGCCCTTAACTGTGCCCATAGCCCAGAACTGCAGGACCAAAGAACAAATAGTAAGACCTCAGAAAAAGGAGCAGATTGCGGGGGGTGCTTGGGTGGGAGGGAATGAATGCTTTTTGAGACCAGCCCACAAATGTGCCCCATCGGCAGGCGTATACAGATTTTGTGGACAGGCGCCTGCCTGCAAGAATAACTTGATGACATAGGGAGGAAGGACAAAGGTTAACAACTGTTGCTGTTCAATTTCCACGCATGGAGGAAGATAGTGTACAGGTTTGGGTGTAGACACTCCCCTGTTGCTGCAATATAAGTTCCTACCACAGAGGCAGCTTGACCCGAGAGCCAATTATGCACAACAGCTCGGAATACCAGACTATGTGCCAAGTTCGGAGCCACAAGAATGACATGGGCCCAGTCTTTCCTGATGTTCGAGTACTCTGAGCAGGAGAGGTATTGACAGAAATGTGTATAGGAGGCCAGAGCTCCACTAGATACAAAATCTCTAAGCGAGATCCGCCATGGAAATGCCAGTGCGCACAACTGCTGACATTGCTCGTTCTTGGGGGTGGCAAACAGATCTAACCAAGGTTTTCCCTCTTCTTGGAGGAGGCCTTACCCAACTACAGATGAAGCCTTACCCCAATACACAATGCCACTTGATACGCTAGGCATTGACGGCTGAGTTTGTCTGCCCCGGCATTCAAAGAGCCTGCCAGGTGTTGAACTACCAGTCTTGGTATTCTAGTCATATCCAAAGAAACAGGCCCTCTAAAGAGTCCATGACCCCCACCCTGCCTTGCTTGTTGCAGTAGCACATGGCATGGTGCTGTCTGTGAACACCTGCACTAGCCTTCCCTTGATGAAGGGTCTAGGAAAGTGCCTCTCTTTGATATGTCACCCGCACTTTTGGCCTGGTATTCGGTGCAATTTGGACAGAAAGTGCACTGGGTTCCTGCTAACCAGGTTCCCTAAACGGTGCAACTGTTTCCCCAATTCCCAAAACCTTTAGCACCCCCTGTAAGTACCTAGTAAATGGTACCCCTAGTACCTAAGGAATGGGGTACTAAAGAGGCTTAGGGCTGCAGCATGCAAAGTGCCATCCTAAAGGAACCCACACCAAAACCAGACAGACTGCAATTGCAGGCTGTGTGTCTTGGTGCAGACAAACGTGAAAACACGACACAGCACACAGCTATAGTATAGGTAAGTCACCCCTACTGAATGCCTTGCAGCCGTAAGGTAGTGTGCACTATACTGCATGTAAGTGCATAACTGCCTGAGAAGATATGCCCCTGTACTGGCCAGTCGATTACTGCCAGTATAAGTGACCAGGGAAGCCATTTTAAGTACATGTGCTGAACACTGATCAAAAATTAGTTTCCCAGTTACATGATGGCTTCACTCAAACTAAATATGTTAGGTATCAAACATCTTGTTTAATAAATCCACACTGATTATAGTGGTGGATTTATAAATACATGCACCCAGCAGGCACCTTAGAGGTTCCATGTAAAAACCTAACTAGTAGTGTGCTGGCTGACTGGTCCGGAGGAAGGCTTCTGCCGAAACGCGTTGGTCCTTTACAACTGTAAGTGCTTTCAAGATTACACACAGATGTCTTTATACATTTGTGTCAGGTCAACTTAGTTCTTTAGGGGTATTTTGTTCCAGGCCCTTGTCTCCCTGCACCTGTAATTTCCCACCTTTTTATAGGGTGGGGATACAATCTAGATTGTCCATCAAGTTCGGATTAATGGCCATTGTGAGACATATGTACTAATGAAATTTTTCTGGTGGTTGGAAAATGTTTTTTTTTATGATTCCTATGTATTAATGAATTATTTTTGAATATATGTGTCCTTTTTGATAACTATGTATGTAACCTTGGTGGTTTTTGATTAATTAGATCGTTGAGATGACATAACGAATGAAGTAAAATAATCAAAAGATAAAATATATTACATATTGTTTTCTATACATTTTTGTTTTTTGAATATAATTGTCTGTTTTGGTCCAGATTTATGAGTGTTTTATGTGTTTTGATTATGCACTGAGCCCGGTGCAAAACCTTTTTTCCAAATAAAAAACCTGACCAGTCTGCTACCACAGACTAGATTCTGAACCCCAGGTGAAAGCCACGCTCTTGGGGGGTCAGGAACAAAGCCTGCTCTGGCAGGAGGGCTTCACAAACCCCTCCAACAGGATGAACTTTATATTAGCATTACAAGGCAGCAGCTTCAAGAGCTCACCGCCTTTTGTATGAAAATCTGGCTTTCCTCGGAGGTGAGGGGATTCCAACCACCATGACCAGGGCCCATTTGGAAAATTAGTAGTACGAGAGGTATGTCCACCATCAGGCTAGTTCCACCCGTAAGGTGGTCTACCCAACGTGGAGGTGACATTTTAAAGTCTGTCATCTTGGTGATAGCAGAATTAAGAACTCTGGAAAGGATTATGCCCAGTTTCCACAGGAGGAGGTCATATTGGGGCATAGTGACCCCACGGGTAAGTAGCCCATTGGCTACTACCCTACACTCCCCAGGGGCTCCCCTAAATTATATATTTAGGTGAGCCCCTGGCACCAGGAAATCAGTCCTGCCAACCTGAAAGAAAACAGACCCTGAAGAGCTGCAAAAGGAAAACAGAGGGACAGATACTGACATAACACCAACCCTGCATGCCAGCCTGCTGTCCTGCAACATTGCACCAAGGTCGAATGGTCCTGAAGCTGTTGTAACTCCAAAGGCCCAGGAGGACTGCTAGCCTTTCTGCAAAGACCCAAGAACTCCTGTGGAGTAGTTGTGCTGCTTCCCGGCACCCTGCAGGCACCCTATGAGAACTGTGAGGACTCCGGACGACCGCCAAAACCATACACAAGTAAGCACCATTGCATCTGAGCCTGATCTTTAAGTAAAAATAGTTATATAAAGATAAGTGTCATTTTACAAATTGTTATGGCTCTCCTTATTGAGTCATGTGCACCATTTATTGATTGCGTGGGTATTGCATATGTCCAACACTCCTAAGGCCGTCAACCACACTACTTCCCTGGATTGTACACCTTGAGATTGCTAGAGCAAGCCCCTGTCCACTTATTAGGGATACCTGGACTCTTTGGTCAGTATACCTATTTTTGGTATATTATATAAAGAACCAGCATCCTCCACAGGGTAGAAAGGTTTCCAACGCCAAGCGAATTGCCTAAAGCACAAGTATAAGTGGAGTCCAGACTATGCTAGTGACCAGTTATCTGACCTCCACTTCTCCCAGGTGGACGCCCTAGCCCAGGAGTGATGAATTAGCAACTAATCTGTTCTGGATGGAGAAAGGAGAGGGGTCTGTCAGTGACCCACTCGAGGTTTGTAAGACACCACCGCAGATTTTTTTCAGCATCCTCCGAGATCGGGACCATGTTTAGGAAGCTGGGTTTCTGATGCAGTAACCCCCCTCACACACCCCCCCCCCCCCACAAAAAAACACACTTTTTGACAGACCACTGGTGCACTTTGACTTGATGTGCCCATGGTCCTGCCAATCAGGTTAAGAGAGCCTGTGTTCTGTCCCAAAAACTGTACCTTGCACCCCTTACTGCAACCTCTCTGGCCACATGTCAGTCCCTTGTAAAAGGTACCATGTGTACAAAGGGCACGGAAGGCCTCGAAGGGCTGTAGCACTTATTGTGTCACCCTTAAAGGCCCTGTACACTCTGCTGGCTGAGTGTTTTGGTGCAGAACATAGTGAAGACTCGACATGGCACACATCCCGGTGTGCCATGCATACAACCCACTGCCCTGGCATAGGTCAGCCACCCCTCTAGTTGGGTGCACTATACCAGTGGTGAGGGTACATGTACATGAGCCCTGTACCCCTACTGTGTCTAAGCCAAGTTTTAGATCTTGTAAGTGCAGTACTGCCACTAAGAGTGTATGGTGCTGGGAGTTTGTCATTACAAACTCCAAAGCACCATAATGGCTTTACAGAAAACTGTGAAGTTTGGTATCAAACTTCTCAGCACATTAAACTTACTCTGATGCCAGTGTGGGATTTAACGAAAAAATGCACTCAGAGGGCATCTTAGAGATGCTCCCTGAAAAACTACCAGACTCTGGTGGGTTCCCTGACTGGTAAACACCAGCCTGCCACCACGAGTCAGGTTTCTTGACCCCTGGGGTGGGAGCCTTCGACCCCCTGAGCCCAGAAACAAAGCCTTTCCTGGACATAGGTGTTCACACTTCCCCACCAGGCCAGGATGAGCCATCTGTGGCAAAGGAGCTTCAAAGGCCATGCAGCCTTATTAATGCGACCCCAGCCTCTCCTGCTATCATGAGCAGGTCCCCTTCCTGTCTCCTGTCTTTTTGGCAGGAAGACAGGTGGGAAAAATTAACCAGCCCAGAAAGTGTGCCCACCTCTGCCAACCCCACCCCTCAGGCGGGGAAGAGAGATGAAGCCCACTTTTCAGTGCCAGCCATCTTGCAGATGGCAGGCACTCCCCAATTAGGAATAGGGATTGTGCTTACTCCCCCACGTGGGGTGAGTACACTAAGGGTGTAGTCACCCTAAGGTCAATAGCCCATTGGCTACTGACCTCGAGACCCCTAAAACGCCCTCTAAATACAGTATTTAGGGGGCAGCCATGACCAAAGAAATAAGATTCCCGCAACCTAAGAAGGACGAAAGAAGACACCCAGCAGAGGAGACTAGAGAAGAACTGACTTGGCCCCAGCCCTACCGGCCCGTCTGCAGTTTCCAGAGATCTTGCGCCAAAAATTGCCTTGTCCTGCAGCCAGCAACCTTCGGAGGACTGACTGCCTTCAACAAAGACCGGCTCTCCTGTGAACAGCAGCGGTGTTCAAAAGAAACTCCCAAGACACTCTCAGCCTGCTGAGGACAAAGAAACCAGATGCCTGGAACCATCACTGCACTCTTCACCTATGGCCCGAGTGGCCCACCGGTCCCAGCAAGGTACCCCAGCGCCCCAGAGTGAGTCCACTGTGGGTTGACCCCTCTAGGACTCCCTGACGTTGCATCCAGCCTCTGCACAAAGCGCCCCCCCCCCCCCCCCCCTGCCAAACTGTGAGTGGCCTGGTAAGGTGAAATCCGACCTCAAAAGACACCACTACATCCAGTCGCCCTGCGACCTGGACAAAAGAATCAGAGGTGCACCAACGTCCCGAGCCCTCTATCTTACCTGCCCAGCTGTTGGTTCCTCCCCGAAGTCTTCCTGGACAGAGCCTGCAGCTAAAAACTAAAACCGAAAATGCTTATTGAAAACAGGGCACCCAACACCAAAACAGCACCCAACCGCCCCTGCAGGTGTACTTTGGGTGCTAACTCGGATCCCCCTTTGTCCTGAGCCTAATACCAGGAGCTTTGCTCACACTCCTGTGGCCTGCTAGTGAGCAGCCACCAACCGGAGGCCCCCATTGGATAACATTGGGCCTCAGCACTCTGCACCCCGGCCGCCCTAGTGCTTCTGAGGGTGATTTGAGGGTGCATCCTTGACCCTTGTTCCAACCCCGGAACCGCAACCCCAAAGAACGAGTACTTACCTGGTAACTGATAACTTCATTTCTCTCCATAGGAATACAATGACTGTTTTTCACTGGAAAATGTTTTAAGTGTGGATTTGTATGGAAAGCTGAAAAAGTACAACTGTGCAAAACTGATTTTATTTACATTTTGTCTAGGAAATGTCCCAGTGTGATATCTAGGCATATCACATTAAGTAGAAAAAGTAACAAAATCTAATCTGAAAAGCAACTAAAAAGTAATCTGAACAGTAATTGACATTTTGACTAACCTGTATTTCAATCAACTGCCTTTGAACCTGCATTCAATTGTAAAACACTGCATAAGAGTTCGCAAAGCATTTATTTCACTTACCTGCACCAGGCTTGGCTTGGTTCTAGAAATAAAATAACTAAATAATATTTTTTAGTACAATTGGTCTGAGTTCAGTCACTGAGTGTGTGACATCATTTGCTGCCTTAGTGTGTACAAGTGCTTAACACTACCCTCTGATAAAGCCTTACTGCTCGCCCACACTACGACAAATAGAGAGTACGGTGCTATCTACTTTTACCTCTGGCTAACTTTGGGGTTCCACTGGACTCTGCACACTACGCCTCATTTTGGTATAGGATATACAGCGCCAGCTTCCTACACCACAACCCGAGAGATTTCCCGTATGCTGCGTCCATTGGAACTACAAATCCCACTGCAAAGCCAGCATTTGCCAATGGGCATATGTTACCAACAGGATGCAGGATCCTATGAGGTGCAGCAGCACCAGAATCTGTCTTGCCAAATCCAGGATAGAGGCTGAAACGTCAGTGTCATAGCCTGACACCTGAGGAGTCAGGTGTGCGTTCAGCACATTGCAATTTTCAGGAGGTTCGCCATTGGTTGGAGCGGAGAGAAGACCGCCTGGGGTGAACCCACCTTCAACAGTCAATTGTCTAGGTATGTGAAGACAGGAACCCTGGACCTCTCCTGCAACCACCACCATCATCATCTTGGCAAACACCTGGAGGCGTTGGTAAAGCTGAATAAAGCACAGCCAACTGCAAGTGCTTGTGGCCCACAGTGAACCGCAGGTAACAACTGTGGGCAGGCAGAACTGCGACTTTAAAATAAGCATCCTATGAACCTAACACTACCATCCAGTCTCCCGGACCTAGGACAGACAGAACTTGAGCAAGCATGAGCATTCTGAATTTCTACTGTGAGGAAGAGATTGAGATAGCGCAGGTCTAGAAAAGGTCTAAGGCCGCCATACTTCTTGGGCACCAGAAAGTAGTGGGAATAGCAGACACAACCTACTTCTGATGCAGGCACCCACTCAATATCTCCCTTGGCCAAGAGACAGCACTTCCTGGCGTAGTGTGGAAAGATGACTTCACCTGCTCGGGAGTGGCATGGGATGGGTGAAAGGACAGCACAATGGGGAGGGAGAAGCCCCTTTGTACAACCTGTATTACCCAACGGGCTGTTATTGACCTCCAGCAGGGCAGATGATGGCGTATCCGGTCCACCACTGGATGGTAGGAGGGCAAGCTAAAGGGGCTTGGAGGCTGTGGCTGACAAAGGAGAGGTGGACTGACATGACCTCCGGCTACTTGTCCCATGTGGTAACCACGTCCTCAGTCATGAAAAAGTGTTGAAGCTTGCTAGCCGTGGAGGCTGGGAGGGTATGGAAGGGGCGAAAGGCAGAATAGGGGTGACTAGGAGCCAAGGAGAGGTTCAAAGACCTGGCTGCAGCCCTGGAGTCCTTAAAGCGCTCTAGCACCAAGTCAGACCTAGAAAGGGCATGTCCATAAACGATGCTTTGACATCCCAGAAAATGCCAATAGTTCTCAGCCAGGTGTGGCGTTGAAGGGCCACCGATGAAGACATTGCTCTGGCTAGCAGTTGGTCATGTCCAGACCACAACAAAAGGCGAACTTTGATGCCTCTCTCCTGTCAGCAATAGCCTGAGAATGTGTGGCTCAGGCCTTGTCCAAGACCACTCACAGCACTTGCGCAACAGAGTCCTAGATCGTTTGGGAATAATGCCCAACTGGAATGCAGTGCAGACTGACCGTAGTAGTAGGCTGGCGGAAGAAACAATTTTCTTACCAAAGTAATCTTACCATCTTGGATTACATTTCCAGTGGACTACAAGGGAAGGCACCAGGGATGATTTGAGAAGTGGATTGGAGGCCTGGACAACCCAGCTCTCCTAAGTGAGCCGCTGGGTGAGGAAACTGGGATGCCCTGGAGCGGGGCTGGGATACTGGAGGGGGATGGTGGGGTAATGTAGGGTGTCAGCGTGTATATAATAATCCTCCTGTGCACAGGAGCCCCTGGGGTAGGGCTTAGTCCACACCCCATGGAGGGTGTCAATGAGGGTTTTATTAAAGGGGAGAAAGGGTTTGGAGAGGGCAGTCCCCAGCTGAAGCACCGCTCTCAAGATGTTAGTCATGACTGCCACTGAGGGCAACTGAAAGTGGAAGACCTCAACCGTCCTACGAGCCACCATAGCGAAAGGGACCCCCTCCTCCATAGCCAAAGGAGGGGAAGCCAAGCCAGAGTCAAGTGAGGTGTTTAACGCACTGGCACCTGCCACATCCTCATACCAGGTGTCCTCTTTATCATGTAATGGGTGGCGATATTATTTAGGGTCTCCATACCCCTCCTGTTCAACCCCTGTATCAGGCCTAGCCAACAAAGAAGGCTCTAGCTCCAACCCAGTAGGCATGTGACGCCAGTCCTCCTCTGTGCTGGAGCATAGGATAATGCGGATCTAGTCAGGGGTGCCAGGGACACCCGGAAGGGAGTATGGGCGGAGGTGATCATTGTCTCACTGGTGGTGCTGCTCCGGTTCCAGCACAATGCATGGGGCCCGACTGGTGCTGCGGAGGTACCCAATGGCAAAACCTGGGAGCACCACCTGAACCCATAGGGCCCAAAGGCTGCCCGAAGAATCAGCCGCCCAAAATCAGGTACTTTGCCTCATAGAACTCACGTAGTTGGGTGCGGTTTGCTCCTGGAAATTCGGGGGATTGCGGAACCAAGCCTGGTTGGGGCTCCGTGAAGGAGTGAGACCTCCCTGGACTCATCCAAAAATAGAGACGGACGCAGACAATTCAAAGATCTTTGACTTGCTAGGCTTCGTATTAGACAACTTCGAATGTGACATCAACCGTCGGGTGCAGCTCTGCAAGCAGTTCTGGGACCTTTGAAACCACTGGGTTCTTGATTGCTATGTGGTTCATCCAACACTGGGCGGTGAGGAGCTTGAAGAAGCGCTTCTGGTATGTGGTGCAGCAATCTTCGCAGCCCTTCGAGTCATGGTCTTACTCAAGGACCACAGACAAGGGCGGGGGGCAATCCGTCACAAATACCTGTATGTGACAGGTGCCACATGGTTTGAAACCAGATTGTTTCTGGAGACAACCCAGTCTCACCAGGAGAAGGGATTTTCTCTCAAAAACCTTCGACAAAACATCGAGAAAAGCTAGTTTTAAAGTGACTGAGGGGTAGCTCTTCACAGATCTGCCATATCTGGTGCAGAAAGGAAAGTACTGATGTCAGCGTGCCAGGTGGGCACCTATATAGGTATAGCTTATGTCCTTTCCAAAGCGGGCAAAGCTGAGCCGAATGCAACCTACCGACGGGCAGGAGAACTGCTTGAAAAATTCCAGATCCAAGTCTGACGCTTGGGGACAATTCTATGGTACTGTATGAGGCTAAATACCTAGGGTAGACCTTTACCTGTGGCTACAGTACAGCACACATAAAAAAACTTCAGGTCTAGAGATCTGAGCATGTGTTAAAAATATAATACTCAGGACAGTACAGATCAGCTGGAGAAAAGAAAGGTAATGGACTATTAGGAAACACATTAGGATCTGAGGATTACTACTAAGGAGGCACATGTAGGAAGCTGGCTCTTTATATCGTATATCAAAAGGAGATGTACTGTGCAAAGAGTCCAGGTATTCCCTCAAAAGTGGACAGGGGCTTGCTTTAGCAATCCAAAGTTGCTCTTCCAGGGGGTAGTGTGGTCGAGCAGCCGTAGGCTTATCAGAGAGGAGCGTTAGACATCTACAAAAGAAATAAGTAGTCAATAAATGGTGCACACAACTCAAGGAGATGCACACCAATTTGTAGAAATAACACATATTGTTATATATGTTTAGGCACCAGAATCAAGAAGTATGTTTTTGAAGAGAAACCCTTTCTTTTAAAAAGTGCATTTTGCAGAGGCTGCAATGTTATCCTATAGGAGGAAAAACAAATACGGAATACAAGTTCTCTGCAGCGACTTATGAGACCAACCTCAAGGACTGAAGGCGAGTATGGGGCAAGGTCAAAGGCAGCACCAGCAGGTCATGTGGCTCTAGAGAGGCAGGTGCAGTGGTGCAAAACAGTGTCCGGTGCCCAATACAAGTCAATGGGGATTGGTCTTTGCGAACAGAGGCTGTAGGTTCAGACTGGGAGGCCAGTCAGGCTGAAACAACCAGTGGGTTCAAGTCTTGCAATGCTTGGGGCCATGGGGACACCGGTGGACCTCTGAGGTGTCGTGTTTCGCGTTTTTAACATGATTGAGGAGTACCCGTTCGACCCCACATCCAAGACATTATTTACCTTGGATGTGGAGTCGCTTTACACCAATATCCCTCAGACTGCTTCATTGTTGGTCATAGAGCAAACTCTAGACACGCCCTCGCCCACACGCTGTACCCACACTATTAATTTTACAACTCTTGGAAATATGAAAACTTCTTGTTCAACGATCAGCACTACGGCCAGGTCCGGGGTACATCCATGGGAGCAGTTTTTGCTCCCAACTTGGCAATCCTCTATATGGATAACCTGGAATGTAAACGTATTTTGACCCCTATGAATCCATTCCACAGTGGCATTCCCCTGTGGAAGAGATACATAGACAATATCTTCCTCATTTGGCAGGAATCTCATGACTTGTTACTACAGTTTTTACACTGGTTAAATATTAACTGTAGAGGACTTAATTTTACACTCTGTACCAACAAGCAAACCATTCAATTCCTTGACCCTAACATCCTACATAATGATGGAAAACTATATACAAGTTTATACAGGAAGCCTACAGAACGTAACACGCTTCTTAGCTACCAAAGCCACCACCCAAGGGCATTGCAGGACTCTCTTCCCTACTCTCAATTTCTCCGTATCCGGAGAAACTGCTTTAGAAAAGAGGACTACTGCCAGGAAGCAAGTACTCCAAGTAAACTCCAAATGCGAGGGTACCCCAGAAAATTAATCTGCAGCTCCCTAAAAAGGGCCTGGTACTGCCCCAAGGATGTACTGCTAGAAACTAAGGAGAAGAAAACCCAAAATCGGCTAGTATGCGTGACAACTTTTTCACCTGCTTCCAATGCTATCAAAAAAAGTATTAAAAGCCATTGGGCAACACTCAACGCTGGCACCTTAAATCTTGAGCGCCCATTATTCGCTTTCAAAAAAATCGAAAAACATAAAGGACCACTTAGTACGAGCTGCCTTGCCCACCGAAAAAACAAGAGGAACAATAAATGAATTGTGGGGGCTCCCACGATTAACAGGGCATGTGAAATGTGGTTCATGCAGTGTCTGATTGTACAGTTGAAGGGAAGGACTTCATTTTTGAACAAATCAACTTCCAGAGGAAACACTTCCTGAATTGTAATAGTATGAATGTCATTTATGCAATTTTCTGTACCTGTCACAAAATATATATAGGACAGACTACGCAGAAAGCTCGACTAAGAATCTGTCAACACAAGAGCAGGATTCGGTACAAAACACCCAATGCACCTCTTGTGGACCACTTCATTGAAAAAGACCACAGTGAACTTGATCTACAATGGACAATCATTGATGCAATAAAAATCACAAGAGGTGGCGACCTAATCGCACTCATTACCAAAGAAGAACTAAAATGGATACTGAAGAGTAAAAGCATCCACACTGGCCTCAACCATCTCGAGGTCTGGACTTCCTTACTTTGAACTTTAAATTGGTCTGAAATCACCGGAAATTACACTGACTAAACCTTGCTTTGCCTAATTGTTTAATTTTCAAAAATTGTTTGTTTCAAATAATTCTGTGTCTATATGCGGATTCATGATCTACAATGTTTTTATAATTTTCCCTTGAAATGCAAATCTTAACCACTAAGCATGCTATAGCGGTTCACCCATCCACCTTCCATAGATCTCAACACGGGTTTAATTTGCCCCTTACAAAATGGCAGACGCATTAACTCATCTTTCTTAGTGCATAGGCTTTAGACCCCTCCGGTCACATGGGCCTGGTCACATGAACATTCCAATACAAAATGGAGGCCAATCCCCGCACGCCGCACAGTCATTCGGTACAGAAAAGGGGGTGGTGATGAAC
Source organism: Lissotriton helveticus (assembly GCF_964261635.1). NCBI lineage: Eukaryota > Metazoa > Chordata > Amphibia > Caudata > Salamandridae > Lissotriton > Lissotriton helveticus. The sequence continues at coordinate 1,797,745,255 of NC_136065.1, read as the reverse complement.
AGAGTGTCTGAATTAAGCAGACCACTCTTACCCAGTCCAAAGATCAGGGCTTGATCCATCACCGTTATTTATCTCACTGCCCCATCCCAGCTCAGAACCTGGCTATATGCAAATTAGTCTGTCCCTGGCCCAGTGCATCATGGGAACAGGGCAGACCAAACTACCAAGCCAATTCTTCACCAGAAAGGAGACAAGCTACCGGGGACCGGTTTCTGGCATTTCAGCCTCTTCGGCCCAGCTTGCTTGAATCCTGATGGAGCAGTGAGAAAGGGACTCATGTCTGAGTATACCCTGCCACACCTATAGTGGCCAAAAACGATACAGAAAAGGGGGTGGTGATGAACAGAGTGTCTGAATTAAGCAGACCACTCTTACCCAGTCCAAAGATCAGGGCTTGATCCATCACCGTTATTTATCTCACTGCCCCATCCCAGCTCAGAACCTGGCTATATGCAAATTAGTCTGTCCCTGGCCCAGTGCATCATGGGAACAGGGCAGACCAAACTACCAAGCCAATTCTTCACCAGAAAGGAGACAAGCTACCGGGGACCGGTTTCTGGCATTTCAGCCTCTTCGGCCCAGCTTGCTTGAATCCTGATGGAGCAGTGAGAAAGGGACTCATGTCTGAGTATACCCTGCCACACCTATAGTGGCCAAAAACGATACAGAAAAGGGGGTGGTGATGAACAGAGTGTCTGAATTAAGCAGACCACTCTTACCCAGTCCAAAGATCAGGGCTTGATCCATCACCGTTATTTATCTCACTGCCCCATCCCAGCTCAGAACCTGGCTATATGCAAATTAGTCTGTCCCTGGCCCAGTGCATCATGGGAACAGGGCAGACCAAACTACCAAGCCAATTCTTCACCAGAAAGGAGACAAGCTACAGGGGACCGGTTTCTGGCATTTCAGCCTCTTCGGCCCAGCTTGCTTGAATCCTGATGGAGCAGTCATTCGGAGCATCGGCTCGAGTGCAGGCTTGGACCCCATTGTAGGAGGACCAGCAACGATATAAGACAGTAAGCACGACCGCTGGCTCCCACTGCCTAATTTTTAATTCTACATGCACGCATTGGGGCCTTACCTCCCCCTCCCTTTCTCTCCCACCAGGCATTTTACCTTAAAACTACCGGACTCGCCTCATATCATATTGCGGTAAGGTCTCGACCAGCTTTTACCATTCACAGGATGCTCCACGTAGCATCTGGACCTTTATATATACTTCTCTCACTTACAGGTTTTAATCAGCACTCGCATCTAAACGGTCCACTTTTAACTTTGACCATTGCCTCCCTTATTCGCTCCTAGGTAAGCCAACTGCCTCCATTAGCGGCACTTCTTTCCTGCGTCGCGGTTCACCGCCATCGCCGCCCGCCCTAATTTTTCACGATTTTAAAATCTAGACACTAGCAACGGCGTCAGATCACCACGAATGTTGTTTGAAATTGGTCAACACTCCGGTTCTGTTCTTGGAATTACCTACTTTAGGCACTAGCAATAGGTCTCCTCACTGCGCCGGAATCTCTTTAATCACGGTTTTATTATTATTGTTTAGCCACCCCTGTCCAGATTTGTAAACGCAGCATAACTACAGCGTGTTAATTCTCAAGTTTGTTACCGCAAAGCCTACATGTAAAGTTTGTTACTGCAAAACCTACATGTTTTGTTGAGCCGGCAAGGCCTTTTTGATCCCTGCATTACTCCACATCACCTCGGAAAGATCCTGCACAACTTTCGAATGGTCTACACAAACAGTACAATGTGTTGAAATTAGGCAATGCTCGTCATATTGATAGAACTCTTTAGCCAGACATGCCTACTTTGTATACAGGTCTTTTAATTGTACACTACACCAACCTAATGTGTGTATATATCCTTTTCTTCCCAATTCTTTCCCCGTTTCCTCCCCAATTGAAAAAGCACATGTAATGTTTTTGTGTTGTTCTCCAACTATGTTTGGGCTTGACGTTTGATAGAAATGTGATACAGGCATGATTCACAATGTCCTAAAGATGATCCCTTCATCTTAAAAACAGGGATCGAAACGTCGTCGACACAATATAAACTATATGTTCTTGACTATACAAAATGAAATGTCACAATGGTGTGTCTACGATTTATTAACCTGCAAAAATTTGATTGTATGCAGACTGTCTCCCCTTGCCGGATACCAACCTTTTATGTATGTCACACCTGTCTATATGTGGTAGTAGGATACAGGTCGTGTCCCACTTGATATTGTATAGATAAACTGACTACACCAACATATGATTCATTAAAAAACTGTCCGGCTGAACAGAGAATATAGAATTCATTTGATCTATATTTATTTTCTCATGCGTAGCCTTAACTATCTAGGGACCACTGTTTTTGAAATAGTGTTTCGTCAGGGAGCACACATGGTTGAGTGAGCCTGCACTCGGAGGCTGCAGGCAGCGCAGGGAGTTCACAAGAGGTGAAACCAAAGTGGACACTATCTCGATGGCTGGGGAACCACGCTGACCCACTTGGCCCACTTCAACTCGGGCTAGGGGGCTCAGTAGCAGTGGTGCTTGGCGGTACTGGGTTTTGGTAGTTTCGGTGTCCTAGCAGTTCTTCTTGGGGTGACTGCAGGTTGCAGGAGAGCAGCTCTGCTGTTCCATGGGGGTCCTTGAATCTTTACTGAAGGCAGGCAGTCCTCCCAGACTTTGAAGGCAACAGCTTGCAGGACGAGACATCTTTGGCGGAATTCGACAGAGAACAGCAGTCGGCTGGCAGGTCTGGTACCAAGTCAGCTGCTCTTCTTTCATCTTGGCTTTTGTGGCTCTTCAGTGTACTACTTTGTTAGCAGATCTGTTTTCTGGTGCCAGTGGCTCCCCCTAAATGCTAGATTTAAGTGTGTTAGGAGAGTTTAAGGTGGTAACCAAAGGGATACTAACCCCTGGGTTCATTATGACCCCTGTATGACCATTTCCTGAGGGAAATGGGCATAACCCTGTGGTACTAGCCTGAGGGTGGACATGCCCATCAGTCTAGCTAATTTTCCTGCGTGTCCAGGTACCAAAAGTTATGGACAAAAGGGAGGGCAGCATCCTCTACTTCAAGGGAACCAGACTTGCACACCAAATGAGGTGGGCTCTTTGAAGCCCCCTACCTTCGAATGCTAATTTGCAAGTCATCCTATGGGAGGGGGTGTGAACTCCCTCTGCCCAAGCATGCTTTGTTTCTGACCTCCTGAGAGTAAAGGCCCTCACCCTTGGAGGGGGGGTCACAAACGAGTCTCTGGCGACAGGCTGGCAAACACCATACAGTCACCACACCAGTAGCTGGTAAGTTTTCAGGGGCACCTCTAAGGCGCCCTCTGTGTACATGTATTAATAAATCCAACAATGGAATCAGTGTGCATTTATTATTATGAGATGTTTGCTAACAAACATTCCCCTCTTCAGTGAAGCCATCATGTAGCTGGGGAACTCATTTTCACCAGTGTCGAGCACATGCTTTTGAAATGGCTTCCATAATCCCTTGTACTGGCAGTAATGGAACTGACCAGCACAGGGACATATCGGCTCATGCATATAAGTCCTCATATGTAATAGGGGTGACTAACAAATAATACATGCAGTAGTAGGGGACATGGCACACAGGGATGTGTGCCATGTTGTTTTTTCACTTTGGTCTGCACAAAACCACGCAGCCTGCAGTTTTGCATGACTTTGGTGAGGAGTCTCGAAGGGTGGCACAATTTGTGCTGCAGCCCTTAGGGTCCCTCTTTAGTACCTCAGGCCATAGGTACCAGGGGTATCATTTACTCTGGTCATACAGAGGGTTCTACGGTACTGCCAATTGGGGAAAATTGTACAGTTTGGGAAAGATCTGGCACTGAGCACCTGGTTGGCAGGTACCCAGTGCATTTCCAGTTGAAATCACACCAAATACCAAGGCAAACAAGCATTGACATAGGCAATAGGTCTCATCTTTGGGACCTTATAAGTGTTTAGTTATGCAGCGCAATATCCTTGGTGCAACAACATCAACTGTTGCATGGCTAAACACGTATAAGGTTCCAAAGCCGAGACATATTGGCTATGCCAAATGCTTGTTTTTTTTGCTCTTCCACTAAACATGCTTCACTCTCTAAAAAAAGTCCCTGTTTACACCTCTTACCAAAGATCTCCTATTCTTTCAGTGTTAATTGCACAGCCTCTTTTACAAAACTGTTCCGTGCACACAGCTACCTTACACAATGTATTCTGCGTACAACACAGAAGCTGTTCACAATAAAAAAAGCCAGGCCTCTTGCTTTTGTCAATGCGACCTTCTTTGAAGTAATGTGTCTTTGGCAAAGATGCAACTGCGCATGAGTAGGCACCTACCTGTTTGTGATGTAGCCATGCTACCTAGTGTAACGTGCGTCGTCATAATTTATTACTGCGGAACCAGGGCACTGCACCACGGTCAACATTTCATGGTCATAATGACGTGATAAGGATCTGATGAACGAGGCCCTGAAGTCTAGAACCACAGAAAGTACATATTTGCTCGCTGTGTGGACTTCTAATCTACGCTAGAGGCATGGGCTGAGTTTGTGCCCATTTGCGACAAATGATAAATGGCTCAAAGTTCAATATTATGGCGGATATTACATAAATTACAACAACTTTACATGTAGAGAGGATGTGGTGTAAGGGCCAGAGTTGCCGGCTATTACCCTGGGGAACGCGTCGGTGCAACATCTTGTGGTTCTGGGTAAATCACTTGATCTCACCATGCCTACTACAAAAAATAATGTGTCCTTGTGTAATGTAACTGGTGCTCATGTAAAGCACTGAAATACCTTCAGATCTAGTTTGCGCAAGAGAAAACTGCAAACAAAAAAACTTGTATACGCCAGGGAAGCGAGATCCTGAGAAGACATTGTTAGTAATAGCAACTGTGCTTGTTTATTAGTGTAACACCATCATGGTGAGTGATTTCAGACTGCCTAGTTCACCCTAGGCTTTGCACCCCTCCGGCTGTAAGAGCTTTCACTACCTCTGCTCCCGCGATCCTATGTTATTTTGATGACTTGCAGTATAATGTAAACTCCTAAATACATATATTCGCAGGCAAAGCGAGAAACGTTCGTAGACAACCTGAGCCTGATTTACAATCAGTACACTCTATGCACAGCTAAGCGCACGTGCTTAAGTGGACGTTTCACGTTCGGTTTCCGATAAACGTATTCACCACTGGTCAACACGTTTAGTGATGTGCAGTAATTTCAAATATTTGCAAACGCCAAATTCTGTCTACTGTAGAGGAGCGTGTATGTAGTAGGTAAGCGTACAGTATAATGTGAAGTCCAAATGCACAGCAGAATTCACTGCTGTCGAAGGCGTACACAACTCCATATTCATGCTGCATGATAAACAAATATTCATTTGGCTCAGGGCGTGGGGGCAGAGTAACTTAATCAGCAGGCAGACTGGGGGGCGGTGGCCGAGCCTTGAATGGTTTGGAGGGTGGGACCGGGCGGCTGGGAGAGCTGAACCAAGCAGCAGTCTGCCGAGGGTGGAATATATATTAGACTCAAGTGGGGCAAGGGCGACTGAGCAGTAGCTCCTCAGGGTGGTTGGGGGAGAGGTAGCATGTTAAGCCACGACAGTGGTTGGCAGAAAACAAACCGAACTCCTCTAGGGAGAGAGGATTTAAGAAAAAGAGGGAGACGAGAGGTAAATGTTGGTCGTAAAACATACCAAACAAGGAGGTATGCCTGGCAAGTGGTGTGCGATGTGCGTGCGCTGTAAGGGTGCCCACGAGCGATGCACTTAATGAGCCATGATGAGAGAGGAAAGCCAGATGGCGCCGGTGCGCGTAACAGTGCACGTAACCGCACGCTTTAGACCACACAAAAAGCGAGTGATCAGCTTTTTGAAGTCCCTTACTAAAAGTCTTGCCAGATCAGCGCATGCGCTGGCTCAGGCGAGACCCAAAAAAGTAAGAGCGGGTGGCCATGTCAAACAAGCATTGGCATAGCCAATAGGTCTTGCTTTTGGGGCCTTACAAGTATTTAGTTATGCAGCACAATATCCTTTGTGCAACAACATCAACTGTTACATGGCTAAACACTTATAAGGTCCCAAAGGCGAGACCTATTGGCTATGCCAATGCTTGTTTTACATGGTAACGCCACCCTGCATACATTTTTCCCAATACAGGTATAATGTGGCGCAGGGCTTTACAAGGTGACACATCTGCATAGATGCTCACCTTGTAAATATGGCAAAACGTTGCGCATTGTTTCGCCGCCGCTGCGTAACGAAAAGTAACAACGGCGGCGTAAAAGAGTCGCAAGGGCTTCATAAGTAAGGCCAACAGACTATTCCAGGCAACAAAAGCTATAAGAATGGATTAGGGTGGCATGTTTTAGTCATTAGCATGACTAAATAGCTGTTGTGATTATCTCTAAATTAGACAAAACTTCACCAGGGGCAGACTGTCATAAGTGCCGGTGGTAACAATGAAGTACAGTGCCGAGCACCGGAAACCACCGGCTCAAATTAGGCACCTGCAAACATCAAATGTAATGTTCGGTAAAGCAGACGTGGTTGTAAAATATCTGTGCCTAAAATGATGTGAAACCATGCACTGACTCATATTTTTTAGTACCTAAATCCCTCGATCCATAAGCCTGTTCATTTGCAGGGATTGCCTGGTGAATCACTCCCGTTGCCCGACCACCCACACCTCATTTTGAAACATGAACATAAAGGAATAATAATAAAATCAAATACGATCTTGTGACTTTCCCAGACCAGAGTGCGCTCATTTGAAGCAGTAAATCTTACAATGATTTTGGTTGTTTTAAGCAAACGCACTTCTATATAATAAAAAATGGGTGTTTAATGAAAGCGAAAAAAATCAAATTTGGATAAATAAGTTATCTGTACTGGAATTTCAATGAGCAGCTTCAAGGTCATACAGATTTTACCGATGCTTACAAGTTCTTTCATCGGTTAGTTGCTTTTCCAACAATTTGTTGGCTGAATGGGCATAAAAGCTTTTAGACATCATATATTTCTAGGGGGCCTGGGGAAAATGAGCGGGTGGTCATAGGTTGCTCCTGGCTACACAGGGAGTTATGCATGCATAGGAAATGAAGGACCGAGCTGGACAATTTTGAGATGAAAAATACCCAGACTCGAAGCTGTGGAAGGAACCAGACTGCTGGATATAACAAGCGTGCGCTGAAAGTTTAAAACAAGCTGCGAGAAGCGCTCTGTGGTGGGGGAGGCGCATTTGCATACCAGCGAATGACGCATGTGCCATTTTCTTGACTTTTTACTTTGTCGATCCTATCTGGCGGACACGACTTGTGTTGGTAAATAAAAGAATTTTGATTTTCTGGTGCCAAAGCGTCAATTACATTTAAAAAAAGGACCACAGGTGTGGGTGGGGCATAACAGAAGGACACTAGGAGGGGAAAAGGAAAAGCTGTACACGGAGGAAGTTAGAAAAAACACAAACATACAGGCAATGGAGAGCAGCACAGAGCAAGGTGAGGAGACAATCACATGAACGAGAGAAAAACACGAGGGGGAGAAGCACACAGCAGAGTTAAATTGAGAAAACATACACTTGTGGAGTGCTTAACCAAAAAGAAATGAGACCGCAGCATGGGGAGAAAAGCAGAGGAAGGAAAGAGAAATATGGAGTGGGAGGAGGGGGAGAAGCAGACGAGGGAGAAAGCTGTAGAACATGCACTCTTGTATAGTGCTTAAACAAAAAGAAAGAAGCCCATGAGTGGTGCGCGCGAGCAGCCCACCTCTTTCCTTCTTTGTTAGTTGCTTCTCTGTGAAATGGATCCAACAAGCATTGGCGGCGCGACGCGGGAAGCTTGTAATAAGAGAAGCTGACTAGGAGGGAGTGGGAGAAGGGAGGGGGTAGGGGAGGGGATTCACGCACTGTAAGGCTTAATGAGCCATTACAGAAAGCCAATTGGCCTGTGCACGTCCATGCGCGAGTAACCGCACGCTGGAGGCCGGCAAAAGCCTTTGGGTAGCACTTTGAAAACCCATTTACTAAATGTCTCACCAGAGCAGCGCATGCGCTGGCTCTGGTGAGACCAAAAAAGCCCCTTCCTACAGCACAGAAAAACACTTCAGATCTGAACTCCAGCCAGAATTAAAGAGATTACTGAGGAGACTCAATATTCAAAGTCTGCTATGCATTTTCAAAAGGAACACCCAATTCAAGTCACCTCAAAACCACTGCAATCTTAATTTTTTTCTTCCACTCTACTTTTCAATTTGTTTTAAAATACATCTCTTAATTTTCTCTTCCTGTGGCTCAGTTATATTGCATGCATTACAGTTTTCTCACCTGATATTACACAGAGGAACATTGGGCATGTGTGATGCATATTTAATTAGTAAACACCAATATTTTAAACTGCAACTTAGGTCAATTAAGCTTTAAAGAATTAACCTTAGGTGTTCGATTTTTGACATACTCCATTTATACAACACACCCAACTACAATTTCATCAATACAGGCAAACCTTTTCACAGGTGTGTATTCAGCTGTAAATATCTGAGGCAAAAAAAAATGCACGGTGTTGTGCTTTTCAAATTAAATACTGGTGCCTCAAGAGTTACATTTTGCATGTTTCAGTACATGTTACTTGAGATAAATTTGCAGCCAAAACTTGTTTCGCCCCCTGGGGCTGGTGAGCACTGGGCTTTATCAATACTTCAAAAGGCATCTTCTTAATCAGTCCGAAAAATACCTTTTGGTCAATACGAGAAGGATGGAGTCCTAGTTCCTATATTCATTTGCTGCAGTCTAGCCTTGATGTCCTCATTGTACACAATATTGCAGGAATGATGAGGTGGAAATTCGATTTAGGTAAACTCCAGGACAAGGACTGGGAGAAAGCTTTGGTGCACCCAAAAGTGGTCATACAATCCAGCCCAAAACACACACAACTGAAGCCTATTATCAGAGTTCCAAACTTTTGCTATGGAGCGGATTACATAACCAGCTTGCATTCACAAGAGATTATAATGTTTGTACACATGATTTTGCTGAAATTAAGACCATATATGGGGAGAGTAATACACAGTTTATTTACTTACAAAAACGTTGCAGCTTGTTCTGAATTCTAATACTGTGCAATAATCCTTATTTTGCCATCCAGTAGCTGCGTTTGGACTTGCATCCTGCTTTTCAAAGCTTTACTTTGGGTTTCGATTGCAGGCAGAGTGATTTGATTTACTAGGACATTGACCACAAGACAAAATTGGCCCAATACCATTTTAGAAATTCAACGCCCTGGCCCCTCTCCCTGTCATCTCCCTTACAACCCGTACAGAGTGTTCAGAAGCGGGGAAATAACTAACTTTTTCTTGAACTACCAAATAAACTACTGGAAAAAAATAATCTAAAGTAGTGGTTGCATATTGGGGCATTGTGAGATTATGGTTGATGTCAGTCATCATGACTTGTGGTCGACACAAAGTAAAATCTTTCAACAAGCCATTATTTCTTTGAAAAACAAGCCATTATTCTCAACCCAATCACTAGTTGGTGGAATAATTTTACCTCATACAGCTATGTTGGGTGTGTGGGGAGATTTTAACATCCTCAAACATAACTTACAATTTCTACCTAGGACAGCAGTTTGCTTGAAAGGATACAGCCATGAGTGGGTAAGATCTTCCAAAACACATGAAACAGAAACATGGATGGGAAAATGAATTGGTGCATAGCCACAAAAAAAACAACAAAGAGGGTAGGGGTAATCAGAAGAAAACTGGTCAAGATTTGGTTCCTGTGACTAAACTGTTTTGCATCTTGATACTGCAAATGACAATTTAAAATTATATGACCAGAGCACAAGTGGGTGCCCAAGGACATATGGAAAGGCCTAGTCTATCAGATTTGGGCAGATAGATATTGGTCGCTTTTTATGTCTCATGAATAACAGCCTTTATAATCCTGACCACTTGTTTCACGGCATGTTTATTACAACAACAAAAAATAACAAAAATTCTTTAAAAAGTGCACCGAACTGGACAAGAGTTGGCTACTGTAAACGGGAATTCTGAATGACCTGATCCAATGAAAGAATAGGGTGGAGGTGAGCTGGATGTGAACTCAAGACCTTCAGTATGACCAATGATTTTGTGTAGTCGTTATTACTTCCATGTTATATTTCAAAGCAACCAGCAGTAATTTTTGGTAAAAGACTTTAAAGGATAAAAAAAACGGGTTGAGCGAAGTAATTGAGCAGATTACGAAAATAGAAGTTCTCTAATTTTACATCAGTGATGCACCTTTTATACAAAAGGAAATATACGAACCAACACTATCAATTTGCTAGTAAGGTTTCACCCTTACACCCCACAAGTATTAATGTATACATAAATTCAAAAGTGAAATACCTGTCTTCCTGCATACCGGAGGGCAAGCTTCCCACTCACCAACGTCTGCACATCCTCTGGGCTGTAAAAAGTGTAATTGATATTTACTACCAATAAATGGAAAGTGTCTAGAATAATCACTACTGTATTGACATAGAATATTGCATTGAGGCACTCTCAACTACAAGGATTGGATGTGATCTATTATCTTTAACCTCTAAAAAACGGAATTACTACTCCATAAAATTAAGCTAAAAGAGGATATTGGATAATACAATAAAAGGTCAAAAAATTTAAATTGCTTCTTTATGTGAGCATCTCCGAAGTCCCAGAAGATCATTATCACTTGAAGAGCCCCCCAAGGTTCCACAATGTCCTCAGTAATCTTCAACCACTGCATGGAGCCCATGGCTGACTATGCACAACTATATCTGAGAGTCTCCCCTTCTATAGACATTTAACCCCTCAAACACTGCCTGAACATCAGCAAGAACTGGATATCCAGCACCTACCTGAAGCTCAATCCCATTAAAGATGTTCTATTTACTGAGAATAAAAACACAGAAAATAGTACAAACTTGACTCAATTACCTAACCCTCTATAGCTTCAAACCCCCACCTTTTACCCAGCACCAAGGCACTTGGATTTCATCCTGGACATCAACTTTACCCTCAAAGACACAAGGCTAAGAAAACAAAGATGGCCTGGTACCAATCCTCTACTTTAGACAGTGAAACAGTGTAGGAAACTGCTTTTTTTGTTCCAGTGGCCCCCCAACTTTTTGCCCCCTTTTTAGCTGCTAGATGCCTATTTTCGATTCATACAGGACACTGGGGCCTGCTAACCAGACCACAGTGCCAGTGCTCCTTCCTTAAAACAAAGTGATGTCTGATTATTTCACAATTGGCTCAGGACTTAGGACCCCTGTAAGTCCCTAGTAATAGGTACTGCAGGTACCTAGGGCATGGTTACTACAGAGGGTCCCCTCATGGCTTAAGTACATCTTATGCCACCCTAAGAGAATAAACACACAAATTCCACACAAACTGCCACTGCAGGCAGCATGACATGGTGTAAACCATGTTTGAAAACATGACATGACACTGCATGGGCTATACGTAATTTCACCCTACAGCAGGATTTCAGCCCCAAGGCAGGGAGTATTATAGCACGTGAGGACTTACCAGCATGAGAAGATATGCCCCTGTAATGTTTAGTCCCATAGTTGGATATTACAAGTGAGCAGGGGAGCCATTTTAAGGTCTGTACTGGGCACTGGTCAAAACGAGTTTACCAGCTACAATATTGCCTCACTGAAATCTGTGGTGTTTGGTATCAAACACCTCGTATAAATGAAACCACACTGATTCCGGTGATGGATTAATACATGCACCCAGAGAGTACCTTAGAGGTACCCCCTGAACCCTACAAGCCCTGTAGTGTGCTTTCTAACTAGTCCTGTGAGCCTGACAAGATTATTTTCAATCCCTCCTCACCACCTCCCCCCCAACACCTGCAGGTGAGCTCTCAAAGGTCAGAACCAATACCTGCTCTGGCAGGATACCTAGTAAATTAGCGTGTCAAGGCAGGAAGCTTCAAAGAGCACACTGTCTTTGATATGGAGCATGGCTTACCCCAGACCTGGGAGATCCCACCATCTTGTGTGTAGTGGAATTAGGAACTCTGGGACAGGGTGCACCCACTTCCCACTGGAAGTGGTCATCTAGGGGGTGTAGTGGCCACAGGGGTAAAGAGCCCATTTGCTATTACCCTTCACTCTGCTGAACGCCACTAAATTTAGCTTTATGGGGCCCATCGACACCTGGAAATCAGATAAGACTACTGGGAAGTGAGAAAGGACCGAAGAGAGTGAACACTGAAGACCTGCACCCAAGAGTGGTGCAAAACCCTTCCAGGCTGCTTGCACTTCGACTATCATTTGGACTTACTTCGCCAAGAGCTGGACACCCTCCCCAAACCATTGGAGGACTGCCCAGCACCTCAACAAGGAAAGACCTCCATTGGAGTAGAGGAGCTGCTCACCTGCAAGCACAGCAAACCATCTGCCGATCCACGGTGGATATTACCAAGACACAGAGTGAGCCTTACTGACCACGCCCGACACCTCCGAGCACCCCTGCACCCGCGATCCACAGGGTGACGAAGCCAACGTGGTCCTGAGACCCTCAAGAGCTGAGCCCACCCTTGGGTTTAGCCAGACTGGTCCCCCAGTCGCCACCTGTAGCATCCTGCTGCAGGGACAGAACCATGAGTCTTCTGCAATGCAACCCACCAAACAAAGCCCCACTGCACACAAGCCCCCCCAGACAAAGTTTGAGTGGAATGATGGTTCCACTGCATGCCAAAGACCTTCAAGACCTGAACCTCCCTCTGTGGGATCAACCGGACTGCACCTGCCCCCTCACCCCGAGTCTACACTTGCAGCACGGTTGTTTCCGATAGACTTGAACAGGACAACTTGAAAATAGGAGGTGTCCCACCTCAGCCTACTCCACCACTAAGGTAGCACATTTTTTATTCCCGCCATCTTGAAGATAGGGAGACCCCTCCAATCAGTGCTAGGTCTATGCCCCCTCCCACAGGAGGGTGGCATAATTGAGGGTGTAGTCACCACAGATAAAGGGCCCCTTGCCCCTTCCTGCTATTCCCCTAAAACAACCCTAAATGAAGTACTTATGTGGCTCAGTCAGACCTGGAAACTAGTTCCTGAAGACTTTAGCAGGACTAAGACAACGCATTGCTGCGAATGCCTGAAGACTACTGACTTGGCCCCCGCTCTACCGGCCTGTCTCTAGCTACAAAGACACTGCAAAGACGACACCTGTCCTGCATCCATCAACTTCAAGAACCTTGGGGAAGACTACTTGCCCTTCGACAAAGAAGAGATGCTCCTAGGGACAGAGGCTCAGTCCACAAAGAAATCTTCACAAAAGACTCTGGTGCCGCCATCCACAAGTCCTGCCAAATCTGCAAGACATCTCAGGCCAGTGTCCAGTGGACCACCGACTCAGAACAGGTTAGCCAGCAATTCCTAATCTCAAGTCCAGCATTGGCTGACCCCTCCTGGATTCCACAACATCACCTACAGCCTGAATCCAGAGGCTCGTCCTGACCACGACCTCCTACAGTAAGAAGAATCCAACGTCTAAAGGCAAACCTGCATCCGAAGCACCTGAGCCTTGGTGAGCTGACTGTGCCTCCATGACCCCCTACATGTCTACTTACCTCTGCTGTTGCAGGTCTCTATCCTGCAACCTCAGGTGTGATGCCTGCAGCCTGTTTGAAGCAAGTTCTCCATTGAAGAGCACTGGGTGCCCGACTCTGTATTTGCACCCTGCCATCCCAGTGCTGTTGGTGGTGTATGTTTGGTGCTGCTGTGTGGCCCCCTGTGCTTGCTATAGCCCCCAAAGCAGTGTAGCTTCGAGCACCCGCAGTCTCCTTTGAAACTCATTTGGCCGAACTCAGATTTGGTCCTCTGCACCCGGCCGTCCATGTGGTGCACTTTTGGTACTCACCTGACCCCCTTGCTGACCTTTGGTCCCAAGGACTGGAAGGATAAATTACTTACCTGTAATCGTAGTTCTCTTCCAGGGGTATACTCAAAGTCATAAGCACTGAATAATTCCCGCCCACGTGCGGGACCACAGAGCATATATAAAAATACATTTAGATGTGTATGTTTAGACAAACAAGTACAGAGTACTTCCAAAACATACATATATACATACATAAATATGCAGCCTTATGTACTTCAAATAGGCTGATATGCCAAAATTACACGGGTTTTTTTAGGCAGAGAAAATAATTTCTCATATAAACACTGCAACAGAGAACGTACACTGTAATATTGTTCCAACACCGACCTTTATTTTCAGACAAAAGGCAAGTAATAGCAGGCAATTAGCTCATAGGTTGCATAGAAGAAAAAACATCACAGTAGCAAAAAACTGGCACCCTGCCTTCAAGAATTGCAAGAAGCTGGACACCGTGGCTTTAACCCATTCCCTGCTGATGACGAGCTGGACTCGTCATGGCACACACTGGACGTGTGCTGATGACGAGTCCAGCTTGTCATGAGCCCCTCCCTCGGGGAAAGCGCCGTCGCTCCCCCCGCAGGTGTCAGATTACGCCTCCAGTAAGGGGGATGGCAGCAGAAGAGCATCTGCTGCCACCCCCGAGCCCCCCATGGGAATCCCATGACGTCAGCGCGCACAGTGCACGCTGACGTCATCAGGGAGTCCCCGACGCTCAGTAAGTCATTTGCTTCCTGAGCGTCTAGGAGAAAGGTAGGTGTTTGAGTTTCTGGGGGGGTTTGGGGCCGCAAGGAGGCATCAGGGGAGAGGAAAGATTTTCCTCTCCCCTGATGTCTCTTTGCAGGGCATTTCTGCCTCACGATCGCGCACAGCGTCGCGATCATGCGGCGGAAATGCCCCCACTAGCACCAGGGATTTCATTTTAGATTGTAGGAAGCGACCCCTTGGACTAGGATCGCTTCCAGGTGGGGGCCAATTATATTTTTTCGGCCATTTTTCCCCCGGGGGGCAGAAAATGCCACTAGGCACCAGGGATTGTTTTGGGGGCATTTTTTTTTTGCAATGGAAGCGACCCCTTGGGCAAGGGTCGCTTTTTAGAAGGGGCATTTTTCAGGAATTTTTTTCTGCCCCCCTGGGGGCAAATAGGCCCGTTTTTTTCAGCCTTTTTGCTCCCTGGGGGGCAGAAAAACACCACTAGACACCAGGGATTTTTTTAATGACAATTTCAATAGGATAGAAGCGACCCCTTGGGCAAGGGTCGCTTCCAGGTGGGGGCCCATATATATATATTTTGATTTTCTGCCCCCCCCACTCCCGGGGGGTAAATAGGTCTGTATGTTTGGTTGTTTTGCCCCCAGGGGGGGCAGAAAATGCCACTAGGCATCAGGGATTATTTTGAGGCCATTATGTTTGTAATGGATGCGACCCCTTGGGCAAGGGTCGCTTCCTAGAGGGAACATTTTTTAGGAATGTTTTCTGCCCCACCTCCCCCCGGGGGCGAATTGGCCCATTTGTTCAGCTGTTTATTGGCCTTTCTGGCCCACTAGGCCCTAGGGATTGTGTTTTGTAGTGTGTGGAAGTGAGGCCTTGGGCAAGGTTCGCTTCCAAAGGTGGTTATATTTTTGGATTTTTTTTCTGCCCGCCCCCCCTTGGTGCCAGTCGGTCTTTTTTTGTCCTTACTGCCCCCTTGTGAGGCAGTGTCTTGGTGGAAAACCTCACCTAATCCCCATTGGTCTCAGCCCTATTTGAAGGCCCATCTGACCGAATGTCCATTTGGGTGGCGAATTTGTGTGTTATATTTTTAATTGTTATATTGTTTGTGATATTTAATAGTAATTTTATTTCTCTATTTCATTCTAGTTCAAGGCTTTTGCTGTTTGGATTGTTGTAGGTTGCGGTTCTGTTACTGCTGGTTTTGCAGCTTGTGTAGTTGCATGTGCTTGGTAAGTGAATGCATTTTGTACTACTTTCCCTAGATCAGTGGTTCCCAAACGTTTTTGACTCCTGAGGACCCCCATTGAGTCACCACTGGAAGCCGGGGACCCCCAAGCAATTTGTATGAGTTACATTTCAAATATTAAAACAGTAATTCGAATAAAATACACACGTGTGCACACAAAACAAATACTCAAAGTACTTGGGGGCAGATTTACAATAAGTGGCGCATCTATGCATATCAGCAGGGATGCGCAACTTATTATGCGCCATGCCTCTGCCACCATTGATGCGCCGCATTTACAATGCTGCGCCTCATGGGGCAAAAAAGCACAGATGCATGACGCATCTGTGCCGTAAAGGTGGCGCATTGCTGGAGTTCCGTCGCAAGCACGACACAGCTCCAGCAATGCTCTGGAGGGCCGAATCTTGTTAATGCTGTGTCAATCCTTACGCCTGCTTCAAGCAGGCGCAGGGTTTTGACGCAGCATGGGCCCCAAAGTGACTGAGTGAAATCTTGTTGATTTCACTCAGCCACTTTTAGGAGGCGTTCCTGCGCCGGAACGCCTCCTTCAGGCGCAGGGCTTTACAACGTGGCGCATCTCCCAGAAGCGCCACATTGTAAATACCCTGCACCATGGCGCATCTTTTGCGTCGCCGCTGCATCACGAAAGTGACGCAACGGTGGCGTAAAAGAGGCGCAAGGGGCTTGTAAATCTGTCCCTAAGGATTTTGGGGCCAGATGTACGACTATTTCATTTAGCGCCTCGCAATTGGTGACACATTGCGAGTGGCAAATTGCAAGTCGCTAAATGAAATGTACAACAGTGTGTTTAACACTGTTTCGGATTCCCAATGGGGTAGGAAATTGCGAGGTTCATTAATATTAATGAGCCTCTCGCAATTTGCGAGCCTATTGAGAATGCCAGCCCTCCTAGGTATGGTGCCTGCTGGGCTCTGCAGGCCACCATGTCTGGGACTGCTTTTAAATAAAGCAGTTAAAAAAAAAATGCAGCCCATTTACCATGCATTTTAAAAAAAAAAGAAAATGAAACGATTTAGTTTCATTTTCTAAGGGCAGGCAGAGGTCCCTGGGACCACTGCCTGCCCTTAAAAAATTATTTTGCATGCATTTGCAAAGGGGACCCAAATGGGAAGGGGTCCCCTGGGGACCCCTTCTCATTTGCAAATGCATTACCATCTACTTGAAGTAAGTGGTAATTGCGAGTGTTTTGCGACCGCAAAACATTTGTACATGGTTTTAAGACTCGCTATTTGGAAGAGAATGCCCCTTCCAAATAGCAAGTTGCAAAACCTATTTAGCGAGTCGCAAACAAATTGCGACTCGCGAAATAGGCAATGTACATGGCCCAATACGTTTTTGCATGTGAAAGCGGGTTCACGAACCGGTTCACGCATATAAAAACGGATCGTACATCTGGCCCTTAGTATTTTATATTGAAGTAATAGCCCCTCTGTCACATGTATTTCATTTGTTTTATAGCATCTCTCATACCATTGTAGGATGTCAGAGCACTTTATATCACACACATATAGAGACATTGAATCGTACATGTAAATCAGTGTGTTTAAAGAGTGCTTGGTCTGGAAAAGCACAAACTCAGGATTCAGAACATAACACAGTGGCTAGCACTGACTAACATTAAAAATATATTTCCACCCAAATAAATCTTTTTAGCAGCATCAGGATAATGAATAACTGGGAAAAAACACAAAGTTACTAACTGGTACCATGCAGTTTGCAAGCAGCTCTTTGATGACAGTTTATAGGTCCCTCTGCTACATTACGATTGTCACTTATGAGGTGCACAGTAACAAAAGAATCTGTGACAAAAGCAGTAACCACAAACCTATGCACATAAAATGCTGCTTTTTAAAATGCATGTTACACGTTCTTTGCAGTAGGCACATTAACCCGCTGTGCTACATTAGTTAAGTCGAAGCTGCCACTAAACAAAACTCTCCTCACGCTCCAGCAGGTACATTAATCACTGGCTTTATCTTGACACTTTTATTGTTGCTGGAAAGCTGCTAATTATACAAGAAACTTTTCTGTGCTTTTAAAACTGTTGCCTGCGGACCCCCTGGGAATGTGTCACGGACCCCTGGGGGTCCACGGACCACAGTTTGGGAAACACTGCCCTAGATGAATGTGTTTTTGTAAAAGGTGTAGTAATAGCAGTTTGTTTGGCTCTGTGTTTTGATTGTCAAAATCTTTTTTGCATTAGTGCTTGATGTGTACTTTGTCAAATGTGTAATTTTTTTTTCTTTCTAGTGGAATATCAGTGCTTTTTGCTGTGTCTCAGCAGAGTAGGTGCTGGTGAGTGTAGCTATCTTTGGTAAGAGTTATATTGTTTTGGAGCGTATAGATTTTGTGTTAAAGCCTTACCTTGTTCAGACCCCCCAGGATATAGCGGCATGGATTGGCAAATTTAGCGGCACAAAAACGAAAATTTAGCGGCACAAAAATGGAAATTTAGCGGCATTTAGCGGCATTTTATTTTGTGGTTTTTGCAACACCAAACACAGATATCTTACTGTTTGAGTTATTTGACAACATGGAGCTATGTACATTTTGTTTATTTACTATTCAGCCCATTTGTTTTACTTAAAAGGCATGTTAGTCTTGGCCACGTACGGTAAAATTAAAAGTATTACAGGGTACACATTATTTCAAATCTGTGCATTTATTGCAACATTCAGATGTCAGAATTACTTTTGGTTTTAAAGGTTTATTAGATAATCCATTAGAGTACAAAAGTGTAATCACTCTATATAATAAAAGTTGATAGAGTAAACCTACTAAATATTTCCGTGAACAATGTAACAAATATATATCATAATATAATAAAGCTTCAATGAAATAAGCTGAGAGTCCAACATGAACGAAGAGGAAGGAAGAGAAGGGAGTGGGAATGGTATATGGATGTACTCTAATAATGATTAATAATAAATGTCATTTCATGCACATATGTGTGTACGTACAAAACTAAGATATCAAGTGTAATCAAATTAAAGTAAATTTCATAGAAGTCAGAATTATTTAAATATAAAAATATTCCAGAACCAGTTTGTCCCTTGAAGACGAAAATGTCCAACATAAATCCTTGAGGATTCGATCCATGGCAAAGCTTTAGGATATCCACATATGAAACAGTCACATACAATACATGTAAATAGAGCTCTTCCATGTGTTGCGTGGCTATCCTGAAACTTTCGCATGAATCCTGCTTTCCAAGCCTATGTCAAGCGCACCTGCCTTAAAAGAGGCACTTTATTTGATGTAGACAATGGGAAACGAGAGCACCTGAGCCCATACTCACAGTTAGAATGACAAAGACAACGAATAGAAGCAAATCACACGTCACACCATTCACTGTACTTTATATGTATTTCCGATGTTAGAATCCACAATGCTGCACAACCCCCCAGCTTTCATACCACACTAGAAATATCCAGCATCATCTCCACAATGAAAATCATTCATCAAAACCCACTCCACTGTCAAAAAACAACCACT
Organism: Lissotriton helveticus; assembly: GCF_964261635.1. Lineage (NCBI taxonomy): Eukaryota > Metazoa > Chordata > Amphibia > Caudata > Salamandridae > Lissotriton > Lissotriton helveticus. Next base: position 1,797,725,839 of record NC_136065.1, on the reverse strand, counting down.
AACTTGGTCGGCCACATCTCCACAGCTACCCTCCCGCCCGGGCAGCTCTCTCCCTCTCCCCTATGTGCGGGCCCCCACCAGCGGGACGGACATACCTGTGTTCTGCTCCGCCGAGCCCTGGAATCTTCGTGTGTGTCTGGTCTTCGTCTGGAATCTTCGTGTGTGTCTGGTCTTCGTCTTCTCCCTCGCTCGGCCGCCGACCTCCTGACCTCCTCGCCCCTATCTTTATCAAGACCTTTATAGTGACTCTCAAATTAATTTTGTATCACCAGAAGACGGTCAATACACCTCTTTTTAAATTAAGCATAGGGAGGATACTGCTTCTTAAAATTAATATACTCTAATAAAGAGTCCTTAGTAGGTTGCTCTCTTTCTGTTTTTGACACCAATGATTGGGGTGTATCTGATTGGCTTTTAGTGGTCGGAACTTGTGATTGATTTAATCCTTGTTTTCGCAATTCTCCATATTTTAATCGGACATAAACAATCTTTACCATCCGGGCCTCCCGCAGACTTTTATGATTCTCTTCTCATCTTTCTTTATATAAAACTCATAGCGGTTATCCCATTTTGCCAAACTTGATGGAACTTGTGCCAAATACGTGCTTCGTGTCCCCGTCTGAAGCCGAATAATAAACATTATTACTTGGGCCTTCGACAATACTTCTTTGATGTGTTTGATTCATTAGGAAAGGTATGTATTTGTGTGGCTTTGATTGGCAACAGATAGTGTGATATTTGGTGGAATTTGTATTCATAGCTCTGATAATTAAACCCAAAGGAAATCATTTCATTTACATTTACATCTCCACAGCTACCCTCCCGCCCGGGCAGCACTCTCCCTCTCCCCTATGTGCGGGCCCCCACCAGCGGGACGGACATACCTGTGTTCTGCTCCGCCGAGCCCTGGAATCTTCGTGTGTGTCTGGTCTTCGTCTTCTCCCTCGCTCGGCCGCCGACCTCCTGACCTCCTCGCCCGCAATCCTCTTCGACGCAATGAGAAAAAATGGGTGCCTCGCAAGCCTCCTTTTATGCGGAAACGGGCGGAAAGACGGCGAACGGGCGGAAACGCCAAATTTCGCGGGCTTTTTGCAAATATCGCGGCATTTCCCGCGATCGGCCGATTTCGCGATTTTTTTGCAAATCGCGAAATCGCGATAAGCTGGAGGGTCTGCTTGTTTACTACTTACTTTGCACAGTGTTGGTTGTTGTTGACTTGTTTGTGCAGTCTTCGTTCTTAGTAAGGATAATGGCTAGTCGCAGGATTACTGCTCAGCAGGTTGTTTGTATGCTTTTTGAGTCTTCCTCTGACCTTGGTTCAGAGACTGACTCAGATTTGGAGCCAGAGGAAGGAGGGGAAGATTCAGGCAGTGAGTTTTCTCTTCACATGGAATCATCGGAGGATGAAGCTTCTAGTGATGAAGTGCCTGTGGTAGAGGAGGACATTGATGTGCCGGTAGTGCGCCCGGAGGCATCTGGGCTGCAGTCTAGGGCTGCAAGGTTTTCCCTTTGGTGTACTTCGGCAAGAGGCTTCAGGGCTGCCGGCTGCGGCTACAAGGCTTCATGTTGCTGTGGTGCAGCAAGAGACTTCTGGTGCTGCTAGGCTTCCTGTTGGTGTAGTGCGGCAAGAGGCATCTGGGGCTGCTAGGTTTCCCGTTGGTGTAGTGCAGCAAGAAGCATCTGAGGTTGCTAGGCTTCCCGTTGGTGTTGTGCGGCAAGAGGCATCTGGGCTGCAGGCTGGGGCTGCTGCACTTCCCGTTGATAGTGTTGGCCTCTGGGTTGCCCCTGGCATGGTGCAGCCGGCATTGCCAGACTTTACTGGTGTTCCAGGGTGTAGAGTGAATACAGAGAATTTTTTGCCGATACATTTTTTTCAGTTGTTTATGGACGATGTGTTTTTGGCAAGGATCGTAGAGCAGACTAATTTGTATGCAGAACAGTTTTTGAGGGACAACAGTGCTAGGTCTAAGCCCCATTCTAGAGCTACCCGGTGGACTCCCACAAATCTTGAAGAGATTAAGAAGTTTTTGGGATTAACTTTTTGATGGGCTTGCTAAGGAAGCCATCAATGGCCTCATATTGGTCCACTAGTCCCTTGATGGCAACGGCTATATTTCCAGCAGTCATGAGTCGCGATCGATATTTGCTTCTGCTTCGGATGATGCATTTTGTCGATAATGGTTTAGCGTTGCCACGAGATCACCCTGATTGTGACCGTCTGTTTAAGATTCGGCCTGTCCTTGATCACTTTGTTGATCGTTTTTCTGAGATCTATGCTCCTGGTAAAGAAAGAGCAGTGGATGAGTCTTTGGTGTTGTTCAAGGGCCGCTTGGTTTTTAGGCAATACATTCCTAGTAAGAGGGCACGCTATGGAATTAAACTGTATATGCTGTGTGACAGTGGGACTGGATATGTCTGTAATTTCAGGGTGTAGACCAGTAAGGAGTCCAGCATTAACCCCCCTGGTTGTCCTTCCACTTTTGGAGTGACTGAGAAAATTGTGTGGGAACTAGGTAGAGGATTATTTAACAAAGGCCACCATTTGTATGTAGATAACTTCTACACTGGTGTGCGGTTCAAGGAATTGGCCAAAGTGGGCACTGTTGCTTGTGGCACAATGCGCTGTAACCGTAAAGGTTTCCCAAAATAACTTGTTTGCCAAAGGCTTGTGCGGGGACAGTGTGGTGCGTTGAGATGTGAGGAGCTTCTAGCTGTGAAGTGTGCATGCTGACTACCATCCATGATGAAAGCACTGCACCTGTGACTGTTTGGGGTCAGGCTGCTGAAGTGCGCAAACCTGTGTGCATTTTAGACTATAATAGGCACATGGGTGGTGTTGAAAGAGTTTATCAGAGGTTGGAACCTTATGCTGCTCTTCGTAAGGCTTACATTTGGTATAAGAAGTTGGCTATTCATCTTTTCCACTTGGCAACCTTTAATGCTTTTGTTGTGTTTCAGAATTCTTGTCCTGAGTCAAAGATGCCTTGTGTTAAGTTTCAGGAGTCTATAATGAATATTCTACTTACCAGTATGCATCTGTTCTTGGCATGTAGGGCTGCTAACATTCATATCTATTGCATAGATCGCCGCCTAGTGTTGGGTCCGGATGATTGCACATTGTTGTCCTGGAAGAGTCTTCGAAGTATCACGAGATAGGTGGCTCCTCCCCTGGACCACAGTGCGCATGGGCATCGACTCCATCCCCAGATTGTTTTTAGCCATTGTGGCAGAGATGGAGAGAAATAGTGTAAATGATGTCCATGCTAATGATTGAATGCATGAAAATGTCTGCAGCTGCTACGGGCACCGGGGAGGAGGGCGGGCGATATGAATGTTAGCAGCCCTACATGCCAAGAACAGATGCATACTGGTAAGTAGCATATTCAGTTCGAGGCATGTGGGCTGCTAAATTCATATCTATTGCATAGAATACATAGCAGTCCCTCAATTAACGGCGGCCGCCCGTGCCAGCTGCAGAAGTCTGAAAAAGAGTTTTGAGAACAGCCTGTCCAACAGCTGCTTGCTGTTTTGAGTGCACATCTACACAGTAATGCTTGGTAAACGTGTGTGGTGTAGACCATGTGGCTGCTCTACAAATGTCCTCCAAAGGAATGTTCCCTAGGAAAGCCATAGAGGCTCCCAACTTGCGTGTGGAGTGCGCCCTTGGGGGGATCGTTAAAGTACGTTTAGCTTTTTGATAACAGATCTGAATACATTTAACGATCCACCTGGCTATTCCTGCTTTGGAAATAGGGTTGCCTTTGTGCTGGGCTGAGAAGGCAACAAAAATTTGCTGTGTCTTTCTAAATTGTTGTGTTCTGTCAATGTAGTACATCAATGCCCTTTTTACGTCTAATGTATGGAGCATTCTTTCTGCTACAGTCTGTGGGTTCTGAAAGAATGCGGGCAGTTCAATAGTTTGACATGAAACTGTGACACCACCTTTGGAAGGAACTTAGGGTTAGTGCGGAGCACCACCCTGTTTGAATGAATTTGTATAAATGGCTCTTGAATTGTGAGCGCCTGCAGCTCACTAACACGCCTGAGAGATGTAATAGCAATGAGAAAAGCCACTTTCCATGTTAAGAACTGAATCTCACAGGAATGTAGATGCTCAAAAGGTGGGCCCATCAGTCTAGTGAGAACCACATTGAGGTTCCACACAGGAGCTGGTGGTGTTCTGGGAGGAATGACTCGCTTCAGTCCCTCCAGGAAGGCTTTAATGGCAGGCACCCTGAAAACAGAGAGATGCTGCCTGTTCTGGAGATAAGCCGCTATGGCGGATAAGTGTATCCGAATGGAAGCGTAAGCTAGATTGCATTTGTAAAGATGTAACAAATAGCAGATGATGTTAGGAATGGATGCATCTAGCGGGTTAATGTGATGTGTTGTACAGTAAATGACAAACCGCTTCCACTTTGCAGCATAGCAAGCTCTTGTAGTGGGCTTCCTGGCCTCCCTGATAATGTCCATGCATTCAGGAGGCAGGTTGAGGTAGCCAAACTCTAAGACCTCAGGAGCCAGATCGCCAGATTGAGCTGTTGCGGATCCGGATGCTGAATGTCGCCATGGTTCTGCGTCAAAAGCCTGGGTGTGAGATGCAGCCTTTGATGCGGTACCACGGAAAGTTCTAGAAACGTGGTGTACCATGGTTGGCGTGCCCACGTTGGAGCAACCAGGATGAGGGTCATCGAGTGTTGCTTTAGCTTTCTTGCCACCAGCGGTATGAGAGGTGCCGGGGGAAAAGCGTACGCAAATCTGCTTGACCAGTTCATCCATATCGCATTGCCCTGCGACTGTGGGTGAGGGAACCTGGCGGCAAAGTTTTAGCATTTTGCGTTTTCCCTTGTGGCAAACAGGTCGATCTCTGGATGACCCCACTGCTGGAAGTACGGGCGGAGTACTGATGGATGTATTTCCCACTCGTGCATTTGATGGCTGTACCTGCTGAGCAGATCCGCCATCTGATTGTACTTGCCCGGGAGGGGTTCCGCCATGAGGAAGATGTTCCTCTGAATGGCCCACTTCCACATGCTCTGAGCCAGATGAGACAGCTGTGGAGAGTGCGTACCTCCCTGTTTCTGGATGTAGTACATGGCTGTCATGTTGTCCGTCCGGATCAACACGACTTTGTTGCACAGATGTACTTTGAAGGATTTGAGCGCCATGAAGATCGCCAGCAACTCTAGGTAGTTGATGTGCATCCTCTGTTGCTGCGTCGACCACAGTCCCTGCACCGTGTAGTGGAGCACATGAGCTCCCCATCCCTGGAGAGAGGCGTCCGTCGTCATGATGACTTGCGGCACAGGCTCCTGGAACGGTCGGCCCTTGCAAAGGTTGTGTGGAGTCCACCAATGCAGAGAGTTGCATGCCCGACTGGTCACCAACACTAGGTCTGTCAGTTGTCCTTGAGCCTGTTTCCACTGATTCGCCAAGCATTCTTGGAGCGGACGCATATGCAACCGTGCGTGTGGGACAATGGAGATGCAGGAGGCCATCATGCCTATCAACTGCATGAACACTCTCGCCGGTAGGGAGTGTTGTGGTCTGAACCGTCGGATGAGCGACTGAATGTTGTCGATCCTCACCGAGTTTGGCTGCGCCATAGCAGTGAGGGTATTGATCGTCGCGCCCAGATATTGCCGCACATGGGCCGGCTGAAGGTGCGACTTGGGGTAGTTCAGCGAGAACCCGAGACTGTGAAGGAGGTGAATGGTGTGGGACATGTCCGCGGCGCACTGCTGTTCCGACTTTGCTTGAACGAGCCAGTCGTCTAGGTAAGGGTAGACATGTATGTTCTGTCTCCTGAGGTGCGCCGCTACTGTCGCCAGACACTTGGTAAACACTCTGGGGGCAGTGGTCACTCCGAAGGGTAGGACTTTGAACTGATAATGCCTGTTTTGTATCGTGAACCTGGGGTACTTTCTGTGGGAGGGGTGGAGTGGTATGTGAAAATAAGCATCCTTGAGGTCCAAGGTTGCTAGGAAGTCCCCTTGGTTCAACAGTGGGAGAATTTGCTGCAGTGTTAGCATATGAAAATGTTCTGAGAGGATATACAGGTTGAGGGGGCGTAGATCCAGAATGGGTCTGAGGGATCCGTCCTTTTTTGGGATGAGGAAGTATAGGGAATAAACCCCTGTTCCTTCCTCCTCCACTGGTACGAGCTCTATTGCGCCTTTTTGCAGCATCACAAGAACCTCTTGCTGCAATAAGTGCAAGTGCTCTGCTGACATAGGACGTTGTCTTGGGGGTATGTTGGGTGGAGTGGACGTCAACTCCAAACAATAACCGTACTGGATAAGTTTCCTCACCCACCTGTCTGTGGTGATGGTCGTCCAGACTGGCAGGAACTGCTGGAGTATCCCCCGACAGGTGTTGGATGGTCGGGGGGCAGTGACAGAGTCACTGTTTGTTGGTGGCAGAGGAACGGGAGCTGTTGTTGCCCCTGCCTCTACCCTTGCCACTGTTTCCTCTGTAACCCCCTCTACCCTGCTTGGGGTACGAGGATTGCGCGCCACCTCTAGTGAATTGCGTCTGCTGTGGCAAGTGTCCTCTGTTAACACCACGGGCACCTGAGCGACGAAAAGTGCTCCCTCTGAATTGCTGAGACTGAAGCGCCCCCATAGATTTAGCTGTCTCATTGTCTTTTTTGATTTTCTCGAGGGTGGTGTCAACGTCTGGGCCAAACAGTCTGTCGGGATTAACGGGCTGGTTGAGTATTGTTGTTTGTATGTCAGGCTTGAACCCTGAGATGCGAAGCCATGCTTGACGCCTCAACATCACGCTAGTGTTAATCGCTCTAGCTGCTGTATCTGCAACATCAAGCGCACACTTGATTGCAGCGTTTGAAATAAGCTTGCCCTCTTGTATTAGCATCTCAGCTGCCTCCTTAAACTCATCCGGAAGGTGTTGTAGGAGCTGCTCTAGGGTGTCGTAATGCGCCCTATCATATCGTGCCAAGAGGGCCTGTGTGTTCGAGATGCGCCAGATATTGGCTGCCTGTGCAGCCACCCTTTTCCCCGATGCCTCCAGCACTTTTGACTCTTTGTTTGGGGGAGGAGCTTCACCCGTTGACTGTGAGTTCGCCCTCTTGCGGGCATTGGCGACCACCAAAGAGTCCAGAGGCAGCTGGCCCCGTATGTATGCTGGGTCCCCAGGTGCCGGTCTGTATTTTTTTTCTATTCGTGGGTTGACCACCCGTGCCCTAGTGGGTTCCTTGAAGATGTCAGCGGCATGCTTTAGGACCCCTTTTAGCATTGGAAGTGTTTTCACAGTCTTTTCTGCGGCAGAGAAAGTGTCAAACAGAAAGTCTTCTTCCACAGGGTCGGCATGCATGTCCACTTTATGATTAGCAGCCGCCCGTTCAATTAAGGCATTAAATGCCGCTGAGTCTTCAGTTGGGGATGTCCGTACACCATAAACCTGCGGGTCCTGTACCACTTGTTGGTCCCCCTGGTCACCAGTGTCCACCCATGAGTCCCGCTGCTCATCAGGGTCATTGTTATCTGGGAAGTTGTACTGTTCATCCTGGTCAGCTTCATCTCCCCCTGAAGCATATGGTGAAGGCGTTGGGCTTCTCCTTGGTTGTGGATGAAGAGGTTCAACAAGGGCAGGAAAGTCCTGTGCTGGTTTTTTCTTCTTCAAAGGTATCACATACGATTCCAAGGGCTGGGAAGTAATTTTTCGCTTATAGAGCGTCAATTTTCCCGTGTCGGCATCGATATACTGCTCAGATTGCTCTTCTGACGCTTGTTGTCGACCCAAACGTTCACTTAGCATCGATAGTTCCGAAGCATTGGTGTTCTTTGGCACCGATCGGGGTGTAAAAGCCTTTGGTGCCACCTTGGGCGGCAGAGTGTAGAGGATCGGCGTTGAAGTCTTCCTCGGTGCCTCTACTAATTTAGTAACCGACGGCTTGTGAGTTGTCGATGGCAAACTCTTCTCCCGAATTCTCTTGAGGGAGTCGGTGACTTGTTTAGTGAATGAAGCAGAGGGTTTAGTCGACCCGACCGATGACCTCTGTCCGTTACCATGTGAGGACCCCAGCGTCGACGAGGTGTCCGTGCGTGTCGGAGACTCAGACGCATCCTTGACCCCAATGGTCCGGGCCTCCTTCCCAGCCGTAGGCGCCGAGGCGGTCGGCTTTGGACCGGCAGTCTTGTGTCTTTGGGCAGGGCCTCCGGACGTCAGGTCAGGGCCCTTTGTCGACTGCGATTCAACCGGGCATTTGCCTGTTGGCGCCGTAGTTGTGTTTGTTGGTGGGTCGACAGTGTTCCTGGGCTTCGATTGAGCCACCGTGCTCGACACGTGCTTGACGACCTTCTTCGAGCTTGGCTCCGTGGCCACCGTACGTAGCGGAGCAGGCTCGACAGCTTTCTTCGGCTGCGGAGCCACTGAAGTCGACGGCGTTGATGACGTCGCAGGCGTCTTCAGTTTCGATGGTACGGCGGCCATCTTTGTTGTTGTCGAATCCGAAGGTTTCGGTTTTGATACGCTCAATGGCGGCTCCGCTGTCGTGTCCGTAGCCGGGCCAGAAGGCGGGGCCGTGGATCGCGGCGTAGGGTCGTGGGTAAGGCAGAGTGGCGATCCCGTGACCCGAGCCTGAGTCATGTTACTGTCGGGGCATAGCTCTTCCTCCGAGCTATCTTCCGCGGCCCCATCAACTTCTTGGACGTCCCCTACCTCCTCGACGTTTTCCTCTAGGTCCTGGCCCTCGATGGGTTCTCCGGATTCGGCCTCGACCTCCGTCGATGGTGGTGAAATCTGCAGATGATGGCTTGGGGCTTCGGGGTCGTTGAAGATGTCGACTGGTGCTGGAGCCGCTCGCCGGGCCTCAAGGCGCGCCGAAGCTTGAGCGTCTTCTTCGACCTGAACTTCGAACAGGCCATACAGTTGGCCTCGTTGTGGTCCGGCGAGAGGCATTTGTTACAAACTGGATGCACGTCGATGTGTGGGTACTTTGAACCACACACAGGGCAGTACTTGAACGGTCTCCGTTCCATCGTAGTATCGTCGGGGTCTTGCTGCGACGACAGGGCCTCGATGTCCGAAGAGTTACTCGACTCCGCAGAAGACCGACTCGTAGAGTCGGAAGAAACACGAGACCGAACGCAAACAATACCGACGAGGTAACTAAAGCCTTTTGGCCTTAAAGAAGTAGTTTTTCGATTCCGAACAGGAGACGTCGAAATCACATCCGAACCCAATGGCGGAAAAAAACAATCTGGGGATGGAGTCGATGCCCATGCGCACTGTAGTCCAGGGGAGGAGCCACCTATCTCGTGATACTTCGAAGACTCTTCCAGGACAACAATGTGCAATCATCCGGACCCAACACTAGGCGGCGATCTATGCAATAGATATGAATTTAGCAGCCCACATGCCTCGAACTAGCCAGCCTTGTTCTAGTGAAACAGGCAAGTGTTCCTAGAGTTGGAGTGGTGGAGGATGTGGCTAGATTGAAAGATCGCCACTTTCCTGAATACATTCCTCCCACAACCTCAAAAGACTTTCCCACTAGGAGATGTAGAATCTGTCGGCGAAGAGGCGTGCGGAGGGAGACTCTTATGTACTACCCAGACTGCCCTTCTAAACCTGGATTGTGTGTGTCTGCTTGTTTTAAATCGTACCACACGCATAAGAATTTTTGGGAGTATTCATGAGTGGTAAACTGCCTGGTCTGTATTGTTTAATATTTTTTATTCTGTTTCAAGGTTGGCATTAGTGCAATGTATTTAGTTTCATATTTTGTGCTAGTAGATTTGTATGTATTTGCAATTGGTTTGTGTTGGGTTTTTTTCAATTCTAAATGTGATGGCGGTGTGTGTAGGCTGGTGCTTGGATTGCGGTGTGCGTGGACTGGCGCTTGGCTGGCGGCGTGCGTGGACTGGCGCTTGGCTGGCGGTGTGCGTGGACTGGCGCTTGGCTGGCGGTGTGCGTGGACTGGCGCTTGGCTGGCGGTGTGCGTGGACTGGCGCTTGGCTGGCGGAGTGTGTGGACTGACGCTTGGCTGGGGGTGTGCGTGGACTGGAGCTTGGCTGGCGGTGTGCATGGATTGGCGCTTGGCTGGCGGTGTTCGTGGACTGGCGCGTGGCTGGCGGTATGCATTGACTGGCATTTGGCTGGTGGTGTGCGTTGACTGGTGTTTGGCTAGTGGTGTGCGTGGACTGGTGTTTGGCTGGTGGTGTGCGTGGACTGGGGCTTGGATGGTGGTGTGCGTGGACTGGGGCTCGGCTGGCGGTGTGTGAGTAGTGACTTGCTGCTGGTCACTACACACATTGCTAGCTGAGTGCCACTCCACACAATCCATCAGTTTGTGTAGTTGCTGTGTCTGGAATGTGGGCGTGTGAAAGTGATGGGCCCTTGAATGGCACTGTCTGCTGGTGTGAGTGTTGTAATGTGATGGGCCCGCTGCTGGCGGTGTGAATGTTTTGTATGTGTCACGCGTATGAAAGGTGTATGAATGGCCTGTAAAGAGGTTGGTGCCTTCTCGTGGCTTTACAGCTCACGAGCTGTGAGTCAATGGTTCAGTTTCTTGTCCTTTCAATTATTAACAGTGCTTTTCACTTTTGTGAAATGACTTGCTAATACAATTGTATATACTGAATCATCACTCACCCTCGTGCCAAATACAACTAGTATGTGTGTGTGCTTGAGGAGTAGATGGCTGTGCATTAATATTTGTCTTTTTTGTCTTTTTGAAGCAGGTTGTACTTTGTCCCTTTTTGTAAATGTTGTAATGTCTTGGTTTTGTGAACGGTCTTGTGTGTATCAGGTATGAAAGGTGCGTGAATGGCCTGTAAAACCGTTGGTGCCTTGTCGCGGCTTTACAGCTCACGAGCTGCGAGTCATTGGTTCAGTTTTTTGTCCATGTAATTGACAGTGCATTTCATTTTTGTGAAATCTCTTGTTAATCAAATTAAAGGTACCGAACCATCACTCGCCCTCATGCCAAATCCAACCAGTATGTGTCTGTTTGAGAAATTGATAGCTATGTTGGAATCTTTGTCTTTTGAGTCTCTGTCAAGGTGTACATTCCATCTAAGAATAACCTCCTAAATGTAGATATTATTGTTAACCCATGGGAGTACATAGTGATGTCTCTTGTGAATATCAAGTTATTTTTTTATCCACAAGGTCCTGCAAACTTGACAATGTGTCAAAATTTCCATGCAATATTGTGCCAAAAATCTCACGATGTAGAACTGAAAACATAACTAAGTCAAAACAATTTGGTGGTGCAAGAGGTGTCACCTGGGTTTTTGGCCCGTGCTCGACGGCCATCTAGGGAAACCTACCAAACCCATACATTTCTGAAAAGTAGACACCCGGGGGCTTCCAAGGAGGTATGGCTTGCGTGGATCCCTCAACGTTCCCTTACCCAGAATTCCTTGCAAACCTAAATTCCCACATTTTTGTGTGTGAAAGCGTGGCATCACTGGGCTCACACAAATTTCCTCCCACCCAGCCTTCCCCCAGGTCTCCCGATAAAAATGCTACCTCACTTGCGTGGGTGGGTCAAGGACCCGCAACAGGCAAGGGCCCAAAACCTAATGAGGCGACATCAAAATTACCTATCACAAACCAAAATGGTTTTGCAAGGGGGTTCCCATGAGATTTTGGCCCGGGGCTCGGTGGCCATTTAGGGAAACCTACCTAACCGACACATTTCTGGAAACTAGACACCCGGGGGGAGTCCAGCGAGGTATGGCTTGCGTGGGTCCCTCATCATTCTCCTAACCAGAATCCACTGCAAACCTCAAATTTCGCACAAAAAAAAATCACTTTTCTCACATTTCTGTGTGGTAAAGTTGTGGAATCTGCGTGGATCCTCAAATTTTCTCCCACCCAGCGTTCTCCCAGGTCTCCCGATGAAAATGGCACCTCACTTGCATGGGTAGGCATAGTGGCTGCAACAGGAAAAGACCAAATCGTACGGTGGAGACTTTAAAATTACCCATAGCAAAACTACCTGATTTGGGGGGGGGGGGGCACCTGAGTTTTTGGCCCCAGGCTCGGCGGCCATCTTGGGAAACTACCAAACCCAAACATTTCTGAAAACTAGACACCCGGGGGAGTCCAGCGAGGTATGGCATGCGTGGGTCCCACACCGTTTTCCTACCCAGAAATCTTTGCAAACCTCTAATTTAGGTAAAAAAAAAACCTTTTTTTCATACATTTTTGCTAGGGATCTCCGTGCCGGCACAAATGTCCTACCACCCAGCGTTCCCCTTGCTCTCTCGAGTAAAATGATACCTCACTTGTGTAGGTGGGCCAAAGGCCTGTGACTAGGAAGAGCCCAAAACATAGGGATTTAGAGTATAGCACTGAGAATTCTAAGGGCTACATTTCTTTTAAAATACGTTTTAGCCAGTTCTGCTTTGGACACCCACAAAAGTGAGGTATCATTTTACTCGGGACACTAAGGGGAACGCTGTGGGGTTGGAAATTTGTGCCGGCATTAGATGGGGTCTCTTCATCCACCATCTGATGAAATCTTTGGCCAATTTGGGGAGAATTACACGGTCCTCCCAGCACCCCGATATCTGCATCTAATGGTCCTCAAGAGATTGCTGCAGAGGATGCATTTTTAACCTTACGTTTGGTACGATGAAGATGCATGATGCCATTGATCCCAGCGGTGACGACACCTGTCTGACTGTGGGACATTGCGTGTGGAGAAGATTGTGACATTCTGTTGCCTTTGTGGTATCCAGGGAAGCACCGAGGTAGTGAATTCTCTGTGTCGGGTTAAAGATCGATTTCTTGTAGTTGACATGAACACCCAACCTATTCAGTAGCTGCAGACAGTATGAGATGGCTCTGAAGCAGAGCAGGTGATGAGCTCTTCAAGAGCCAGTCGTCCAGGTATGCTTGCGAAGGAAAGCTGCCACCACTGCCATGCATTTTGAAAACGTTTGGGGGCTGATTTGAGCCCGAACGGGAGAACCTTGAAATGGAAGCGCTGGGATGACACTTGAAATCAGAGAAATTTGGGATGTTTCTTGGAAACTAGAACATGGAATTATGCATCTTGTAGATCTATAGAACACATCCAGTCTCCTTGATTCAGCTGAGTAAAGATTTGGTGCAGTACCAACATCTGAAACTTTTCTTTGTGGATGAGTTTGTTTAACAGTCGCAAGTCGAGTATTGGTCTGTATTCTCTGGTAGTACCTCTTTTCTGCACCAAAAAAAAAACAAGAATAGATCCCTTGCTTTCTTTGAGGAACGGGAACTGTTTCTATGGCATTTTAGAAGACTGTCCACCTCGGATTGCAACAAGTGGTGGTCTTGGAGAGATTTTTCTTGCAGAGGTGATGGAGGTGGGGATTTGAACCTGAGTAGATCCTGAGTAGATAGCCATTTTGTCATTTGTTCGTTTCTTCGACTCCTCTAGATGTAACACTTCCCCTCCACGCCCCCTGCCGGAGTAGCCAACAAGCATGGAGGAAGCCACCCCTCATTGCTTTGTTGTTTGCTTAGGTGCAGTCGTCTGTTGTCTTGGAGGCCCTCTTCCTCGTCCAGGTCTTCTCTGGTGGTAGTGAGACCTGGATTGATCTTGATTCTGCGTATTCCAGTGAGGGGTTTGAACCCTCTGCTGGAAGGTACGTCTGTCATATGGACGGAACCTTTGTCAAAATTCTTTACGCTTCTCCAAGCAAACAGCTTTTAAAGTGTCCAATTCAGTTTTCATCTTGGACATGGTCTTCGGCATTCAAATCGAATAGAGGAGAACCATTGAAGGGAAGATTCACGATCTTTCTCTAAGCATCCGGTTTCAGCCCAGAGAGACAAAGCCTTGCTGAACGCCTTAAGCAAATCCTGTTGGAATAGCCGTGAGCAGCCAAATCAAAAGTGTCTGCAGCCGCACTGATAATTTGGTTTGCCACCAAGTCGCCTTTCTGCAGGATTTCTTGGAAGTCCTGTTGATCCTCTTTCTGTAGCTTGTCGGTGAACCTTGAGAAGGAGTCCCAGAGTGATCAATCATACAAACACAGCAGGGCGGATGCGCTAGCCACCCCCATCACGGAGGGAGACGTGTTGCACATTCTTCTGCCAAAAGAGTCCATATTTTTACTGTCCTTCTCCGGAGGGGCGTTGGAGGAGAATGCAGCAGAGTGTGCCTTTCTGGCTGCCGCCACAATGACGGAGTCTGGAGGTGGGTCCGCACGAAGAAAGAATGGATCCTGATCTGGGGCCCTATATTTTTTTAGAAACACATGGGAGCGGAGCCCACCGTGGCCGGAGTCAGGAAGGTCTGCATTGCTGGCTCTAACAGACCTGGGACCAAAGACAGTAGAGGTCTTGCCGAAGACCTATGGTAATGGGTCTTAAATATGACTCAAGTCGAACCCGGTGGTGCAGACATACTGATATTTATCTTGCTGGCACCCCAGGAGAGAACCTCATTGAAAGTTCCGATATCATCAATCGAAGAGACCCTGGATGGCGGTGTCGTAGATAAAGTAGGGGATTAATCCCTAATGGATGATTTTGTAGACGTAGTAGATGAGTGATCTCCTTTTCGGGGTCGGCAAACTGCGGGTTCTTGAGTGTCCTCTTGATCGTGGGAGCCGTGCTGATGAGGAACTCGATCTTTTCGGAGATCTATGTGAAGAGTGTCTCGAGGATGGAGTAGGAGGAGGTCCCACAGACTCTGGATGGAGCGCGTTCTGGAGAATTCCGAGCCTAGAACTCTAGGTTGGACCTTCCAGTGTCATACTTTCAAGCCATCTTGGAGACATTAACAGGAGGAGTCTTTTCTCTGTGAACCCTCCTGCGTAACCTGAATTATGTTAATGCCAGGTGAAGATGAACCTTACTTCAACGCCGAACGTGTAGCTCTCAACGTCAACCTTGGCTTTTGTACGTCTCCTGATGGCATGGTGATTGCTTTTTTCCCTAGACGATGACCCGGACTGGGCCACCATTGACGTCGACCGTTGTTTCGAAGACACTTGAGGAGTCGATCCTATGCTCTTGACGTCGATCTCTTCGACGCCAAAGGAGTTCTCGATGTCGACAGTCTGTACACTTTTGGTGTCTTCAACGTTTACTTTCGCAACGGGGATCATGCCCTCGACGTTGACAGTCTATGGGTCCACAAGTGTTTCCTCGTCGACGACCCTCTCGAGGCAGACCTTCGAGAAGGAGGCAGAGATAGACACCGATCAATGCCGTCGACTTATGCTTCGTCGTCGACTTAGGTCTTTCTTGGTCAACATACTTTGAGCCCGAAGTATGCCTCGACGCCGACTTGTTGTCGACAGAGGTTCTCGCTGTTTCGACAGTGATCTGTCCCTCGACATCGTAGTGTGTTTTTACGACGTCGACTTCGAAGCAGAGAAATCCTGAATCTGCCTTCTTTTGGAAGCTGGAGAAGGAGATCGACACATTTTCTTCTGTTTTTCGAGAGGAGAGCGTCTTGGAGGTATGAGTGCTATCAAGGCCATTTTTAGAATGTCCTTTTCCTCTCTCCATTGAGGCATGAAGCTTGATCTTCTCTCTGTCACGCATTGTTCTCTTTGAAAATTGCTGACAATTGTAGCACTTCTCTAAGTTGTGTGAAGATGGCAAACAATACACAGAGTGAGGGTCTGATTTAGCCATTTTCTTCCACACAGGAAGGGCATTTATTAAATAATGCTGGCATTTGACAAGAAATTTTTGGAAAAGTGTCAGAAAAAGATAGAAAATGAATACCAGCAGAACAAAATATTGAATGAAGTTGAAGAAAAACAATTTCTGACTAGAAATAGTATGAAAACTGACGGGCTCAAGCTCCAGGATCCTCACAGAAGGAGCTGGAAAAAAGTACTGACTTCACTGTCACCTGTGGTGCATGATGGGAGCAGGGGGCTCCTGGAGGTCTTAAAGGCACAGTGTCCAGCATCTTGGAATTCTTAAAGGCAGGGTGCCAGGTTTTTGATACTGTGATGTTTTTTCTTCTATGCAGCCTGTGAGCCAATTGCCTGCTATTACTTGCCTTTTTTCTGAAAATAAAGGGCTGAGTTGGAACACTAGTACAGTGCATGTTCTCTGTTGCAGTGTTTATATGGGAGATTATATTCTGTGCCTAAAAAACCCATGTAATTTTGGCATATTAGCCTATTTGGAGTACATTAGGCTGCATCGTTATGTATGTATACATGTATATATGTATGTTTTGAAAGTACGCTGTACTAGTTTGTCTAAACCTACACATATATATATGTATTTTTATATATGCTCTGGGGACCCGCACTTGGGCGGGGATCACTCAGAGGTTATGACTATTGAGGAGTATCACAGAGAACTGTAAGTTGCATACTTACCTGTATATCCACATTATTGTTTTCCTCCAAAGGATAATATTTAACTCTGAAAATTGCACTTTTGAAAGTCGTAAGTATTTTTCCTGCAAAAAGTACCCTTATTGCGCAGATCTTGGTCTTAAAATGAATCTTAAACAAAGCTTATTTTTTATAAATTTGGCATGGATCTCCTTTTTGAGTTGTGTGTCTGTTAATGGGTCAATGTGCTGCAATACATGTCTTACACTCCTCTGTGTTAGGCCTAAGGCTGATCGCCCACACTAGCAGTAAGAGCACTTTGGCTTTATATTGAGCCATGTACACTTCTGGGGAATCTCTAGAATCTGTGCACAGCATAACCACATAGTGGCATACCATATACAGAGTCAGCTTCCTACAGTTGCACTTGAAGGCTTAGTACTTTTTCTCCACCATAGGGGTCACTGCAATAGAAGGTCTTCAAACCTTGTAGTATAATGCTTGGCAAGACTAGTAGAAATGGACTTGTTATTGTGTTGGCAGAAGGTTTTCTAAAAGGCAGAAGGATTCGGTCTCCTCTTTTTGTAGCTGCATGCCATAGATCTCTCCTGCTCTTTTCACAAATGCTTACTGCAGTGAGATATCATCAGGTAGGGATGGTCTATGTGGATAAGAGTTAAACTGCTCTTAAGGCAAATCTGTCAGCCACGTGTCTTTGCCCTGATTTTTTTCTTTTAGGGGTACCGCTGACTCTTCCTTAAGTATATATTTCCAGGGCTCTTGCCTTAGTTCAGGAGTTGATGGGGCTAAATCTTCCTTCTGCTCTAGCTTGGGTTCTCCCATGGATCTTTTGTTGCCTCCTTTAGTGGGAATTCTATACATATTTTGGAGTCAATTCCAAAACTGAAGTTTTGGTTGCTCTGGTGTCTTTTGCCACCAACTCGGAGAACTCTTTGCCTTGATGCTGAATGGTCTGCCAAGTGTTACGATGTTAAAAAAGGTGATTTACTCGTGGGCGTCTGATCATTGCAACTCAACAATGCTCTGCATCCAAGGCATTGCCAGTGTACACTTCAGTATGTCATTTCCCCAGAACAGTGTTCAAAATATCGTCTGGTCAGCGCACACAGGAAATAAAATAGGGACCCACCTCTACATGGCACAGCATTTCAATTATTGACACAAGACAGTAGCAACAGTCAGCTAGGGAATATTCTGACTGGCTGGCCAGCTCCCAACATACCCTAAAGGGTGATAATAGTGGTCTCTGGGTTAACACTAAAATATTCCATTTTTGCCATAACTACTATTTATCAGATCAAAAGCAGAGAAGTCTATTAAGACCGCAACTAGTTAATTTTTGGGGATAATGAGTACGTGTGGCAAAGTGTGTCAAATATTTGGTCTGCAATAGAGAGAACTTCCCTCAAGCCACCTTGGAATAGGGACTTTAGGTTTACTTCTTGAATCCAAGTAGTCATTTCTTAGAGAGTGAGACCTGTGCATAACTTACAGTTCACATCGATCACACTGGTCTGTACGCTTTTGGATTATCGATAGTGTGTAGGTATATATGTGTAAGTGTCCTATTCTTTCAAAACTTTGAAAACACTTTGGTCACTGTGTATTGTACAAAACAGGATCTCAGTAAGAGAAGTAGCTCAGGAGGCACCAGCTTTGGACTTGGAGCTTCACCTATCTTATCAATAGATGCCTCTTAATTTCACTACCTCAAGATTCTCTTCAAATGTCTGATACCAGAACTAATCTTGAAATGTCTATTCAGCTTTCATCAAGCAGTCATCATTGAAAAATCTCTTCTACCCAAATGTTACCAGCGCCACATTCTCAAACGGGTCCATTCTAATTTTCCAATATCCCTTCTGCACCTGAATTATAATTAAGGCTCCTGGTTTTCCGTTTAAACGGATTTTTACATATAAATACAGACTGAAAACGTTTTGTTTTTTGTCTGTATTTATATATAAAAACGGGAATATACTTACAAAGCAAATGCTCCTCCTGTCTCTGTGCTTCTCAGTAAAATACGAGTCAGATGCACAGGGGCGGCCAAAAGAAACAGGAATCTGCTGCCCTGAAACTGCTCCAGAGACGGGGGAACTGGCAGCGCTGTGTCTGCAGAGACACTCCAGCACCCCTCACAGCGGCAGTTCACGCAATCTAATTGTTGGAGCAGTGCAAGCAGCTGATGTCCCTAAGAGGTGTGAAAACACCCCCAGGACATCGGCTGCTGCTCCTTTAACCTTTTTTTTCTTGCTGTTGTATGAGAGGGTGAAGGAGGTTGATGTGGCAGAAAGCCAACAACAACCATTAGCATAAAGCCTGGCTGCCTCGCTCAGTCACAATGCACGCTGTTGGGCAGTGAGGCAGAGTAAGAGGTGAGCAAGTCAGTTAACATGACTTCATTTTTCTATTTAAAATTTATTTAAGTGCTACTTAAATAAAAATAAAACTAAGAACAGAAATGACTGTTGCACCACCTGATGCCCTGCATTTTCTCCATAGTATCCAGACCGTGTAGTGTTCCTTATACTGGGTGCGACGTTCCCAGCGGAACAGTGTACTAGTGTCTGGCAGTCCAGCTCTTTGAAGCCACCAGTCCGCCTTGAACTGGAAAATATGTCATTTAAGGAGTAGCTATTCAGAACAAAGGCGAGAAGCATATGCCTACCCTACTATCTCGAAAGAAGGTGACCAAGTCGCTGAACACAGTTGCACAGGAATTCAAAAATACCTACTCTAATCGAATAAGTTCTACAAGAACTAGTTTTCAGATGCACACAGTCCTGCTGTATTCAGTTTCCGTAAAACAAAGTACTTTGAGTGCCCCAAATGTTTTTTTATAGTTACATGTGGCATAATCGGAATATATTTGTGTCTTGGAGTGAACAGCATTATGGAGGGCACAGAATTCTTTACATTGAAACCCCTATAAGGTCGCCAGGGTAAAAATACAAATAACCGCCCTGTGAATGACCCAATTTTGGAGGAGATGCAAGCAGTCTAAGCAGTACAGATGAGGTATGCATCAACACCAAAATATGAACTGTGACCCTGCTGCCCGTTCAGAGAGAAGCAGAGCGAAGAGGGTGATGAAACGACGAGGGCGCGCGAAGGGCTGCTTTTCCAGAAGAATAGACCTGTTCTTGGGACTAGCTCGGCGAGGCCCACGCGCTCACCTCAGGAGCCTGGTGTGGCTTAAACAAGTGTGAACGGCGTGCAAGTGTGCATGTCAATTTAAATAAATGTGGAAAAATACTAGCATTAGCGTTTTTTTTACTTGCGTCAAAAATAAATGTAGATAAATACAGATAAAATGACCAAGAAATAAATATGGATAATACAGACGGAAACGTGAGAAGAATAAATACCATAAAACCGGGAGCCCTAATTATAATATAGTCCTTTCTCTGTGTTTTTTAGCGTAGGTATGAGAGGCCGCCGGCAATTCAGACTTTTTGAGCAGTCATTATAAATTTGAGATGCATTTAAAACTGGTTCCTTTGTGGGGTTTTTTTTTATTCTCTGAGGCATCACTTGAAATAAGTGATAACAATTAGAAGAGTTCATCAAAGCATTGGGAAAATCCACCACTACTGCACTCACCTGGAATTTTCCGTTCTCTGCCAGCACTACTAAAGACATGGTTACTTACCAGTAGGAGTAGTTTTGCAGCTTGAAGAGTTTTCTGGATTCACATGCTTTGCATTATTCTGTTATCTAGTGGTTGGGTCCAGAATAGGCATCAGGTTTGGTGTTTGCTGAGTAGGCTGCCAACATCTTTCTCAGGTCAGGAACCTCTCACAATCATGCGGGTGCTTCATCCACTTGCCAGGGGCGAACCTTGCTGGGAGGTGAAGCGGTGTTCTCCCACCCCTGTTCCTGTTTAATAGTACTCTCGTGAGTCATTGAGCTGATGAGCTCGTGGTTGAAGCACCCGCATGCCTGTTAGAGGTACCTCACCTGCGAAAGATGTTGGCAGCCTACTCAGCAAACCCCAAATGTGAAAGACTAATCTCTACTGAGGACGGTTAAAGAACCAGAAACCTGTGTCTAGAGATCAGCACTATCTGCGCCAACTGTGGCGAAACACTCAAACACTCTTGAAGAAAGCTGGTAACAAACTGCATTTTCCATAATGCCAAGGGCAAACCTTGCTGGGAGGTGAAGCGGTGTGCTCCCACCCCTGTTCCTGCAATTAGTTACTTTGTAGATTACTTTTCTAACCACATGACTGGATCCTAGATTCAGTCCTGGGACATTTCCTGTAAACAGTTAAGTAAAAGCGTTTTGGTTACAGTAGTGATTATTAAGGAATATTACTGTATTTTAAAAGTTGACACTTAAAAACTTTCACATAGAATCACCAATGTTATCCTATGGGAGGAAATTCACTTAGCAGGTAATTAGTGTTATCGTTACTTTTTCTTACTCAGTGTTGGATCCTGGATCCAGCACTGGGGTATCTTCTGTAAACATTTGAAAGAATGTATTTAAGTCATACAGGCGATTTTTACTGAATATATGTAGTTTGTGAAAATTGACACTTAGAAACTTCTGGTGAAAACCAGACAATGGATTCCTATGGAAGGAAATTCAAGTTACTGGTAAGTTCAGTTAAAATTACTTTGTAGGGTCAGTGCTGGGCTAAAAGATGCAGCACTGGGTTCTCTCCTGATAACAGGTGAGTAAATCGGAAGTCGTTGTTCAGCTGATTTTAGATGAATATTTTAAAGTTTCAATACTCCACACTTAGAAGAATTTCCAAGTGAAACCAGTCAATGTTACCCTATGGAAGAAAAGTGAGTTATCGGCTTTTGGGTAAGTACTCGAATGGCAGAGTTAAGGCTCTGGGCATAGGCTCAGGGGTCTCAGAGTCATATAGGTACAGTTGAAACACACTCAGCGGCACAGGGGCAGCCGGGTGCAGAGGTAGTTCGGCCCAATGTTATCTAATGATAAGCAGGGGGTCTTTGGTTGGTGGCTGCTGGAGAGTAGGCCACGTGGCTGTGGGAGCTGGGCGCCTGGCCACTTGCTCAGGGTAAATGGGGAAGTAGGTTAGGACCAAGTTTGCACTGCCAGGGGCACTCAGGCAGCTGGGTGCAGGGTGCTTTTGAGCCGTCGGGTGCTCAATGTTATTCAATGGAGAACTTGGAAGGTGAACAAAGGCTGCAGGCTCGGGGACGGAGATTCTTCAGGAGCGACCAATACTTCGAGGGGTAAGTTGGGATCTTGGAGGATAGGTAGGCACCCATGAGTTGGTCACAGGGGGCCGCGGGGTGCCGGGGTTTCTTTTGACGTCGGGAAATCTTACCCTCTATTGGTCGCGGTTGGAGGGGCCCCTTGCGGTGAGTTTGCAGGCGTCATCTGGGTCATCGAGGAGGGTCCTTGGGCACTGGATTCCAGGTCACAATCGCATTTAAGAGGTTCAAGGCAGGCAGGTCCTCCGGGGTATTCAAGATTGCTGTCCGCAGGAGACGCTGGGATTTAGCAGGAGCAGGTTCAAGGATCAACAGGCCTGTAGAGCTGGGGCCAAGTCAGTTGGTTTTGTCCTCGTGTTAGCAGCTGCACGGCAGGTCTTCTTGATCTTTCTTGTTTTCAAATCGGGATCTGCGGAAGGAAGGTTCAGGGTGCCCCGAAATACTAAATTTAGGGGTGTTACAGGTAGGGTAAGGGCAGGGACCAATGGTACTTGTCTTGCTCCTCTCCTGTGGGAGGGTGCAGGGGCCTATCTCTGATTGGGTAGGGCTCCCCATCCTCAAGATGGCCGGCGCCCGGAGTTGTGCTTCACCTCGCCTCTCCCACCGGAGGGGTGGAGTTGGCACAGGCTGGCACACCCCCTTTCCTCACGTAGGGTTTCCCACCAGTGTTCCCGCCAGAGTGGGGGTCAGAACCGGTGGGGGCCAGTTGCTGAGTACAGCAAGTGGCCTGGAGAAGCTCACAAAGGCAGCATGCCTTTGAAGCTTCCCCTGCCCATCCTGGAGGAGGAGACCTAGCATCTCGCCCAGGACGTGCATTGTTGCAGGCCAGGAGAGCGGAGGGCTCTCTACCCAGGGGTCCAGCAACATGTCTGTTGTGTGGCAGCCTAGGCAGCCTCTCACACAAGACGTGGGTTGTAGGTTAGGTTTCAGGGGGCAGCTCTAAGATGCCCTCTGTAGTGTTTTTTACATTAAATCCCACACTGGCATCAGTGTGGGTTTAATGTGCTGAGAAGTTTGATATCAAACTTGTCAGTCTTCAGTGTAGCCATTATGGTGCTGTGGAGTTCGTAATGACAACCTCCCAGCACCATATACTCTCAATGGCCCTGGGTACTGTAGGAGCACATGGCTCATGCACCTGTGCCCACACCACTGGCATAGTGCACCCAGCTAGAGGGGTGACTGAGGTATGCCAGGGCAGTGGGTTTGTGGGCATGGCACAAAGGGATGTGTGCCAAGTCGAGACTGTTTAGTTCTGCACCAAGCCACTCAGCCTGCAAAGGCAGTGTGTGTGCGTCAAGGTACAGGGCCCCTAAGGGTGGCACAATAAGTGCTGCAGCCCTTCGGGGTCTTCTCTGGTCACAGTGCCCTGGGTATCATTTACCAGGGGCTGACCTGTGGCCAGAGATGCCAATTGAATTTGGGTTTCAACAGTTTTAGGGAAGGAACACAGCCCCTGGGTACCTGGTTGGCAGGAACCCAGGGCACACTCAAAGTACATCAGCCATTCAGCAAAAAGTGGGGGCATACCATGCAAGAAAGATGGCACTCTCACACTTATCTGTAAACATTTAGAGCGCTTAGAAGCAAAAGAGTAGCCAGAAAATTAAAATACCCCCCACTTAGAACCAAACCTCTAATGACACAGATCGAGCGAAGAAAATAAGCCTGGTTATTTATATATTTGTTTGTTTCACACTTGTGTCTATTCATATGTCCATCTATTCTGCCGTTCTCCCACGCATTCATCTGCCTTTCACCTTTCCATCCATTATTCTCACCAGCTACTGAAATTACATTAATCTGTTAATAGTCATAAATCCTTTCATCCATCCATCCTACTTTTTACCATTCCATCCAATCAAAAGCCATTTACTTCCCACGAAGAGCAGTTCTCATTTCACTTTTTTAGCTATTCATCCTTTCACTCCTGTCCACCTTTCCATCCACTAAAGTATCGATATCAATCCTTTCTTCCATCCCCATCCATTGATCCTTTTAAACATCAATCCTTGCACTCTTAATTTTTTTATTTTCAACAACCATTTCTTTAACTTTGCCATTTCCTTCATTCTTTGCACCTTACATTACCTTCACCTTCTGTATTCTCCAGTTCACACTTTGCAGTTTTTAACTACCACAATTCTTTCCTTTCTCATATACAATTTCTTACATACCCTTCCAAAACACTATTTTCTACTCTTTGTAACTTTTTCTCTGTTAACATTCATTTTCCTCTTTTGATGAACATATCTCAGTGTTCAGCCCCCACTTTTTAGCACAACCCTGGCTTTTGTCTGAAGCCCTGCAGAGGCCATTGTAAAACTATTAAACTTTTAGTAGTTAACTCCTCACCTCAGCTGCCAAAGCAAGGGGCTCACAACACCATGGCTTAAAAATAGGCTGTTAAAGTACAAGTGCTATCAAAAATAAAATGCATGACAAAATACCCCCCAAAACAAGGTGTGCCATTCACAGAGGCGGGCAAACACAAACGCCAAAGCTCCGCCGCTAGACATGGAACAGTGGGAACGTTTTATCCATGTTACTATGAGACTTGACATTTAATCCTGACTATCAAAATATGCTGGTTGTAAAATCTGTATATGAAGTGTCGGAGAGTTCCAAAGCTCAGTAACATCTCTTTGGTGATGGTAAACCCAAAGTATCACCATCAAAACCACTCAGATCCCAGTAATTGTAAACTATGAAAACAGAAGGATTTTTTTTGTTAATTGAGCCTCCCATTGTGTCAAACCTCACGTTCTTGGGTAATTACTTTTTGAACTAATTTCTCTGCTCCTTTTGTTTTTAAGCAGAAATGGGGAAAAACTTAAATCAAAGTAAACACTGGCAGTAAGTATATAAGAAAACAGGGTTATAACCCAACAATCATTTTATCTTAACTGTGGGGAGCAAACGTCCGCAGTCTCAGTTGTTAAAACATGGTGTAGTGAGAAAGGTATGAATCTTGAAACAAGGAGTTCTGCATTTCGCGGTTAGTGGTTCTGTTTCACCAAATTGTTCAAAGATAGTCAAACCTTATCCTTCCTATAGACTTGTTCCCATAATTGCAGTTATGTGAAAGAGGTAGGTGAGCCAATGCAATCTTGAGCCAAGATTGAGCCCAGCTCAAGATCATCAAGACCAAAAAGAGCAAGCCTTATGTCTGCCACCGACACTAACTTCATGGGTCAAGAATTGAAGACATTACTTTATGTAAAACAAGACAGTAGGAGACACTTATCTGGTGACCGAACTGCACAAAGCGAAGTCAGAAAGCTAGGGATAAATCTCGGCATTCCACTTGACCAAACTGTGGATCCTAAGGATTTGTTTTATTTCACTTTGCCTCCATTTTCTACATTACCACAAGAGATCATCTTAAAATACATTAGCTGAGGATGTGCACTGTCAAAATATCTTTTGTATGATGTGATAAACCATAATGATGTTCCTTGTATTATAATAACCCAGGCCACGACGAAGGTGCACATAACCGACTCACCTCTTGGTTCTCGAATAGCATTGTTTAATGGGTGTGGAAAGCATAAATGTTTCTAAGTTCATGTTTGAGAATTATCACTTCTAATAAATGCCTTCTGATGTAGTGATATACTCTGATGCACTAACGTTAAACTCTTTGCATGTTAATGAAATACACTTCTTGTAATTTGGAGTCTCATACTTTTACATAGATGTTGCACAATGTCTTTAAAAATGAAGAAGCTGGTCACGTTATTTGCTTTTTTTCCTTTTACTGCAGTTACCTTGTAAATAAATACTTGCTCTTTAACAGCTTTCTGAAAGTCAGTATTAAGTCAAAGAATCAGCTCCGGAAGCCACATATAGCCCCCAGGCTGACTTCTAGTATTCATGGTCCAGTGCTTAAGAACAGTCTTGATTCAAGAGGGCAAACACTTTCCCAGAATTCTGCCTTTGACAAAAGGACATTTGTATGGTCAGCAAAACTGTGATCCACATTAATGTCATTAGAATTAGGTTTAACCTTACACCCCATTAAGAGCCTGCCAAAAGCCCAGGAACGGCCCTGGGTACTGTAGGGGCACAGGGCTCATGAACTTGTGCCGACACCACTGGCATAAGGCACCCATCTAGAGGGGTGACTGAGGTATGCCAGGGCAGTGGGTTTTGTGGGCATGGCACCCAGGGATGTGTGCCATGTCGACTCTTTGTTTAGTTCTGATCAGTCTGCAAAGGCAGTGTGTGGATGTCAGTATACAGGGCCCCTAAGGGTGGCACACTAAGTGCTGCAACCCTTAGGGGTCTTCTCTGGTCACCATGCCCTGGGTACCTAGGGTACCATTTACTAGGGGCTGACAGGTGGCCAGAGATGCCAATTGGGTTTGAGTTTCAACACAGTTTTAAGGGAAGGAACACAGGCCCTTGGCACCTGGTTAGCAGGAGCCCAGGGCACACTAAGTCAAAGCACATCAGCAGTTCAGCAAAAAGTGGGGGCATACCAATGCAAAAAAGATGGCACTTTCTCACAATAGGTCTCGCTTTATTAAAGTTTGAGCTATTGGCATTGCTAAATAATGCAACACCAATAGCTCAAATTTTAATAATGCGAGACCTATTGCATTGCAAATGCTTGTTTGGCTTCCTGTGCTCGTTCCTTCCCACCAGATCAGATGAACAGTCACAGTGCTGACAAGACATACCGCCTACACCGGTGGGCTACCCAGGCGTCTTGGCATTCCATCCCCCCACCTTAACTTAGCCATGCCCTGTAACAGGACACCACTGCCAAAGGCTGCTCCCCTGTTATGCCCATGCCCTGTAACGAATAGTTTTCTTACCTGTCGGTGTAGTTTTGCAGCTTGAAGATCTTTCTGGATTCACTATGCTGTGCATTATTCCGCGGTCTTGTGGTTGGGTCCGGATTCGTAGTCTTTTCTTTGTTTTTTTTTTTTTTTTCTTAGCCCAGGTGGGCGTCGGCGTCACACCCCCATGGGTGTATTTCCGGTGACGTCGGCATGCTTCCTGCGGAAGCTCCCACTCTTGGGCGCCATCTTCGGGTTCTTTTTTTCAGTGTTTCTTTTCGTTTCCGAAGTAATGGCAATGTTCTATTTAGTTGGTATTTTACCGCTTTGTACTTTTTTTAAAACCTTTCTTTTGTTAACCACCTCTTCTCTCTCCAGCCTCATCTTTCTGGCGGAGGTGGGTGGGTTCGCTAGTGAATCCAGAAAGATCTTCAAGCTGCAAAACTACACCGACAGGTAAGAAAACTATTCGTTTTGCAGCGTGAATCTTTCTGGATTCACTATGCTGTGCATAGATTTCGTAGCGGTTTCTCATTTCTGTGGCGGTTGGGTGGAAGATGAGCGTTGGGTATTGAATATGTGCTGTAGCACCTTCTGTCCAACTTGAGCTTCCTTGTTCATCTGTATGTCCACACAGTAGTGCTTCGTGAACGTGTGCACCGAAGCCCATGTTGCCGCCAGGCATATGTCTTGTATGGGTGTGTTAGCCAGGAAGGCTATTGTAGCGCCCTTTTTCCTAGTGGAGTGGGCACATGTCCCCTCTGCTAGCTCTTGTCCTGCACGCTTGTGGCAGAGTTGGATTGTCTGTGCGATCCATCGTGCAATTGTCTTTTTGGTTACTGCTTTTCCCATGTAACTGTTGGCAAATGACACAAAGAACTGTTTTGTTTTCCTGTGTCCCTTCGTCCTTTCGATGTAGTGCATGACTGCCCTTCTGGCGTCCAGGGTGTGCAGAGCTCGCTCAGCGGCAGTTGTTGGTTTTTGGAAAAAACTCGGTATCTGTATAGACTGGTTCATGTGGAATTTAGATACCACCTTCGGCATGAAGTTTGGGTCAGTCCTCATCACAACCCTGTCATTGTGTATTTGTATGTAGGGTTCTTGTAGCGTCAGAGCCTGAAGCTCGCTTACTCTGCGTAGGGACGTTATTGCAACCAGAAAAGCTGTTTTCATAGTCAGCATCTTTAAGGACGCCTTGTGGAGCGGTTCAAAGGGCTCTTTCATGAGTTCCGTTAGGACTATGTTCAAGTTCCATGCAGGTGGCGGCACCCGCTTGGGCGGTGCGATCCTTTTCGCCCCTTCTAGGAATCTCTTCACCACCTGTGATGTGAAGAAACTCCTGCACGTTTCACCCCTTGTGTAGGCGACTATTGCTGCTAAGTGAAACCTCAAGGAGGATGAGCTAAGGTTCTTCTCCAGCAAGTGCGTCAGGTACTTTAGCACTGTGGAGTCCCTCTTCATCTTATTGTGAAGTCTTTCTTGTCTACACCATATTGTGAACCTCTTCCATTTCGCAACATAGCACTTCCGAGTGCTAGGCCTTCTTGCCTCCCGCAGGACCTTCAGTGTACTTTCTGGCAATCTTAAATGTGCGAACTCTATGTCCTCAGGAGCCACGCTACTAGGCTCATGCTCTCTGGCTCTGGGTGCAGCACCTCTCCGTTCTGCATGGAGAGTAAGTCTTTCCTCCTGCTGAATCTGTGGGGTGCACACTGTCATTTCCATGATCTGCGAGTACCATGTCTGCCTCGCCCACTGTGGTGCGACCAGTATCAGTGTCATGTTGCTCGCTCTGCACTTGCTCAGTACTCTGTGCATCAGTGGTATCGGGGGAAAGGCGTAGGCAAATGTCCCTGACCAATCTATCCATAGGGCATTCCCCAGTGACCCCTCCTCGGGCTGCCTGGATGCGAAGTTTCGGCATTTTGCATTCTGGCGTGTGGCAAACAGGTCCACCAATGGAGTTCCCCATCTGTCGAATAGGTGCCTTGTCTCCTGAGCATTGAGCTCCCACTCGTGGGATGCTGAAGTCTGCCTGCTGAGCCAATCTGCTTGTATGTTGTCCTTCCCTGGCAGGTGTATGGCCAGCAGGTCTATCTTGAGAGGGATTGCCCACCTCCATATCTCCTGTGCTAGCGTTGAAAGCGGGGCTGACTGGGTGCCCCCCTGCTTGTTGATGTAGAACATCGCAGTGGTATTGTCTGTTTGTATCAACACCTTGTGATTGTACAGTCTTGTCTGGAAGGCTTTCAGTGCAAGGAAGATTGTCTTCAATTCTAAGTAATTGATGTGTTTTGTGGCATCCGTCGGTGTCCACAGTCCTCTCACCTTGAGCTCCTCCATGTGAGCGCCCCATCCCTTCAGGGATGCGTCTGTGGTGATGGTCACTGTTGGCGTTGGGGGCGTTAGAGGCTTTCCCCTTGCTATGTTCTCCATGGTCCACCATGTCATCTCCTTCTGCACTGCGTGCGTTACAACCACTAGATCCTCCCAACTGCCTGTAGCTTGTGACCATTGCTCCTGTAGCCATTCTTGAATGGGTCTCATGTGGAGTCGTACATTCGGTACCAGGTGGATGCATGATGCCATCATCCCCATGATCTTGCTCGCAGTCCTCACTGTCCGAGCTTGTCCCTTCCGGTAGAGGCGAGTTTCCTTCACCAGCGCCCTCGCCCTCTTCTCGCTGGGGAACACCTTGCCCTGTAAGGTGTTGATCTGTGCTCCCAGGAAGATCTTCACTTGTTCTGGCTCCATTGATGATTTCTTCCAATGGATGGAGAACCCCAGGTTTATGAGCGTGCTGGTCACTGTGTGTGCGTGCAGCTTGCATTTCTGGTATGAGTTTGCTTTCACCAGCCAGTCGTCCAGGTAAGGGTATACGTGTATCCCTTGCCTTCTTAGGTGCGCTGCGACTGCTGCGAGGCATCTTGTGAAAACTCTTGGCGCCGATTTCAGACCGAAGGCCAGTGTCGTGAACTGGTAGTGGCTTTCTCCGACGGTGAACCTGAGCATGTGTTTGTGCTTTCTGTTCATTGGGATGTGCAGGTATGCGTCTTTGAGGTCTATAGTGACCATGAAGTCCCCGATCTGCAATTGTGGGAGCACCTCTTGCAGGGAGGTCATTTTGAATTTTTGCGTTCTTATGAATTTGTTCATGAACCTTAAATCGAGAATGGGTCTCATTGTCTCGTCTACTTTTGGTACCAGGAAGTACGTTGAGTATACTCCTGTGTTTCTTTCCTTGAAGGGTACCCGTTCTATGGCCTGCTTCTGCAGGAGTTCTTTTGCTTCTTCCTGAAGGCACTGTAGCTGCTTGCCTGCTAGTGGCTTTCTTTTTGGTATTTTGCTTGTTGGCCTCCCCTCCAACTCTATGCAGTATCCGAATTGGATAATGTTGAGGATCCATTTGTCTGATGTGATTTCTCTCCACTCCTGGAGGTGGTATCTTAATCTTCCTCCCACTGGTGTCCTGTGGTCGTAGGTGTCTAGTTTGTCTTGACCCATCTGTACGTGCTGCCCCCTGCGTTCTCTTTTGCGGGCGGGCACACGGAGTTTTTTTGAAGTCACTTGGAGGTGGGCTGCTGGCCCCCTCTTCTATTTTGCCCCCGTCCATTTCTCCCTCGAAAGGACTGGCCTCTTTGTTGGTACTGCCAGGGCTGCTTCTGATGACCCTGCTGAGTCTGCGAGTCTGCCTGGTGCGTTTGCTGGAAAGCCTGGTGTGATGTACCTGGCTGGATTCCGCCTCTCCCGCCGGGCCTCCGTGACGGGGTGCCCCTCTTGTTCCCTCTGAACTGCAATGCCCCCATGGATCTTGCTGTTTCGTTATCTTTCTTCAGTTGGCTGAGTTGTTCATCAACTGTTGGTCCGAAAATCGTGCTGCCGTTGAACGGTGTGTTCAGGATGCTGTGTTGCACCTCCGGTTTGAAACCGGATATCCTGAGCCAGGCGTGCCTCCTTTCCGTGACGCCCATCATCATGAGCCTGCTGGCGGTGTCTGCCCCATCCAGGGCCGTCTTAAGGCAAGAATTTGCCGCATTCTT
Organism: Lissotriton helveticus; assembly: GCF_964261635.1. Taxonomy (NCBI): domain Eukaryota; kingdom Metazoa; phylum Chordata; class Amphibia; order Caudata; family Salamandridae; genus Lissotriton; species Lissotriton helveticus. The sequence goes on along the minus strand of NC_136065.1, from coordinate 1,797,695,516 downwards.
CCCCTCTTCAATCAGCTTTTCGGCTTTCTGCCTGGCATCCTGGAGCAAGTCCTTCACCAACTGCCCCAGTCCCTCCATGATTTGGTACATGTGCCTGTTTATCAGGGCGTTGGAATTAGCCATGCGCCAGTGGGTCGCGGCATTCCGTTCGATCCTTCTGCCCACCAGATCCATCCTTTTGCTCTCCTTATCCGGCGGTGGGCCCGAGGTAGTGGGTACGTTAGCCCCCCTCCTTGCTGTGGCCGTGATAATGGAGTCTGCGGAGACCGTGCCCTGAATGTAGGCCGGGTCCTTTGTGGCATGCTTGTACTTCTTCTCAGTTCTGGGAGTTACTGCCTTGCATGTTGCGGGCTCCCTGAAAGCTTCCTTCCCCTGAGCCAAGACGCTCTCGAGCATTGGAAGGAACTGGCTCCTCGTTTGTGTTGGGAGTAATGTTTCTAGAAGGAAGTCTGCTTTCTGCTTCTCTTCGTCGAGCTTGAGCTTGAAAGCTGCTGCGGCAGATTGTATCACCGAGTTGTAGGCCCCGATGTCGTCCGGCGGCGAGGGCCTCGAGGGGTAGGTGTCGACCACCTCCTCCGGGCTGTCGGTGTCGACATCGATGTAATCTACCTCCTGAAGGTCAGAGGGTGCCGACTGTGTCTGTCCTGCCCTCATCTTCCTCCCCATAGCTGTAACTTTCGTAGGGATTCTCGTACTCCTCCTGGTCGTCGATCACCTCGACGTCCTGGTCTTGCTCGGTGACTTCGGCGACCTCTTCTTCCTCCTCGACCGCCTCCATCACTGGTGGCTTGGTCTTGTGAGGGATCGTGAAGGCTTTCATCTTTGCGTCGAAATCTTTCTTCCGCTGCATGATGTTCTCCATTTCTGCCTCGAGGCGCCTTCTTTTCTTTTCCATCTCGGCCGCGTGTTCCGCGTCGGATGGGTCGGCCGCTCTCTTCGACGGATGGCTCGTCGCCGTGCCTCTCGGAGTCGAAGTTTGACGTCGAACCGGATTTCGGGTCTCTGGTCGTCGTCGTCAGTTTCGGGTCCTTCTCCCTCGTCGATCGATCCTTTTCGGGGACGATTTTCGACGTTTTCTGCTGATCAGCAGCTCTCGGCGCCGGGGACTCCTTCTCGGAGGATCCGCTGGGCCTGGGAGTAGTCGCGGACGCCGCCTTTTTTGGCGTCGGCGCTTTCGGGGTCTTGCCCTCGATTTTTCTAGACTCAGAGTCTCTTGGGTTCTTGGGGGCCGAAGAGTCTCCTACCTTGTCAGAAGTCTTCGTGTAATCGGTCTCTACGACCGTGTAGCTGTCGTCTTCGGCGGCAGCGTTGTCTTCTTCCTCGGAGGACATCCCCAGCTCGTAGAGTGACGGAGTCGGGGCCTTCCCCTGCAGGGCGGCGTGTGCTACCCTCTGCCTCTCTCTCACACGAAGGGTCTTCGGGGTGAAGGCGGAACAGGCGTTGCAGTCTCCGCTTTCGTGGTCCACCGGTAGGCAAAGGTTGCATACCGGGTGCTGGTCCTTCTGCGCGTACTTGTGGTGGCAGTTACGGCAGAACTTGAACGGCGTGTTGTCCATCCTCGAGCGTCCAGGGCCTCTCTGGTCGCGTGTTCGTCGACGGTCGTCGAAGATCTCGATGGAAAACGCCTTATCCTTGCTTGTTTTTCGTCGGTGAAGTCCCCTGGAGTCTTCAGATGACTTCTCCTTGTCTTTTCTGTATTTTCTGTCTTCTTTCTCCAAAAATGTCTGGAGCCCAAACGGGAACGATCCAGACCCGACCGCGGAAAAAAAGAATCTGAAGATGGCGCCCAAGAGTGGGAGCTTCCGCAGGAAGCATGCCGACGTCACCGGAAATACACCCATGGGGGTGTGACGCCGACGCCCACCTGGGCTAAGAAAAAGAAAAAAAAAAAACAAAGAAAAGACTACGAATCCGGACCCAACCACAAGACCGCGGAATAATGCACAGCATAGTGAATCCAGAAAGATTCACGCTGCAAAACAGGACACCACTGCCAAAGGCTGCTCCCCTGTTATGCCCATGCCCTGTAACAGGACACCACTGCCAAAGGCTGCTCCCCTGTTATGCCCATGCCCTGTAACAGGACACCACTGCCAAAGGCTGCTCCCCTGTTATGCCCACTTCACTGTATCCAAAGCCACTGGTAGTTAACAGTGTGTGCTCTTCCGACAAAAAGTTCCATTCTAATATCATCTCTCTCTGCTCGCTTCTGGTCTTTAAATGCTTGCAGTTAGCACGGTAGAAAATCCTTCAGCTGAGCTGGGTTCTTGGTTCACACTCTCACATGCAGCCCTGAAGAGCACAGTTTGTCAACTTGGAACAGCATGCCATCCCTTACTAACGAGCCGTACTGCTGCACTGCACACACCGAGTGAATATTACACCAGCCGAAGCATTATCTGCTGTTGAATGTGACCGATTTGCATATCAACTGTGCACCCTTGCGCACATATTTGCACACTCATTGAAAAACACACCATAAAAAATTCATCAGAAACACGTCTAACTACACTGTCCGTCAGTGAGTGTGGGAGACCACAGGACGATATATGTTCTGCTTTTGCGCCTGCAGACTTGCAAGCGTGTATGACATTCCGGTGCATACATGTTATTTTTCAGTTGAAACAGTCATGCATGAAGTATTTCATTTTTAGGACTGGGTCTGTAACAGAGGCACATTTTTCTGTCTGCTCACTTTAAACCAAATCGCATATTTCACACTCCCATCAGCACAGTATTAAGTACAAATTAAGTCCTTTTCGCCCACTCATCTGGACAGAGCGCGGTAGCTTTTGCTAAAAGTTTGGTTATTTGTTTGCGCCAGGATTCTGGGAGACAGCTGTGTGCCGCTGCATGGCTAATTTGCATATCTGTGTGTTGCAGCGGGGACCCTCAATGCTGCTGGTGAGCATGAGTGCAAAATTTGGGCGGTGGTGAGCTTGCCCGGTGGCAAAGACAAAACACGCCTCTGTCTGGCAAACATGCACAAGATCAAACATTCTGGAGAACACCGCCCTAGGTTATCCCTACATGCTGGGGCGACTCTTCCTTTTACTGCAAGTTGGCATGTTACACTACTATGGATAATTACTGCGTTTTTTAAATTACTATTTTATTTTTACAACAAGCAGAATTTGCAAACCGAAGAAAAACTGAGGTGCAAGCTGGACTTACCCATCGTAACAAGTCAAAACATGTGTGCGCTGTACATAGAAATATGCACTTTATTCAAGATCGTCAAGGGCAACATGCCTTTTTGAACACAGTACATATAAATGTGACAGTGGAGGGGGTACATCCGTCTTGGATGTGGAAAACGCATGTAAGCATACGCACAGCCTGGGGGGGTTGTAGCACCTTGAAGAGACCGCCATTTTTTGTGGAGTTGGTGTGTTGCAATCTCTGACTAAGAGGGTTGAGAGGGAAGCCTGAATTCACCTGGCTCAGTCTTGGTTTCTTTTTTTATTTTTAAGGAGAAGGAACCTGCCAGGAACCACTAGATGCATGCCTACATCTGCAGAGCTCCCGCTCAGACAGGGAACCGAATGACAGGCTTAAGGAAAGTGACACCATATGTGTGGCCCTCGGCGAGCAAGAATGGCCAGACACATTGGGAGCCCCAAAGGTCACATTACACATGATTCCTGGAAAAATTGAACACAGGTGACAGTATTCAAGGGATCATGAGTTCGTCTCGAACCCCGCTCACTGCTTCTGTTACACAGGGCACTTTGTCTGATGCATCTGTCTGCATTTGATGCACTACTGCTTATTCTGTGCTTCTATATTATTAAAGATCCGTGATGTGCTTTGACACCCAAAAGGAACTACATAAAAAAGATATCACATTAAAATTGCCAGAATTCTCAACAATATTGCTCATTCAATGGAGCTTCAAGTGAAGGGTTGGGCCTATTCAAAAGATCCTGACCTATTCTGGTACAATTTGTTTAGGTATAATCTGCTTTCAAATAAAGCGGAACCATCGCGTGCCCTTTCGTAGATAATTCACAGTACACTGATTTATTGCCGAAACACATGTAAAGCAGCAGGACTGTGGAGGCGGGTGATCCTCTTGAGGTATTGTGGTGGGTGTGGTCACTCCTTGGAGAAGGAGGGAAGAGTGGACTGGAGGGCACTCGATGTCATTCGGGCTTTTCTTAAATGTCGTTAGAATTGTGTTTTCACCGTTGCAGGTTGTAGTAAATAAGAACAAGCAATGTACAAGCGAAACATAAAAAGTAGGCCCCTTTAGTGCCAGGAACAACTGGAATTCCACATATAATTCTTTACTTTATCTACAAACAAAAAACAAATAGTTTACTTGTCGGTGTAGTTTTGCAGCTTGAAGAGCTTTCTGGATTCACTATGCTGTACATTATTCCGCGGTCTAGTTGTTGGGTCCGGTATCGTAGTCTTTTCTTTCTTTCTTTTTTTTTGGTAGCCCAGGTGGGCGTCGACGGTGTACCTTTCGGTGTACTTCCTGTGAGGTCGGCACGCTTCCTGCGGAAGCTCCCACCTTTGGGCGCCATCTTCAGATTCTTTTCATTTCTTCTCGTTTTGTGTTCTGTTTGCGAATCCTTTGGCAATGTTCAAGTAAGTGATTTTTCCGCTTTGTCTTTCAAGGTGTCTGTTACTGTATTGTCCTTGTACTACCACCTGTTCTCCAGCCTCATCTTTCTGGCGGAGGTGGGTGGGTTTGCTAGTGAATCCAAAAAGATCTTCAAGCTGCAAAACTACACCGACAGGTAAGAAACTATTTGTTTTGCAGCGTGAATCTTTCTGGATTCACTATGCTGTGCATAGACTTTGTAGCGGTTTGTTATATTTGTGGCGGCTGGGTGGAAGATGAGCGTTGGTTGTTGAATATATGTTGAAGCACCTTCTGTCCTACTTGTGCTTCCTTGTTCGTTTGTATATCCGCACAGTAGTGCTTAGTGAACGTGTGCACAGAATCCCATGTTGCCGCCAGGCATATGTCTTGAATGGGTGGGTTAGCCAGGAAGGCTATTGTTGCTCCTTTTTTCCTAATAGAGTGGGCCTGTGCCCCTTCTGCTAGTTCTTGGTCTGCTTGTTTGTGGCAGAATTGTATAGTTTGTGCGATCCATCGTGCAATGGTTCTCTTTGTTACTGGTTTACCCAGAAAACTGGTTGCGAAGGACACAAAGAACTGTTTTGTTTTTCTGTGCACCTTGGTTCTTTCTATGTAGTGCATTACTGCCCTTCTAGCGTCCAGAGTGTGCAGTGCCCTCTCTGCGCTTGAAAGGTTTCTGAAAGAAGCTTGGTATTTGCACCATCTGGTTGATGTGGAACCTTAACACCACGTTTGGCATAAAGTGTGGGTCAGTTCTCATCACCACCCGATCATTGTGTATTTGGATGTAGGGTTCTTGTAGCATCAGCGCCTGTAGTTCTCACCCTGCGCAGCGAGGTGATTGCCACCAAGAAGGCTGTTTTCGTTGTCAGCATTTGTAGGGAGGCCTTATGAATGGGTTTAAAGGGAGCTTTTATGAGCTCTGTTAGGACTAAATTAAGGTTCCAAGCCAGTAGTGGCATCCTCTTTGGTGGTGTGATCCTCTTTGCCCCTTCCAGGAATCTCTTTACTATCTGTGATGTAAAGAAACTCTTCCCCGTTTCTCCTCTTGTGTAGGCTCTCTCTGCTAGGTGTACTCTCAGCGAGGAAGAACTTAGTTTTGCCTTCAGCAGGTGCGTGAGATACCTTAGCACCGTTGATTCTTTTGTCATCTTGTGTAGCTTCTTGCTGCACCATTGAGTAAACCTCTTCTATTTTGCCACATAGCACCTTCTTGTGCTAGGTCTCCTTGCTTCTCGTAGTACCCGCAGGGTGCTCTCCGGTAACTTCAGGTGCGCAAACTAGGTCTTCAGGAGCCATGCTGCTAGGCTGAGGCTCTCTGGCTCTGGGTGTAGTACTTCTCCGTTTTGCATGGAGAGTAGGTCTTTCCTTTTCCCTAACTTGTGGGGAGCACCGTGTGCCATTTCCATTATCTGTGAGTACCAGGTCTGCCTGGCCCACTGGGGTGCCACCAGGATCAGAGTCATGTTGCTGGTTCTGCAATTGTTGAGTACTGTGTATCAGGGGTATCGGGGGAAAAGCTTAAGCAAATGTTTTCGACCAGCTTATCCATAGAGCATTCCCCAGGGACCCTTCCCTTGGTTGCCTGGATGCGAAGCTTTGGCATTTTGCATTCTGGCGTGTTGCAAATAGGTCTATTGCCGGTGTTCCCCACCTTCTGAATAGCCTTAACGTTTCCTGCGCGTTGAGCTCCCACTCGTGGGTTGCCGATGTCTGTCTGCTGAGCCAGTCTGCTTCCACATTGTCTTTCCCTGGTAGGTGTATGGCTAGCGGGTCTATTTTGAGTGGGATGGCCCATCTCCATATCTCCTGCGCTAGTTTCGATAGCGGGGCTGATTGTGTTCCTCCCTGCTTGTTGATGTAGAACATCGTTGTTGTGTTGTCTGTCTGGATCAACACTCTCTGGTTGTACAGTTTTGTCTGGAAAGCTTTCAGGGCGAGGAACACGGTCTTTAGTTCCAGGTAGTTGATGTGTTTGACTGCATCCGCTGGAGCCCACAAACCCCCTCACCCTGAGCTTGCTCATGTGTGCTCCCCATCCCTTCTGGGATGCGTCTGTGGAGATGATCACCATTTGGGGTCGGTGGTGTTAAAGGCTTCCCCCTCTGTTATGTTCTCCTTGTTCCACCACAACATTTCCTCCTGCACTGCGTGCGTTACAACCACTAGATCTACCCAACTTCCTGTAGCTTGTGACCATTGTTCTTGCAGCCAGTCCTGGAATGGTCTCATGTGGAGCCGTACATTTGGGACCAGATGTATGCAGGAGGCCATCATGCCCATGACCTTGCTCTCTCCCCTCACGGTCAGAGGTCGCCCCTTCTGGTAGAGGCGCGTCTCCTTCAGCAGGGCCAGTGTCCTCTTGTCGCCAGGGAACACCTTGCTCTGTATGGTGTTGATCTGTGCTCCTAGGAATATTTTTACTTGTTCTGGTTCCATTGAGGATTTCCCCCAGTGAATGGAGAATTCCAGGTCCACCAGTGTATTTGTCACGCGCTGTGCGTGCTCCTTGCATGTCCTGTGTGAACTTGCCCTTATTAGCCAGTCGTCTAGGTAAGGGTATACATGGATCCCTTTCCTCCTTAGATGCGCTGCCACTGCTGCCAGGCACTTTGTGAAGACCCTTGGTGCGCATTTTAGTCCGAATGCTAGGGCTGTGAACTGGTAGTGATCTTTGTTGATGGTAAATCTCAGTAGATGTTTGTGCCACCTGTTCATTGGGATGTGCAGGTAGGCATCTTTGAGGTCTATGATGGCCATAAAGTCTCCGTCTCTTATCTGAGGAATGACCTCCTGTAGTGACGTCATCTTGAACCTTTGTGTTTTTATGTACTTGTTTAGGAACCTTAGGTCCAGGATGGGTCTCAGTGTTTCGTCCACCTTTGGTACCAGGAAGTAGGTTGAGTACACTCCCTTGTTCCTTTCTCGGTATGGTACTGGTTCGATGGCCTCCTTTTGGAGGACTTCCTTCGCTTCCCTTTTATGTAGCTCTAGCTCTTTTCCTGACTTCGCCTTCCTTTTTGGTTTTCTGTTTGGCGGTGTCTTTTCCAGTTCTATGCAGTATCCAAACTGTATGATGTTGAGTATCCATTTGTCTGTGGTTATCTTCTTCCACTCCCGGAAGAAATGACTTAGCCTGCCTCCTACTGGTGTTCCATGTTGGTCGATGTTCGGTCCGTGTAACCCTGTGTTAGTCTTGTTGTGCTCCACCCTGGGAGGATTTGCGTGGGTGGGCATGTATTGCATGACGGAGTCACTTAGAGGTGGGCTGTTGGCCCCCTCTTATTTTGTCCATGTCCGTTCCCTCTCCCGCGAAAGGACTGGCCCCTTTGCTGATGGTGCCAAGTTTCTTTTTGGTGTCGCTGCTGTGTTTGGCTGTCGCCCTGGTGGGACTGTTGGAATGTCTGGTGTGACGTTTCTGGCTGGTTTCCCCCTCTTCCGTTCGGTCTTGTGACCGGTTACCCCTTTTTACTCCCCTGAATTGTAAGGTCCCCATGGGCCTTGCAGTTTCGTTTTCTTTCTTGAGCTGGGTGAGTTTTACATCCACCGGTGCCCCAAACAGTGTCTCCCCATTGAATGGGGTGCTTCGAATGTTGTGCTGTATCTCTGGTTTGAAGCCTGAGATTCTGAGCCAGGCCTGCCTTCTCTCAGTGACTCCCAACATCGTCAGCCTGCTGGACGTGTCAGCTCCATCCAGGGATGTTTTGAAGCAAGTATTTGCCACATTTTTCCCCTCCTCCACAAGTTGTAAAGCTCTTTGTTGGTACTCGTCTGGGAGGTGCTTGATCAGCTGTCCGAGCTCTTCCATAATTTGGTGCTGGACGTGTCAGCTCCATCCAAGGCTGTTTTGAAGCAAGTATTTGCCACATTTTTCCCCTCCTCCACAAGGTGTGAAGCTATTTGTTGGTACTCGTCTGGGAGGTGCTTGATCAGCTGTCCGAGCTCTTCCATAATTTTGGACTGGTGCCTGTTCAGCAGGGCGTTTGAGTTTGCCATGCGCCAATGCATCGCTGCATTTCTTTCTATCTTCCTTCCAGTAAGGTCCATCCTCCTGCTTTCTTGGTCTGGTGGTGGCCCTGATGTCATTGGCACATTTTCTCTTTTCCTGGCGGTTGCCGCAATGATGGAGTCTGCTGTAACTGTTCCTCGGATGTAGGGAAGATCCTTGGTGGAGTGTTTATATTTCTTCTCCGTCCTCAGTGTAACGGACCTGCATGTTTCCGGTTCCTTGAACGCCTCTTTCCCCTGGGCCATGACACTCTCCAGCATGGGGAGGTACTGGTTCCTAGTCTGCGAGGGGAGCAGGGTCTCCAAGAGGAAGTCTGCTTTCAGTTTTTCCTCATCTAATTTGACTCCAAAGGCCGTTGCCGCATTCTTGACCATATTGTAGACTCCAATGTCATCTGGCGGCAAAGGCCTCGAAGGGTACGTGTCCATGGCCTCTTCTGGGCTTTCGGTGTCGAGGTCCTGCCACTCCAGGTCCTGTGTCCCTGAGGATATTGATCCGAGGATCGTCCGCTGATAGTCGTCGCCTTCCTCCTCGTAGTAGAAGGCTTCTTCCTCTGGATGGTCTCGGGGCTTTTCGGCGGCTCTTCGGCCTCTAAGTCCTCCTCCTCTTCTATGTCAACAATCACCGTCTTTGGCTTTGCCGGTCTTCGCCGCCTGGGAGTCCTTTTCGAAGGATCCGCTGGGCTGTTTGTTCTTGGATGCAGCTGTGGCCGTCGAGATTTTCGCCACCAGTGCTCCCTTCGAGGACTTAGACTCTTTTTTCGAAAGCCTGACTCAGACTTTCGAGTGTGTCGGGGGCTTAGGGGTCGTCGACTCTCCTGCCTCTTTATAAGTCCTGTTATCGGTCTCTATGACCATGTAGTCATCGTCTTCTCCGGCGACGTTGTCCTCCTAGTCGATCGAGGGCCCCAGGTCTCGAAAGGACGGCCGTGGACCCCTGCCGTGCATGTTTAAATTGGCTCTTCTCGGTCGCTCTCTAACCCGGAGAGTCTTCGGTGTGAAGGCGGAGCAGGAGTTGCAGTCCTTGCTCTCGTGGTCGACCGGTAGGCAGAGGTTACAAACCGGGTGCTGGTCCTTCTGCGCGTATTTGTGGTGGCAGTTACGGCAGAATTTAAAGGCTTTATTGTCCATTTCTTGCGCTCAGTGCGCACATTCTCCATTGGATGTCGACGTTTTCGAAGTTCTCCTTCTTTGTCGTCCAGGCTTGATGGTGATGTTCCTCGTCGTCTTCTCAGTCTTTTCTGTGCAAAATACGACTTTTCTGCGTTTTCTTTCCTCCAAAACTCTGGAGCCTCTCGGGAACGATCCAGACCCAATAGCGGAAAAAAGAATCTGAAGATGGCGCCCAAAGGTGGGAGCTTCCGCAGGAAGCGTGCCGACGTCACAGGAAGTATACCGAAAGGTGGGACGTCGACGCCCACCTGGGCTACGAAAAAAAATAAAAAAAGACTACGATTCCGGACCCAACCACTAGACCGCGAAATAATGCACAGCATAGTGAATCCAGAAAGATTCACGCTGCAAAACTATTTAATTTTTTTTTTTCTGTTTTGTTTTAGAGCCAGGAAGCTCCCTAACAGTGATGTGGAGCTGTGTGAGTTAGAGTATTTTCTTCACGCCCCCTCAATCCCTGTACACGTTCCTTGCAGTATGGCAATGAAGAGCAGCTGTTACAGTTCCATCTCACCCACACTGGATAGCAGTGTCCACGCTGGTAAATGACAGCCTCCACCAGTACCAAGAGTCATGTTCTGCGCTGCTGGCGCTGGCGAAGGCGAATTTCTGCGCCTTGGAGGTTAAAAAGCATCCTCCAGCTGCATTCCCAGACACACTCTAGCAAAACCCCCATCTGCAAACCCCCCCATCAACGCTGAACGAGGTGCCTTGAACATCTATTCTGCAAAAGTAATGCAGTGCACCCCTATCCGCCCTCATCAGGCTGTTTGCTCAGCAGATAAGGTCATGAACATGCAGAAAGTTGAGGCAAAAGGAAAATGCTACTTACCAGTATGCATCTGTTCTTGGCATGTAGAGCTGCAGAGTTATACACGGTGCATAGATCGCCACCTACTGTTGGGCCCGGATGTTTGCAGTTTGCTGTTGTCCTGAAAAGTTCTTTGGCAGTCACGAGATAGGTGACACCTCCTTTGGACCACATTGCGCATGGGCATCGGCTCCATCCTCAGATTGTTTTTCGCCATTAGGGAAAAGATGGAGCTTTGCAAGAAAAGTAAGGACGCCCATGTAATCTGTATCGAATTAAGATAATACTGGAACAGACAAGGGTAGCCAGGGAGGCGGGTGGGCGTTTGCAACTCTGCAGCTCTACATGCCAAGAACAGATGAATACTGGTATGTAGCATTTGCCGTTCGAGGCATATGAGCTGCAGATTACACACTGTGCATAGATTGTATAGCAGTACCCACTCTTAGCGGCGACCACCTCTATCTGTTGCAGTAGTTTGAAATAATGTTTTGAGAACAGCCTGGCCCACATTCGCTGCTTGTTTGGTTTGCACATCTATACAACAGTGTATTGTGAATGTGTATGGTGTAGACCATGTAGCTGCTCTGCAAATGTCATCTAGGGGAATGTTCCCTAAAAATGCCATTAAAGCCCCTATCTTTCTTGTAGAGTGGGTTTTGCTGAAAGGGTTCTTGAATGGTTAGTGCTTGTAGTTCACTAACTCTCTGCAGAGAAGTAATAGCTACTAGGAACACAACTTTCCATGTTAATAATTGTAGTTTACATTTGTGTAAGGGTTCGAAAGGAGGTCCCATTAGCCGTGTGAGAACAATGTTTAAATTCCACACAGGTGAAGGGAGGAATTATTCGCTTAAGGACTTCCATAAAGGCTTTAATAGCAGGCACTCTGAACAGAGATAGATGCTGTAGGTTTTGCAGATATGCTGCTATTGCAGCAAGATGCAGTCTAATAGATGTGTAGGCTAAGTTACATCTTTGGAGATGTAGTAAGAATCCTATGATGTGTTGAATAGACATGTCTAAGGGATTAATATTATTGTTGTGACAATATATTACAAAGCGTTTCCACTTAGCTGCATAACATGCTCTAGTGCTTGGACGTGTAGCTTCTTTTATGACATTCATGCAGTCTGGAGGAAGGTTAAGATATCCAAATTCTAGGATTTCAGGAGCCAGATCGCAAGGTTGAGCTGAGCTGGGTCCGGGTGCCTGATCTCTCCATGGTTCTGTGTTAAAAGGTGTAGAGACAGGTATAATTTTTGTTGTGGTACTACAGACAGTTGTAGCAGTGTGGTGTACCTCGGCTGTCTGGCCCACGTTGGAGCAACTAGGATGAGGGTGAGAGAATGCTGCTATAGTTTGCGTACTACTAGTGGCATGAGTGGTAGAGGTGGAAAAGCGTATGCAAATTTGTTTGACCAGTTCATCCATATTGCATTGCCTTTGGACAGTGGGTGTGGATATCTGGCGGCGAAGCTTGGGCATTTGGCATTTTTGTGGGTGGCAAATAGGTCTATCTGAGGTTGTCCCCACATCTGAAAGAATGGTAGAAGTATTTTGTACTCCTGGAACATGCTGGGCTAGAAGGAATAGGTTTTGAGGTATAGCCCACCGCCAAATGTCCTGTGCTAGTTGAGAGTTGCAGGGAGTGTGTTCCTTCCTGTTTCTGTATGTAATACATGGCTGTCATGTTGTCCATGCGGACTAACACAGCTTTGTTTGATACTTGCTTTTGGAAAGCTTTTAGTGCCATGATTGATGTGGAGTAACTTTTGTTGCCATGTCCACCTGCCTTGCATGGTGTGTTGCAGTTGGTGGGCCCCCCCAGCCGGAGAGCGATGCGTCCGCTGTCAAGATTATCCGAGGAACTGGCTCTAGGAACAGTCGTCCCTTGGAAAGGTTTTTGGTGTTCCACCACTGCAGAGAGCGAGGAGTCCGACCGTCTTTCAACACTAGGTCTGTTAATTGACCTTGAGCCTGGTTCTGTTGACGTGATAGGCACTATTGTAGAGGACATATTTGAAGTCTTGCATGGGGTACTACGAAAATGCAAGAGGCCATCATCCCTATGAGTTGCATGAACACTTGTGCTGGAAGGAATTGTTGTGGCTGAACCTTTGTGAGAAGAGTTTGCATGCTGGCTATCCTTACTGGAGTGGGATAAGCTAGCGCTGTTGAGGTGTTTATCGTGGCACCGAGGTCCTGTTGTACTTTGGATGGTTGCAGATGAGACTTGGTGTGGTTTATTGTGAACCCCAAGTTGTGGAGCAGGTGGATCGTGGCATGAATGTGTTCCACACACTGATTGTATGAGCTGGCTTTTATGAGCCAGTCGTCGAGGTACGGGAAGACCTGGATGTGCGGTCTTCGTAAATGTGCTGCCACTACTGCTAGGCACTTGGTGAATTTTTATTTATTTATTTAAATTTGTATACCAGCGCACAGCTACCCCCAAGGGTTTCCCGGCGCTAACAAGGAACAGCAGAGGAAGGAGAGGCCTATTGGCTGAAAAGCCACGTTTTAAGGGATCTGCGGAAAGACAGAATGTCAGGTTGTATGCAGAGGGGCAATGGAAGAGCGTTCCACAAAGTGGGGCCAAGATAGGAAAAGGAGCGCCCTCCCATACGAGAAAGTCTAGCTTTCGAAACTCAGAATTTCTCTTGAGTGGAGGATCTGAGAGTGCGAGAGGGAACAGGGGCAAGCTAGATGTTGCAAATAGCGGGGGGACTTAACATGCTTGATACGGAACATGTAAGTAAGGGCCTTGAACTTAACCCGTTCCTCCACTGGAAGCCAGTGGAGATCTACCAGCAACCTGGACGTAGATGCAGTTTTGGGTGCTCAGCAAAGCAGTCTAGCGGTGGAGTTTTGTACTCGCTGCAGTTTACGTGTTATCTCTTCGTTGACACCTAAATAGAGGATATTCCCGTAGTCCAGCCTAGAAGTAACCAAGGCTTGGAACACGGTGGGCTGGGCATGAGATGGAAGAATCCACATGCTCTTCCTCAACCATTTCAGGATGGTAAAACAGGTGGTAGCAACCTTGGTAACCTGTTGTCGCATAGAAAGAGAATCGTCAACAATGAACCCAAGGTTGCGTACCGGAGTAGAGGGTTGTTGGAGTGTACCCATTTCTGGCGGCCAATGTTGAGGGCCCCAGAGACCTCGATCCTTACCCAGGATCAGTACCTCTGTTTTATCGCCATTAAGTTTAAATAAATTGCCGTTCATCCACTCCATGACTTTACTGAGGCCAGATCTAAGCGCCGAGGGCTCAGAAGTTTTGTCAGCTGATGAAGTGAAGAGGATCTGGGTGTCAACAGCGTGTGGAAAAAGCGACAACCCAGATTCCTCAACCAAAGCTACCAGCAGTCTGATATAAATGTTAAACAGCAAGGGGCTGAGAATCGAACTCTGAGGGACCCCAAAGGGTAAGAGGTGAGGCTTGGATTTGGAGGTGTATGAGAAGACCTGAAAGGTGCGATCAGCGAGGAACGAGCTAAGCCAGTTCAAGGCTGTCCCACTGACACCAGAGAGTTGGAGGGCCTTTATGAGTACGGTATGAGAGACCGTATCAAAGGCCACACTCAGGTCAAGCAAGACCAAGGCCATGGTGTTGCCCACATCGATGTTGTGTCGGAGCACTTCTGTAACCCCCAAGCAGGGTGGACTCTGTAGAGTAACTGGTCCTAAAGCCGGACTGGGAGGGGTCAAGAGCCCATTAGTTTCAATAAACTTGGACAAATGCCCATTAATGTGTCTCTCAAGATTCTTTGAGAGAGCACGAAGAAGTGAAATTGGACGAAAGTTAGAAGGGAGGGCAGGATCAGCGTTAGCCTTTTTTAACAGTAGGACAACCATTGCAGGTTTCCAATCTAAGGGAACAAAGGAAGTCGTTAGGGATGTGTTAAGCAGTTGGAGAATGTGGTTAAGAGAGGGTGGATCAATTTGTCGCAAACCGAAATGGGCAGTAAATCACAGGGGGATCACGATTTGATTTGACAGATGTTGTGTGAGTGCTACCATGTCCAAGAGTGGCAAGGTGTCAAGGGTGATCACGTTTGTCAGGTCGGTGTGATTTTCAGGTGCCAGGACAGGGCAGTCGGCGGGCACAGTGGGTGAGGGAGAGGAAGCAGGGGCAGTGCTAGCCAGCACAGAATACATAGTTTTCACTTTATTTAAAAAGAATTGAGCAAGATCATCGCATTGTATTGCATTAAGGCTGGGAGGTGGTTGCATAGCAGTTGAGCCAGATAAATCCTTGACCATATTAAATAAGGTTTTAGGACAGTTAATGGCCTGTATAATAGATGTAGAAACATAGTTGGCACGTGCAGCCCAACAAAGGGAGTAATAGGCCCGTTTTCTAGTATGGTAGGCGAGTTTGGCTTCGGATGTATAGTTCTTTCGCCACCGACGCTCCAAGTTTTTACATTTTGTAGCAAAGATATTACTTCTTGCTTTAACAGTGATAGATGTTCTTGTGACATTGGACGCTGTTTGGGTGGCATGTTTGGGGGGGGGGGGGGTAGATGTTAATTCTAGACAGTAAACTGACTGAATAATTTGTCGCACCCACCTGTCTGATGTGATGTTGGTCCAGGCAGGAAGGAATTGTTGCAGTCTTCCCCCCACATGATTGGAATGTTGGGGGGTGGGGGGGGGGGGGGGGGGGGGATGGGAGTCATTGGGTAGGGGTGGAGGCAGAGCGGGAGTTGGTTTTGCCTCTGCCTTTGTTGTGGTTACGCCTGTAACCCCCTCTTTGGTAGCCCTTAGTTAATGTGGATGGGCTAGGGGTCTTGTAGGAAGTGGAGGGGCTTTCGGAGGAGTAGCCTCTTGTGTTGCCTCTATATGATGAGCGACGAAAAGAATGTTTGGGAGCTTGCTGCTGCAAGGCTCCCATAGATTTTGCTGTGTCTATCTTTTTTTCATTTTTTCTAAAGACACGTCAACATTTGGGTCACATAAATGTGTTTCATCAAATGGCTGATTAAGGATGGAATTTTGTACCTCAGGTTTAAAACCTGAAATACGTAGCCAGGCATGTCTACGTAGAAGGGTACTGGTATTGATGCCCTTGAGGCAGTATCTGCAGCATCTAGGGAACAACGAATGGAAGTATTAGCAATATTTTTACCTTCTTGTATGAGTTCATTGGCCCTATTTGTATATTTGTCTGGTAGATGCTGCATTATGGACTCCAGTTCATCATAATGTGCCCTGTTATATCTTGCCAAAAACGCTTGGTTGTTGGCAATGCACCAAATGTTAGCTGCTTGTGCCGCTGTTAGTTTACCGGAGGCATCAAGGAACTTAGATTCTTTATCTGATGGTGAGACCTCACCTGATGTCTGAGAATTAGCAGGTTTACGTGCATTAGACACTACTAAAGAATCTAGTGGTGCTGGACCCTTAATGTGAACTGGATCTGTAGGGCAGCTTTATATTTTTCTCAATGCGAGGGTTGAGGACCCGAGCCCTGACAGGTTCTTTAAAAACCTCTGTTGCATGCTTGATGACACCTTTAAACATTGGCAAAATGGCAGTAGACCTTTGTGTGTTATCAAAAGTGTCTAATAGGAAATCTTCCTCCACAGTATCGGTGTGCAAGTCAACCCCATGGTACTGGGCAGCTCTCTGGACTAGAAGGTTAAAACCTATAGTGACCTCTGGTGGGGAAGGTATGGAAGGATATAGATCGTCTTGTGGGACGTAAGGCAGACCAGGGGTGTTGTAATCATCCCATGGATTAGGTGACTGAGGAGGGACTATTGGTCCCTGCTGGGTCATGTGCACCCCCACCTGTGTCATCAGAGTCTGTATCTACATCATCTGGATTAGTGGATGGTGTAAGCGAATGATGTGGTGGAGGAGGTGTAGGAGGAACAGTATGGGAAGGTGGTGGAGAAGGGACCCTTAACGGAGAGGTTGCAATGCCTCTCTTTGGAGGAGGAGGAGGAGGAGGAGGAGGAGGAGGAGGAGGAGGAGGAGGAGGTGGTGGTGGTGGTGGTGGTGGTGGTGGTGGTGGTGGTGGTGGTGGTGGTGGTGGTGGTGGTGGTGATGGTGGTGGTGGTGGTGCCTCAAGTGGTCTCTTCTTGGAGCTAAGAGCTAGTTGACCAGTCTTAGGATCCTTTACAAGTGTTTTTTATTAGGATCTGGTGTAAAAAGTTCTTCTGTATAGGGCAGATCCTTCGTCGGCGAAGTTTTCGGTTCCGGAGGTTTTTTCGGCACCGAGTCGGTAGCTGGTCTTGGGTCTTTTGGTTTAGAAGTGTGACCTTTTGAAATGTCTTTTACCAGAACACGTTTTTTCGATTACGGGTGTTTTTTCGGCTCCGAAGCGTGTGAATCTGGAGCTTTAGGTGGTTTTTTACTTGGCTCCAAGTGCGGTTTCGGCATCGATGAGCCGCTGCCAGTCTTCGGCGCCGTGTGCTTTGGTGTCGGAGCAACGGTCTGTGTGGTTGAGGAAGATTGTTTCTTCGGTGTCGGTATAGGATAGGCACTGGGAATAGGCCGACTCGAGCCCGAGCCGCCTGAAGGCTTAGTAGGCTTCTTTGCCGGGCCCGAAGGCGGGGCGTGGGAAGCAGTCTCTCGGTGTGCAACCGGGTCCGAAGGTGAGGGTGTGACCGAAGCCTTTTTTGAGGGTGTCGAGGAAGGGTTGGGGGTCGATGGTCTTACTTACGACCCGTTGAGCTGGAGTGATGTTCTCGACGTCGACTCTTCAGCGTGCTGGTGTTCTGGCACGTCGACGGCCTCTTCAAAGATGTCGTCGGGGATCGAAGCTGACTAGCGAGCCATAGTTCTTTGAGCTTGTCGGTCCCGAATCGTCTTCTTGGGGCGGAAAGAGGCACAAGCGGAACAGTCTTTGGCCTCGTGCTCCGGTGAGAGGCAAAGGTTGCACACCTCATGTAGATCGGTGTGGGGAAACTTCGACCCACATCGAGGACACTTCTTGAATGGCGTTTTTTCCATGAGCCAGAGAGTAAGGCCTAGGTAGGCCGGAAGGCCTTCGCCGACGACCGTAATCGAAGTGGTAAAGAATTGCGTCGATGTGGAGCGCGATCGAAACAATACCGTCGAACTGGGTGAGGATTGCGCGCCTAAGGAAATTCGGTTTCAAACCAGAGTGCAGGAAACCCATCCGAGCCCGATGGCGGAAAAAAACAATCTGAGGATGGAGCCGATGCCCATGCGCAATGTGGTCCAAAGGAGGAGTCACCTATCTCGTGACTTCCAAAGAACTTTTCAGGGCAACAAACTGCAAACATCCGGGCCCGACACTAGGTGGCGATCCATGCACAGTGTGTAATCTGCAGCTCATATGCCTCGAACATGTCTTTATATATGCATTTGTTACTAAGTAATATACTTTTTAACAAGTGGCTGCATGAAGTACAGTATTCATATTGCGTGTAAACTAAAGATAAACCAGTGGTGCGCGCGCACCACAGACGAGCAGGGCCGGGAATTGAAAGTAGTGGTGCGCCCCTGCCACAGAAGAGAGGGGAGGGAGCGCGGCAGCTAGGCAGGAAGGCGAACGCTGGCCACCGGTGGGAATGGGCGGAGCAAAGGCGGGAACTGCACCCGCATTCGCCCAATTGTGTGCATTATTATTTTTTTTAAAGCACGGTAAACCCAATGGCAGCCGACGAAAGCCTGCTCGCGAACGAGCATGTGAGCAGATTTCAGAACCCTATACAAAAGGGCTCTTGCCGCGCACTTCAACGCAGGCGCGAGCCCTAAAAACTTGGGGATTTAAACAAATAGTTTCTTACCTGTCGGTGTAGTTTTGCAGCTTGAAGATCTTTCTGGATTCACTATGCTGTGCATATTCCGCAATCTGGTGGTTGGGTCCGGAATCGTAGTCTTTCTTCTCTTTTTTTTTTTGTAGCCCAGGTGGGCGTCGACGTCCCACCATTTGGTGCACCTTCAGTGACGTCGGCGTGCTTCCGGCGGAAGCTGCCACCCTTGGGCGCCATCTTCGGATTCTTTTTTCTGTCTTTTTCTCCTTTTCTGTTTTGTAGTGAATCCATGGCTTTGTTTGTTAATCCTTTTTTCAACGTAATTGTTTTCACGTCTCTTTTCACGTATCTTCTAAGTTTAAACTTTCTTTCTTTCTATGTGTTTCCACCTTCTTCTCCAGCCTCATCTTTCTGGCGGAGGCGGGTGGGTTCGCTAGTGAATCCAGAAAGATCTTCAAGCTGCAAAACTACACCGACAGGTAAGAAACTATTCGTTTTGCAGCGTGAATCTTTCTGGATTCACTATGCTGTGCATAGATTTTGTAGCGGTTTTCCTCACTTTTGTGGCGGTTGGGTGGAAGAGGAGCGTTGGTTGTTGAATATATGTTGAAGCACTTTCTGTCCTACTTGTGCTTCTTTGTTCATCTGTACATCCACGCAATAGTGCTTAGTGAAAGTGTGCACTGAAGCCCATGTTGCCGCCAGGCATATGTCCTGGATTGGTGTGTTGGCCAGAAAGGCAATTGTTGCTCCTTTCTTCCTGGTGGAGTGGGTCTGTGCCCCTCCAGTTAGCTCCTGGCCAGCTTGTTTGTGGCAGAATTGTATTGTCTGTGCGATCCATCGCGCTATGGTGTTTTTAGTGACTGGTTTGCCCATGTAACTGTTTGCGAAGGATACGAAGAACTGTTTTGTTTTCCTGTGTTCCTTCGTTCTCTCGATGTAGTGCATCACAGCCCTTCTAGCGTCTACGGTGTGGAGTGCCCTCTCTGCGCTTGTAGTGGGGTTTTGGAAGAAGCTAGGTATCTGAATACTCTGAAGAGTGGGTCTGTTCTCATCACGACCCTGTCACTGTGTATCTGGATGTAGGGTTCTTGCAGTGTGAGTGTCTGCAGTTCGCTCACCCTTCGTAGCGAGGTGATTGCTACCAGAAAGGCCGTCTTCATTGTTAACATTTGCAGTGATGCTTTGTGGATGGGTTCGAAAGGTGCTTTCATGAGCTCCGTCAGTACCACATTTAGGTTCCATGCCGGCGGCGGCATTCTTTTTGGCGGCGCTATTCTTTTAGCTCCTTCCAGGAATCTTTTTACGACTTGGGATGTGAAAAAACCTCTCCCTGTTTCTCCTCTTGTGTATGCCACAATCGCTGCCATGTGCACCCTCAGCGAGGATGAGCTTAGCTTAGCCTTAATTAGGTGCGTGAGGTACCTTAGCACCGTGGATTCCTTGGTCAGTTTCCTTTGGAGCTGTTTCTTGCAACACCATTGAGTGAATCTTTTCCATTTTTCCCCATAGCACTTGTGTGTGCTGGGCCTTCTTGCCTCTCGTAGCACCCGCAGGGTGCTCTCTGGTAGTTTTAGGTGTGCGAATTCTAAGTCCTCAGGAGCCAGGCTGAGAGGTTGAGGCTCTCTGGGTGTAGGATTTCTCCGTTTTACATGGAGAGTAGGTCTCTTCTTTTTGGGAACTTGTGTGGTGTCCCCTGCGCCATCTCCATTATCTGAGAAAACCAGGTCTGTCTGGCCCATTGTGGTGCCACAAGGATGAGTGTCATGTTGCTCTTCATGCATTTGTTGAGAACCCTCGGGATCAATGGTATCGGGGGGAAAAGCGTAGGCAAATGTTTTCGACCAGCTTATCCATAGGGCATTCCCCTGGGACAGTGCCTCTGGTTGCCTGGATGCAAAGTACTGGCATTTTGCATTCCGGTGTGTTGCAAATAGGTCTATTGTTGGCGTGCCCCATTTCCTGAATAGTCTGTTTCCTGAGTATTGAGTTCCCACTCGTGGGACGCTGAAGTCTGCCTGCTGAGCCAATCTGCTTCCACATTGTCCTTCCCTGGCAGGTGTATGGCTAGCAGGTCTATTTTTAGTGGTATAGCCCATTTCCAGATCTCCTGTGCCAGGTTCTGAGCCTGTTCATGTGTGCGCCCCACCCCTTTTGGGATGCGTCTGTGGTGATGGTCACTGTTGGGTCCGGTGGTGTTAGAGGTTTCCCTTCTGTTATTCTCTCCCTGGTCCACCACCTTATCTCCTCCTGCACCCTGTGCGTTACAACCACTAGATCCTCCCAACTTCCTGTAGCTTGTGACCATTGCTGTTGCAGCCACTCTTGGAGTGGTCTCATCTGTAGGCGTACATTGGGGACCAAGTGTATGCATGATGCCATCATCCCCAAGATCTTGCTCACAGTCCTCACTGTCAGAGATCGCCCCTTCTGGTAGTGACGTTTCTCCCTCAGTAGGCTGAGCGTTCTCTTTTCGCTCGGTAAGACTCTGCATCGGACGGTGTCGATCTGCGCTCCTAGGAAGATCTTCACTTGCTCTGGTTCTATTGAGCATTTGCCCCAGTGTACGGAGAAACCCAGGCTTGCTAGTGTTCTTGTCACCTGTTCTGCATGCTCTTTGCATGTCCTGTAAGAGCTTGCCTTTACCAGCCAGTCGTCGAGGTAGGGGTATACGTGTAGCCCCTCTCTTCTTAGGTGTGCGGCCACTGCCGAGAGGCATTTGGTGAACACCCTTGGTGCGGACTTTAGGCCGAAAGCGAGGGTCGTGAATTGGTAGTGATCCTCGTTTACTGTGAACCTTAGCATGTGCTTGTGCTGCCTGTTCATGGGGATGTGCAGGTATGCGTCTTTGAGGTCTATGGTGGACAAGAAGTCCCCTGCCTTTATCTGTGGGATGACCTCTTGTAGGGACGTCATTTTGAATTTTTGAGTTTTGACGTATTTGTTTAAGAACCGTAGGTCCAGGATGGGTCTTAGACTTTCGTCCACTTTTGGCACTAGGAAGTAGTTTGAGCACACTCCCTTGTTCCGTTCTTTGAAAGGGACTCGTTCGATGGCCGCTTTGAGGAGGAGTTCTTCGGCTTCCTCTTGAAGTAGTTGCAGCTCTCTTCCCGAGTGCTGTCTTTTCTTTGGTTTTCTGTTTGGTGGCCTCTTTTCCAACTCTATGCAGTATCCGAACTGCATAATATTGAGTATCCACTTGTCTGTTATTTTTCTCCACTCCTGGAGAAAAAATCTCAATCTTCCTCCTACCGGCGTTACATGTTCCTTTGTGTCTTGTCCGTGTAGCCCTCCCCTCTTTGTTTTTCCGTGCTCCTCCCCCGGAGGGTTTGGGTGGTGGAGCACCTTCTCCCGTGTGAAGTCACTTAGAGGGTGGTTGTTCACCGCCTCTCCTTCTCTGGCCCCGTCCATTTCCTCTTGACCGAAAGGACTGGCCCCTGCTTTGGTAGTTCCAGCCTTGCCTCTGCTGGCCCTGGTGGCCTTGGTTGTCACTCTGTTGCCCCTGGTGGAAACTCTGGTGAGAATCTCCTCGCTGACTTCCACCTCTGCCGTTCGGCCTCCGCATAGGGGTGCCTCTTCTCATCCCCCTGAACTGCAGGGCCCCCATGGACCTTCCTGTCTCGTTGTCCTTCTTCAATTGGGTGAGCTTCTCATCCACTGGGGCTCCGAACAGTGATTCCCCATTGAAGGGTGTGTTCAGGATGTTGTTCTGGATCTCAGCCTTGAAGCCTGAGATCCTGAGCCAGGCTTGCCTTCTCTCAGTGATGCCTATAGCCATCAGTCTGCTGGATGTTTCTGCCCCATCCAAGGCTGTCTTCAGGCAAGAATTGGCGATGCTCTTCCCCTCTTCCACAAGATGTGATGCCCTCTCACGGTATTGTTCCGGGAGGTGCTTGAGCAACTGTCCCATCTCATCCCAGTGCTGGTATTGGTGCCTATTCAGGAGTGCGTTGGAGTTCGCCATCTGCCAGTGTGCTGCGGCGTTCCTCTCAATTTTCCTGCCAGTTAGATCCATCCTCCTGCTTTCTTTGTCAGGTGGTGGTCCAGACGTTGTTGGGACGTTTGCCCTTTTCCTGGCCGTTGAGGCGATTATGGAATCTGCTGTGACGGATCCCTTGATGTAAGCCGGGTCTTGGGAGGAGAATTTGTATTTTTTCTACGTCCTCGGCGTCACTGATCTGCACGTAGCCGGATCCTTGAAGGCTTCCTTCCCCTGGTCTGTGATACTCTTGAGCATGGGCAGGACCTGACTTCTTGTCTGTATGGGGAGCAATGTCTCGAGCAGGAAGTCTGCATCTGGCTTCTCCTCCTCCATCTTAACTCCATAAGCTGCTGCTGCCTTTCTGACCACCTCATTGTATGCCCCAATGTCATCCGGTGGTGAAGGCCTCGAGGGGTATGTTTCTACCGCCTCCTCTGGGTTTTCGGCCTCGATGTCCTGCCATTCCTGGTCTTGGGCCGTCGAGGAACCCGAGCCGTAGCTTGACTGCTGCTCCCCGTAATCCCCTTCTGTGTAGTAGAGGTCTTCCTCCTCTTCGTGCTCCGAAGGTTCCGGAGTTTTCGGCGGCTCTTCGACGTCGAACTCCTCGAGCTCCTGTACCACAGCGACGCTCGATGTCGGCTTCGAGGGGATCTTGTAACTCCTCATTTTTTTCATCGAAATCCTTCTCTCTCTGAAGGATGTTCTCCATTTCGGCCTCGAGCCTCTTTCTCTTTCTCTGCATCTCTGCGGCCTGGTCGCCGTTGAGCGTTTCAGCCGCCCTTTTCGGCGGCGCCGTCGAAGCTTTCTTCGGCTCCTTTTCTTTCGACGTCGAAGTCGAAGGCCCTTTTTCGGGGTCCTGCTTCGATGACCTTTGCTTTTCGCTGGTCTTCGGCCTCCGGGAGTCCTTCTCGGAGGATCCGCTGGGCTCTTTCAGAGGATGCAGCATCGGTCGTCGATTTGTTCGGACCGGTGCTCCTTTCGAGGCTCTGGGCGCAGACTTTCGAGAGTCTGCCTCTGGTTTTCGAGGCCCTGTGGGAGTTTTCGGGGTCATAGACTCTCCTACCTCATCAGGCGTTTTCTTATCGGTCTCAGCGACCGTGAAGTCATCTGGGCCTTCGGCGATGTTGTCCTCGTCATCTGTGGAGAGGCTAAGTTCGTAAAGCGTCGGGGCTTGGCCCTTGCCCTGCATTGTGTGGTGAGCCGTCCTCTGTCTTTCTCGAACTCGAAGTGTCTTCGGCTTGAAGACGGAGCAGGCGTTGCAGTCTCTGCTCTCGTGGTCGATAGGCAGGCAGAGGTTGCAGACTGGGTGCTGGTCTTTCTGTGCGAACTTGTGGTGGCAGTTCTTGCAGAATTTAAAGGGCGTCTTGTACATCCCTGCGCTCATGGGGCCCCCTGTGTGCGCATTCCTCCAAGGACGTCGAAGATTTCGAAATTCTCTCCTTTCTTCGTCGTCTCTTCTCTAAAGGTCCTCTTCTCCCGATCTTCTCAGGTCTTCTCTGTTGAAGATTTGCTATATTTTCTCCTTTTCTCCTCCAAAACTTCTGGAGCTTCACGCGACGATCCAGACCCAACGGCGGAAAAAAGAATCTGAAGATGGCGCCCAAGGGTGGTAGCTTCCGCCGGAAGCACGCCGACGTCACCGAAGGTGCACCAAATGGTGGGACGTCGACGCCCACCTCGGCTACAAAAAAAAGAGAAGAAAGACTACGATTCCGGACCCAACCACCAGATTGCGGAATATGCACAGCATAGTGAATCCAGAAAGATTCACGCTGCAAAACCATACATATATAAAAGGATTCATGAAGGTAGTATTAGTAGATGCACTTGAATCACAAACTCTTGCATTTTACCCTACACTCTAAATGACCAGACTAATACTTCTCTTAGGTTTTGGGAATTATAGATTATAAGAGCCCTTAGACAACAGCAGCTCCATTATGCCCAACAACCGTAATATACCATCACAAAAAAACATGCCATGTGTGCAGTGTTCCTTACGTGTTGAGCATGATTTTACACAGCAGCATGTACTTTAGCGCGGTGATGGCTTTTGGATTGTCAATGGAATCATAACCCTCGAAGGCTTCATAGAAATATGAGTAGGCTGTCTTCCAGTCTTTCTCTTCTGCAGCATGAATGATACCTGTGAAGGGAAACAGCATAAACAGTTTGTGTGCGGGTGAAAACATTGAAAAGTAGATCGGGCTGGGAAAGGAGAATATTACAGCTAACTGTGGATACGGTCTTACCTAAGGAGAGGCAGAGCATGGACAATTGCAGCATGTTATGGCTGCTTCTTTAAGCACAGAGCAGAAATCCAAGCTTGGAAGATCAAATGCTAGGCAGGTGCTCAGGAAAGGCTACTTATGTGTAAACAGCACACAATTTTGAAGAAAATGAGAAGACTGTTGTACTAAGAACAATGCTTCTCCAACACTGCCATCTTTCACCAATTTGAATACCAGCATATTAAGAGTAAATTCCTTTAACACGTACACTATAATGAAGCATACCCAAGGCCAGAAAATCCTCAGCTCTCCTGAGGCAATCCCAATTTTACTTGGGTGCAGAAAGCAGCAAGCCTCACACTGAGTGGTGCAGGGGGGCATAATATGGTAATTTCTTCAATATTTCAAGAGGGGAAAACAATTGGCAAACAAGTTTAATCAACAATATGTTTTCTTCTCTAGAAAAATGCACTTAGTTAAAGATAAAGAGCATTGAGAATCCATGGAATCACTATAGTGGTCTCCAATGTTGCACATCAGTGTTGTAGCAATGCCCAACAGAAAGGATAACCAGAAAGTACATGGCTGCTGTTAAGATCATTTTGTCTCATGGACCTTCTGGTAATCTGGAATAGCTCTAAGCCTCGTGGAACAGCAGTGATCATCGCTCGGGGTAGACGAAGCAGTCTTTATCTTTAAAATTGATTATTTAAAATGTATTCTACATTTAATATTGAGGATGCACACTTACTCCAGATAGTGTTTGCACAATGCATAATTACCTCAGGACAGGTACCCTACAGAGTGCATAAAATAGAACTCTGACCTATATTAGTGTAGCTATAAGATCTTTAAACCAATATCGTCCACAAATAACCTTCATGAAATCAAAACATAATACAGGCTACAATTCTAACAACCTGGGTACGTCTGGATACTAATGCTAGGAAACTTGGTCCATTGATTTACACAGCTTTTGCAATAGTATTAAAATTGAACAATATGCTGTTGCTTTAATGTGTGTCCACTTATAAATGGGATCCTTCATTTACATGTTTCTAACAACTTCCCTAATTTTTAATAATGGTCCAATGACCAGGAGCAGAATTAAACCTGGGAAAAAAGTGGGTGCTGACCAACAGTGCCACTGCAATTTGCTCTGAGCCCTCTTCGATATCCATTTCATTGCTAGGCTAAGGCACTAAATAGTACTCCCCAAGTGAGTCACCCATGGAGGAGAGATTGTGCACTTCTGGCAAATCTTGGTCTGAATCAATCGCCCTCCTTTCTAGCACCTATACCATGCAAAACATAAGAAACATTCCACCACTACACAGGCTATTCTGAGACACCAAATTACTTTTCTCAGTTCTTTTCCCAATGCTATCTAATGTCAGTTCCTGTTCAAAACTATCATTCACTTTGGGCAAGAATGACAATGCAATTAGTCTCCTCTCCCGCCCAGCAGATCACTGGTCTTGACCCATAGATTATGTGGCTGGCATCAATGGATCGATCCAATGCGTCAATTACTGGAACTGCAGAATTGGAAAGGCAACAGGACGACATCTTCTTGCTCCTATTTCAAGGCTTTTTTATATCCAACTACTTAGTGGCAGCCAATCAAATGGAGAAAGTTGTGAATGGACACTGTGTAAGCCAACTTTGAAGAAAATATCAGGACGAACATTCATTCTTCGGAGAGACGCAAGCACAGCAGAGCAGATAGCTCATTACTCTTATGTCCTCCTTTAATTTCAAAGAAGCTTCTGATCTGTTACAAGTTGAGGAGAGTTGCTCTGAATCTTAGGTCTATTGTGGGGTTCAGGGGAAGGGTGAGGAGCAAATAAAATTTGCAAATATTTGAAAGATGCAGCCTGTGAAAGCCCAGAACTCTCAATATGGAGTTAGACACAGTCAACAACATTCTACCAAAAACAGAATGGAGTTAGTAGTACAAGAGAAAAAAAAGCTGTGTAGAGGTCTCATCTTAACGGCTCAAGAAAAATTTTCCGTTAAATGAAGGCACTAAGATCAGACTGAGGCACAGAAGACACAGTCTGACTAACACTAGCTTTAGCTAATTAATTCTGTATTCTTTAAAGTCCCTGAATTTCAGAACAAGAGAACGGAAATTGTGTTAAACTAAAAATAAATTGGAAAATACATTGACAAAGGAATGCTCCTCCCATTCAATGAGTTAAATGTCCCCATCTACATTGAGTGCAAAGATATCCCTGAAAGTAACAGCTAATTAATTTTGCGCATAGGGAATTTAACTACCCTTCAATAGACATCACATGCACCTCAACTATCACCAAGTAAGAAAATTGTAAAATACCAACTTTATGTTTGGATGTTTCTACCTCTTGCATTCCCTGTTCTTTTAATCAAGGTAACATATTTTTAGATTCTGCTTTGCTGGAAATGTGATGCCCCACTGAACGTGGGAAAACACTACTAAAATGTTAAGAATTTAAGCTTGGATTCAAAGGCGTCATACCAGTTCTGTCTGTGGGCAGTGAACATTCATCATCTGATTCAGCTGGCGTAGAATATGGAGGGGTACGTAAAGCAATAGTGGGCACTAACAATTGCTTGGTATTGGCTATCAGTGGGCATGAAAGACTATGTACAGGGACTTGAGACACAAATTAAGTGTAGTAATTTGTGACCGTGAATAAGCAGGTGACTGAACTAATTATGTTGACCGACACTTCATGCTTGAATGCACAGTTGCCATTTTCCCTATAAATTGGCAGATGCATACCTGACTGCATGTCAAGTGCTGCCTGAAGTTTGGGCGGGCAGTAGATGGCATTGGCGGTGGTTCTTGCAGACGTTAAGGCAGCTCTTGCTTTTGGCAGATTGCTCAGGGCATGATACGTCTTACTCTCTAGAAGCTGCACTTCCACCAGCAGGGCCTTATCGTCCATCTTCTTCAGCTCCCGCAGAAGCTGAGAACCTAAATGAGAAAGGGGTGAGGGTTGGTTCCAATAATGAAGTCAGACAACATTTATCATAAGGCACAAAAAAAACAAACCCAGTCATACATTTCAGAGTCAACATAGTTACTAGTCCACAATGCCTATGCATTTCAATCAGATGATGATCAGAAATCTGTTACAAAACGCCAACAAGTGCTACGTCGTTGTAATCTATCCTCCTTTTCTTGCATCATATATTAACCACATCGCTGCTTGAGAGTTTCCCCTGCTGTGCTGGACAGCAACGAAAACGGGTGTGGTCATGACGAGCTCAGCTCGTCATGAGCACCTGAGAGGTACATGCCATGACGAGCTGAGGTCGTCATGAGCATGGAAGTGGTTAAGAAAATAAATTATACTAGACAACCAATCTCTAGAATTAGGATTTAATTAGAGTTTCACATTGACTCACTTTTTTAGGTTTAATCCTACCAGACAGCACAGTTTCTAGGTTGCTATCATCTTGGGGACATTCGGAAAGCTTCCCTGGGAATACATTCCGCCTGTTATTTACCATTGACTTTGTGGCTTTTAACTCACATTTGCTTGCTTTCTATTTGCTGGATGAATTGGTTTTAGGCTGTCCAGCTAGAGTTCGTCCTTTCCCTAGCCCAAACCCTATTTATTGTATTCCTCCACCAGTGCTCGATTTTTGCAAACAAGTCTTTTAATCTTGGTCTTACCTGGTCACATTTGCTGTGCAATCAAAGACAGAGGTCAAATGTCAGGCTCTGTCTACCAGAGAGCTTGGTGTTTACTTTTCTTTCTCTGACTTCAAAGTGAGAGGATTTATGCGATTAGCATGCTGGCTCTGGGGGATTACTTGAGGAAGGCTGTACAATGATTAAAATTTAAATGTCTGTAAATGAACTGTGCCGATATTTCAGGATTAGAAAAGCCCAAATGAAGCAAAATTTTGGCTAAATCTTAAGTGTGGTGTACACATATTTTAAAACTATCTAAACAAATCAATACAGAAGGTGATGACATTTCCACAATTGTTTGCACGCTGTATACGGTTATCAGTAAAACTGTCTGTGAAAATGTAATGCGAGAGGATGTAGCCTTATGGCTAGAGTGGTCGAAGCTTGGGAACCGTGTTAGAGTCTCAGCAACAACGCTCAACATACTGGGATTCCGGGCAAATCACCTAATCTCCCCATGCCTCCCAAAAAAAATAATGCTCCCTTGTGTAACAAAACTGGTGCTATGTAAAGCCCTCTGATACCCAATATCTTCGGGTCTAGTTAGCGCAATCTTAAAAAAGAACTAATAGGGATTTCAATTGAAGATGTGGGGTCTGTAATGATAGTGTGCTGCCGCGCCACTGTATGCCACACCACTCTTCTCCAAAGCACTCTACCCCATACAACTCAACTATTCTCCACGCCACTCTGCAGCACTGCACCCTACGCCTCTGCACTCTACTTTCTACCACTCCATGCCAGTGCACTTCATGCCAGTGCACTTTATGCCAGTGCAATATACTCCACATGCCATAGTACTCTACCGTGCACCACTCCACTCTACTCTACTTTGAAACAATAACAATATATCTGTAACTCTGTAACACTCCAAACAAATGTACTTTACACCACTGGGTTGTATTCCACTGTGTGCAGTGGCATAGAGTAGCGTAGAGTAGAATGACAATCTACCCTGCACCACTCCACTACTCTATGCTGTCCTCTACACCAGTGCACTCCACCCTACTCAAAACATGCAACATGATAATTGGGGGGTGCAGGCTTAAATATAACCTTGTGTCCCAAAAGATCCACTACACACCAAGTAGCAACACCGAACCACGTCTCTATTGCATGACTTCTTGGAAGCCAAGGGACTATAAGATGTTTGGCATACACAAAATCCACTACTTCGACAATATACGTTCCACTCAGGAACACACAATAGCCTATCACAAATAGATGTGATCACACTAGCCGACAGAGTAGCTAGATTCAAGGGAGTACACCACCTAGCAAGAGGCATGTAGGACCATTCTCCTATCCTAGCCTGCTATGCCGTAGAGACCCAAAGCCAACGCGCATGTTCCCTATATACCCAGAGTACCTGAAAAACCCCAAAATTCAGAAAGGCCTTGCCATGGCAACACAACAATATTTCATAGAAAACACTGTCACATCCATAATCACACTTTGTGAAGCATACATGCAAGTTATCAGGGGATACGCAATCTTCTTCATTTCAGGCCACAAAAAAAGAGAAGAAGCGAGCGACTGATGCCCTAGAACAGAAAGTGCAGGATTTAGAGAATTCATTGCCAAAACCTCTCCAACGCTAACACAAATCACGTACCAGGCCAGCTTGGAGGCCAGGGAGCTTCCTGGGGACCAAAGTCGGACAACAATTGTCGCAATCCATAAACCAAGCAAGCCAGAGGACGAATATACATCATACCGACCTATCTCACTGCTTAAAGCCGAAGCTAAAATTCTGGCAAAAACACTCGAACAGACTGACTCCATATCTCACCAAGCTTATACACCCAGACCAATCTGGCTTCATGCCAGGCAGGAACACTCCTCTTAATTGATGGCGTCTTTATGGGGTACTGGGCGTAAAGATGCTATCCGGGTGGAAGCAGCCATCCTCGTCCCTAGACGCCCGCATGGCTTATGACACGATCAAATGGTCATTTCTTTTCGCAGTCCTAGAACATATGGGGCTTGGCCCCAAATTCAGGTCCTGGTTATTGTACACAAAGCCACTAGCACAGTGGTGGTAAACGCTAGATTATCTGCGACATTACTCCTGGGGCGAGGGACTCGACAGACGCTAATCCTTTTTGCTTTAGTATTAGAACCTCTCGCAGCATGGGTGAGGAGGGATCCCCATATACGGGGACTTCATTGGACAGAGGACCAGATATCATATGCGAACATTCTGCTGTACATGGCATCACCAACGCGCTCCCTGGCTATAATAATGAATATTTTCTCGAACTTTGGGAATTATTCAGGATACATGATAAATTGGAATAAATCAAGTCTAGATCTAGAAAGAAAGATGCCCAGGGGGTGCGAAGTGAGACTGGTGGAGGGTGGCTTCCGCTACCTGGGTATCTTCATAACAGCAAACCCGGAGGAATTTATTGAACAGGAACCTTCAGGAACCCAGGAGACGTCTACGAAATGATGTCAAACATTGGCGATCAATCCCATAAAAGTTACTAGGGCGCGCGGCATCCTTTAAGATGATTGCACTACCTAGATTCTAATAAGCCCTCCAGAACAGAGCATTCTGCGTCCCACAGACGAACTTTAAAGCAATAAAGACCAAAGTGCGAAACCTGCGTTGGTATGGGAATCCGCCCCACAAAGCCATTAACTAACCAGAGGGCGATTCGATGGTGGAATCACACTTCCACAGGCATGTTAGTGGGCCTCGCAACTCAGTCCTTAACCACTGGGCACCCTCCCCTCAGACGGACCCCGCATTCAGAATGGATAGACACACCCTGGGCAAAGGAGGAACCGTGCGAGCATTATACACCAAAGCAAATATTACAAATCTCACGGGACCCAAAGCACAAACAATCCACCTATGGCACACAGTACACAAGAAGCTGGGTTGGCATAACCGAAGGACGCAGTCCACCCCGCTTTGGGAGAACAAGAAACTGGGCAGACTGATTAGTTGCAAAGGATTCCAAAAATGGGATCTAATAGGAATCTCAAGGGTGGGAGATCTTTGGGATAAGGGGAGAGTTAACCCATTGAAGTTACAACAATAGATTATGGCTTCAACAGAAACGTTAATTACTTGCAGATCAGGCATGTGCTCATGGCCGTTATCCCGGCAGACAACCCTCCCAGAAGCATCACCACTGGAGGACAGGTTACTGACGGACCGGATGGACCGGAGGGCAATCTCCCTAACGTACCATAAGTTAATTAATAACTTGCCAGATCCAATGCAGGGCCTTCGGGAGAAATGGCAAAAAGACCTAGGGGAACTAGATGACACCAACTGGCAGAAAGCGGTGAAGTCCCCACGTGCGGAGGCAATACTTACTATACTGCGATTGGTGCAACTCAAGGTGCTCCACAGAACATACTTACACAGGGGAACCTTAGTTAAAATGCCGAAAATAGACTCTCAGCTCTGTTTGCGATAGTGTAGGGGAACAGGCACATTCTACCACGTCCTGTGAGATTGCCCGGAAATTAGGAATTACCGGGGAACAATCATTAACACAATTACACAGGTTTGTGTGGCCCCTATAATACCTAATCTCAAAAGAGGTCTACTCAATATCAGGAAAGCCACGGACCTTAATTGCAAACACCAGGACTGGGCGACTCTAGGCATGATGATTGAGAAATGCAATCTAGCGAAGCATTGGGGTGCGCAGCCTACACCAACATATACAGAATTGTGCAGAGACATGGACTGGGTAATGGTTGCCGAAAAGGCAGTTTACATCAATAGGGGAGGCTCCCAAGAAGTTGGAGCAGCTGTGGGGAGCATGGAATATATATAGGGGTGGCATATGTACCCCGTCCTCTCGGGGTTTGTCACTGGAGGAGAGCTGAGGAATACAATACGATCACTGCGGACTTAAGCCTCAAAATAACCCCCGCAACAATGACGGGGATGGTTTATGATAAACAAGCTGATGCAATGTCAATGATTGTTTGCACTGTACTGATAACCTGCGATATAAGCAATAAAGTTTTTTTTTTTTTAAACGCGCAACTGCACTCTACAGCAGTCTATTCTGCACCACTGCGCGCTACGTCAGTCAATCTTGCGTGACTGCACTCTGCAGCAGTTTACTCTGCGCCACTGCACTTTGCCACTTTACACCACTGCAAGCTACCCGGCGCATTGCCACTTATCTGCACCACTGAACTCTACGCCACTGCACTCTCCAGCAGTCTACTCCGCGGCACTCTAAAACCATCTGCCACTCTAAAACCATCTGCACCACTGCATTGTATTCCACTGTGTGCCATTCCACTCTACGCTACTCCACGCCACTACAATCTACCCTGTGCCACTCCACTGTATTCTACGCCACTGCACTCTACGCCACTATACTGAAAACCAATGCACTCTACGCCACTATATTCAAAACCAGTCCACAACGCTCCACTATATTAACTCTACTCCACTTTGCCACTACACTCTACAAAACAACTCCACCCCACGACCAGCTGTAATTCACACGCCCCGAAATTAGGAGACATCTCACTATCCTGTCTCCTCTACGCAGGTGACAGTCCTGATCAGCAAAGCAAAAGTAGGGCTACAATCTCCTAAACATCGCGGGATTTCTCCCAAGTTAATGATCTAATGTTTAACTTGGACAAGACGAGAACAATGACAGTCTGGAAAAAAAGGCGACAAACCGCTGCCTGGTTCTGGGGAGACCAGAATAGAGGATACAACCGAGTACAAATATCTAGGCGTGAAGCTGGATACAGGCGGCCACTTTGTGGCACCGAAGAACAGTATAAGGCACAAAGGTATAGCACTAGCAATCTCCCTAAAAACATTAAACTATAAATTAACTGGCCCATCGATTCTGCCGCTCGTTGAGGTGGTTCGGGCTAAACTTCTGCCAAGAATCACCTATGGTAGCGAGGCACAAAGGCAGGGACACAAAAACACTCGATGCCACAGTAACAACAGCATATAGGGTTATTTTTGGGCTGCCGAAATACACTTCCCCTGTGCAAATCAGACTTGAATTTGGCGTTCTGAAACAATCATTTGCTAGACAAGGGGCCTTTATTATTGCATGGGACAAAGAGCGAAAAGCTGAATGGGGCATGCTAAACGAACAGTTGTGGAAGGAGTTACAATCGCACCCCATATTACCAGCTGCTGAATATCTACATAGCAGTCTACACAAATTGGGGCTAAACCAACTTTGGGTACACCGACAACCACCCCAACCTTAAAAAAATTAGTGTGGAAGACAGTGAAATTCCTCTCATGGCTGGAGGACAAGGAGGCACTCTCATAGAGTCCACGGTTGGATGACGCTGAATACGTATACGAAGCAAGGCGCCCAAGCCTACTTCAACTTGGGATATGACAAATACATAAAAATTGCTTTTATGAAATATAGATTTGGACTGCTCACCTGCGCCCAGCATCTCCCTCCTTGTCTTTGCAACTAAGCTTGCTCTGTGTGCCGTCTATGTGGATCGGCTCAGGAAGACATGCTGCATCTACTATGCTCCTGTAATGAACTCACAATAGCACAAAAGATATTTCTGAAACAACTTTTCAATCAACGAGGGGTTTGCACTAGGAGGCAAGCTCTGCTGGCATATATTGCACCTAGTGATCCACAATTGAATAGCAGAACAGTAAAATATCCGAGACTGTGCGGCAGCAAAATGCCAGAAATACAGACAATAGGAACCTAGCCAGAAAAGATATATGCAAACGTGCAAGGGGTCTGAGGACACTTCGAACATATAATTCAAGTTGATAAAACTGACAAGTTATTTATGCTAAGATATCTGTACAAAATTACCAAGCTTTTTAGATAAAAGAGTGTTATATATGTACGTGATAGTTTTTAATTGAATATATTTTTGGTATTTGTAACGGCGTGGGTCTGCCGTATACTCCTATTTTCGACCCAGTGACAGTGCAACATCGTTCACCTACCCCCTCCCCTTCTCTCTGCTCCCTACAGAACATCAATATTGAGGTTCAAGATCCAGACAATGATTCAGCACACTGGCCCTTTAACTGTGAGACGGCTGAAGAGTGGGCGGGACTACACCAGGAGGCGGAAACGTCTCATACGGGAAACCGCCAATCGGGAGTGTGCTTGTTCACCCGGAGGGAAAGAGTTGAGGAGTGGAGGGAAAGAGTTGAGGAGTGGAGGGAAAGAGTTGAGGAGTGGAGCGATACGGAAGAAGAAGTTTGGAGAAACCTCTATAAAGCGGGAGACCGGAGAAAGCCCGACGGACCGGCACGAAGGAAAGCCAGGAGGCCAACGACTTCACGAGTCGCCCAGCCATACACCCAGGGGAGGTGTGTGGCTCTCCCAGGTACGGGACAAAATCAGGGGTTGGGACGGGCGGAAGGGCGGTCCTAGTAATTGACCTGGGTATCCCCTGTCCCGGTGTGCCCCCATCCTGAGCACCGTCCATCACTTGTTCACATTACTCTCGCAAGTGCACAGGTTGTGTGTGTCCTCACTCCTTTTTCCCCGACTATAGTATAAATTGCAGAATAGTTCACTCACCCAGTGCTCTTATCTTGCTTGTTCCGAGAGCCAAGACGGAGAAGAAAGAAGTGCTCCCCCGACGGACTCGAGAGAGAGAGAACTCGTCGAGCTGTCGCAACGAAGCCCTGCCCTCGAAGATCCGATAGGAGCCGTTCCCCGCGTCCGACATTGGAAAGGAGAAAGGCGTGTACTGATTTCTTGTAAAGTCAATAAATACAAAGTTAACCAAGACACGCTGGTTGACCATTCCTGCTGCGCCTGCCACAGTATTGCAATGGTTTTAATTAACTATGCAAATAAATAAACTACTACTTGAATACTCCACCCACGATGCGCTACGCAACTCCTTCTATGCCACTTTATTCCACTCTATTTCATGACACATTACTTCACTCTATTCCACTACACTCTATGCCATCCACTCCATTCTATGCTATTCAACTCTCATCTACGCCACCCGACCCTACAACACTATTCCACTGTACAACAATCAAAACCCCTCTACGCCAGTCCACACTGCTCTACAGTCAAGACACTATGCCACTCCACTTCCTCCATGCTAATCCACAACACTACAATCCACTACACCCCACGCCATAAAACTCCACTTTACGACACACCAAGGCACTTCTCTACCCCACTAACCTTTAAAGATGCTGAACAGCAGCCACACTGGTTTACAACATGGCAAAAACATACTAGCAAAGCCAATAATTCGTGCTTATGCGAGACCCATTGGCTTTGCCAGTTCTTTTTTTTTTTATAAACATCACAAATCACTGTTCTATTCCCTTGTCTGCCATATCAGTCTCATTGTATTCTTCACACTAATCCCCTTCCTTCTTTGCTCTACCTTTAAAATACATTCAGTCACTTTGACCGCTAAAGAATACTAGCCCCAGGTAAGTGCTTCTTCATTCTTTGCTTTAATGTTCTCATCTTTTTAACTAATTCCTGTCTTGGTCTTCGCACACGTTTACAATGCTACAGCTAGCATCACAACAATTTGCTTCCCCACCATGAAAGGAATTCTGCTAGAAGCTTAACTAGTGGTTACTGACACACCTTTTAAAACCTTCATTACTTTGGCATTCCTTGCAGTTCCCTGGAAAGTTATCCAACTGTTCTGCAGTATATTTACACTATTTACAATTGAGTGATGTGCATATCAAAGACAATACAAAAAATAAATATCGGAGCACTTTGTCTGGAATGTTTATAAGGTAGGCATCCTGGATACACAATCAAAGGTATGAAAATGTCATTTATTTGTAAATCTTAGTATGCGCCATTGGAAATTCATGATGTGATCTCTCCTGCCATCTAGTTTGGGATCTGGAGTAGCACACCTAGTTTGTCTCAAGCGCTTATGTTTTGGCTTTAAACATGACTTGAATGACAAGACTACAACGCTCTGAGACACACAATGCATTAGGAGACAGACAATCTCAGGCTGAATGCATTTCCAACCTCAAATTGTAAGTCTGTTCCTATGCTAGACTTCGTTAATTAGTAAGTGTACTTAATTTTTCAATTCTACACAGGGAGGTGTGAGAATGGCAATGTGAAACACTTTGCAAATAGATAGCCATAGCCCAATAACATTTGCAGCACGTGCCCATTACAGATTCCAATGACCTGCATAGAAAGTAAATCGGTATGCACACATTTGCTAAAGTGCGGCAGGGCGGAAGAGCTCAGGACACAACATGATCTGCTCGCCTTCAAGATATTGTTGAAAACTTTACCTTTTCCACCATACCTTAACTAAACTGGCTCTTCTCGCAGTCTTGCTTTGCTGTTCCTACATTGAGAGCCTCTTTACAAGAGCATTTGTGTTTTATCTGGATTGTATTTTTGATAAAGGACACTTTCACATCTCCCATTACAACAGTGCTAAACAAACTTGAAAATGAATTAAAAGACATTGTCAACTAACCATCTAATGCATCTTTTTTAGAACGTATATTCACACAAGCGTTTAGGGAATGAGAGCACAAAGGACCAGGCCACTCCTTTGCAATTGTCAGCATTAGGAATGATACCACGAAACACCACTTTTGCACCCACCCGGACAATGAAATGTGGACATTAAGGGGTGTAAAGTAAAATAACTGGCCAGTGGGTAGTGGCCAGTGGGTAACAGACGTCTATGCAGTAAACAATCCACCAGGATACACTCATTTTACTAACAGGCTAATCATGACGTGGAGGTGCACAAACCGCAAACAATTGTACTACACTCGCCACACAAGTATTTAGCACCACAAAATTTGATAGCCTCTCTAACATCTAACTAACACTCTGCTATGTGCTTTAGGTGTGTACACAATACTACTCGGCGCTCACACAATTGCAAACAAGGCACATCTTTTGCTAATGTTTGCAATTCAATAATTCTACATAAAGAGGTGGCAGCTATAAGAAAGAACCTCTTCTAAGATCACTCCTTAAGATACAAAACAATTGATTGGTTACAAGGATATCTGGACTATTTGTTACCTATATCTCCTGAATGGTGGTCTCTCCTCGAGTATAGATGACTATCCGTGACAAACTGTAGTGTAGTTCCTATATTCCCAATGGGCTCTGAATATTGGAATAATATACACTATAGATTTGACATAGGACATGTGTCTCTCTCAAGTATATTCAACTTAATTGTGTGTGCCAGCTAACTCAGAGGTCACTAGAAACTTTCTCGAATAAACAAGGGATTAGTCTCTGAAACCACATAAACATGACAACTATGTTTCCCCCTAGAACCGGAACAATATCTTCAGAGTCATGGAAACAATAGATAACTATTTCACTCAGTCAATCTTGCATGCTTTGTTTCTACAGAGTTGCATAGAAATAGTGAGACTAGTGTTTCAATAAATGGGTTTATTGAACAGTCTTATTTCTCATACAAGCGATATGAACTGCTACAATCGTTAGACAGAATGCGAAATAGATTTCCCAACACCCCACAAGGGGAGTCAACCACTGGAGCTGGATTCTCGGCAGGAGGATGACAGCGTCTAGTCAGTGCGTCAGCTGTACAGTTGGCTTCCTTCGGAACTTGCTGTGGCAAACTGCGTCCTGTAAGTAGGTAGTCGAACTGCACCGAACACCGTGCTTTGCCATAGCAAGTGAAGGCATATTTATACCTTGAAGGTGTTTAGAAATGCCAGTACTGACGTAAAGTGAACGTCGTGAATGAACCCCTAAGAAATACATGTTCATACATAATAAATGAGTTCTTGGAGAATATCCAAGCAAGGGGAAGTCCCTAACGGCTTACGAGTCTGGTTTTCCAAGAAATCGTTGTGACTTAAATGAACGGATGGAAGTAGCCATGCCTGTATTTGGGAAGCATGGACTATGCCTAAATAAGGACTGGATATCTAAGTCTATATAAGGGCAATGTGAAATGGGCATGAATCGGGAAATGCATACGGAATCTAAAGTCGACATACAACACCCACTCCACTTTCTTATGTATGACATTACTAAGTTCTAAACATGTTAAACATATCTAAATCATTTCTACACACGAAGTGCTAAAAGCATGTTTTCAACTACATTGTAATGATGCATCCAAACTAAAGCATTGGTGCTGTACACATTAAAGCAAGTATTAATTCTAAGCACATGTTGACATCTTTAAATGCTCACTGAATGAATCACGCAAATATACATTTATGAAACGGCTCGTTGAATACAGAAGAAAAAGTGCAGAAACCATTTCATGTCAGATTACATATAACTGTTTGTATGTGGACAAGGTCATATATTGTCTCTGAAAGTTTTTCAAAGAATTCTTGTTCTCTATGAATAGTTCTACTTTAAGCAGATTACTAGTGGGAAAAAATACAAATTTGGAGAAAAAAAATTAATCATAGGAAAAAGAGTTCCAAAGTTAGTACCTTGTTTTGAAAAATGAAGGTCAAATTCAAAGTCTCTCAGAACACTGTGTGCCAAAATCAAAAGTCAGTGTTAGGGCTTGGAGAAAACATGAAATCTTCTATGTCTGTTGTCAACAAGTTGTCTACCATTGTAGGTGAAAGTTGGATTACCTCGTTTAGAAGATTAACCGCACATAGATGTGAAGCATCGCCGTCAGCACTGGTCGCATTAGCAATGTTCGTATTGGATGGTACCTGCGCACCTGTAGTTTCCTCTCGTACCTCAGCAGTTGCAATTTGCGTCTGAGATCACAATGAATGCCATCACCAGAATTGGTAGCCGCTGGGGACAACACAGAGCATGGGCCGTTACCGGTTCAAGCAAACAAAGTATCAACATCCATTGGCATGACTGACGGGAGTGTCAGACAGGTGTTTAGCACTCATTCTTCTCCTCATAGCAGGCAGCGTAGAACAGGTAAGATGTAATCTTGCCAAATTGGTCTGAATGTCAGAAACCATGTGGTATTTAATTCTCGTAGACGAGGTAGTCCCATCGCCAGTAGTGTTGTCTCCATGGAGAACTGGGTATCGCTGGTGATTTGGCTTGCCATATCGCAGCAGTAGGACCAAAAATAGTATCCCAGCAACGAGTCCCAAAAGGAGGGGCAGTCCGCCAAACAGACAGCACCTTTTCAAGCAGTCCTAGGAATATTTCCAAACTTCGTGCAAACAGTAAAATATGGTCTTAAATACATTTACAATACCGCTCGTTTCAGACATGTATCTCGGCAGAAGTCCTTGAGACTTGTATATCATAGGTTTCTTTGGCCGAGGTCAGTGGCACCATTTTTTGCAAAAGAATGGCTTTCATTCTGCTTAGAGTATCAATTTGTATAGAAGAGATGTTCAGTGAAGGCCAAATTGGTGACTCCCTGACTAACTTGTTTTTTTGAAACAATACTTGCATACAGCAAGTGACCCTGGATGACAGTTACTAGATATGGTATACCTGGCAACATGCCACAGCAGCTGTGATCATTCAACATGAGGTAACTTCCATTTGAAAGTTGTCCAAAAATTGGATCAATCACTGCAGCTGGCGAACCTTGCAGGTGACAGGATAAATTGTTACAGGAACCATTGCAGGCCCCGTGTAAGTTTATACCCTAACAAAGGAGAGAACCGCTTAGTGCGTTTTCAGTTTGAACCGCTAAGAAACACTTCATGTCCCCCACTCCAACATCTGTGTGTGTATGGTAATTTCCAGGATGTCTTGATGTATTCTTTACCCAGCCTTTCATATGTGCCTGCTGGTATGTTTAAGGCAATACTGAAAATGGAAAATTGTAACAGGCAGAGTGATTGTTCCATGTACAATTCATTCAGTAGCTGGTTTCTCTGCTACCTAAAATGGCAATCTTAGCACTGTATAGTTTGCTCCCCTTTGTGCCAGTTTGTTCTGTTTATCAGTGAGACTGAATTCTGAAAACAGTGACTTAGTATTGATTAAACGCCAAGGCACATAGCCTAAACAAAGGTTTTGTAACGTCCAGCCTAATAGAATTATAGAACATAATTGCGACTGACCATGTTGCAACATGACCTAGTCCTGTTCCATGATGTCTATGGTAAAAGACACTATGCTGTCCAATGAATATATTCTGAACGACACGACAGTCGTTAACCCATTGTCAACCACAGAGAGAGATTTCTCTAAATTAATACGATCAATTTCTCGTATTCGTTCTGCAGTCTCTGCTTTCGTAATCTTCCATATTTCATTATATGCAGCATATATACCGGCATATATAAAACATTTTTGACAAGGTTTTCTTGGTCCTAGCAAGAATTCCATAAGATCAGCGCCATCTTTAAGTAAAGATAAGTGTTGCTTTACATCCTTAAGTGTAGATCTTAGTAGCCAATCAAGGCAGAGCCCCCCTACACTGTATGTTACTATTCCAGGATGCTGTCTTTGAACATATCTCGGGTCTGGCCTATGGAATATGAAACCCTGTGTTTTGTTCAGGAATCTATCTTGACAGTTGTTTGTGTCTGTGGGCCAGATCAACCATTTATTTCAATCTGGATCTGTTCTGTTATGATGCAAAATAGTATGTATGTCGACCTACCGTAGGTGCAGGTATGGATGGATTGTTCATGTCTTTGATCTTGGCTAACCCAAGGCAAGACGTCTATTGAACAGTGTCATTCAAAAACAATTTGCTCAGGGATGATACAGACTCTAAACATAGCTTCTACACCCTGTATCTGCCAATCTTTTGTACCCCAGACAGGTTTTGTCTCAATGTTGTCTTTCCAAAAGTCGAAATCTAGTTTAGACAGTTGGGCATAAAAGGCTGCAGAATAAATCAGTTTGTTATTTGATAACATACTTTTCATTCCTGTTGTGTTTACATTTTTAAAGTAAAATGATTCAGCATTGGATACATTGAAACATGAAAAGTATGGAAATGTCATAGCAAATGTTTTTGAGCTACCCTTTGGTGGCATAGGACAATGTTCCCATTGGTTATACATGAATACATTTCTAGGATTTGTGGAAGAAATGACCATAATGGTAATAACAATACATTTGTTAATAGACTGATGAACCTTCACAATATTCATGATTTGTGAATACTGCAGACATTTCTAGGTCTTACATCATATTATTAACAGTTTCGAAGTCCCAATCATCAGAAAAGGTACTAGATGAAACAAAGTAACTTAATGAAATTTTGAATAAGTGTGGAATCTTCAACCGCTCAGACAGGCCAAAAATGTAATATTCTGTTTTGTCCCAAGCTATACCATCTGGTATAGGAATTGCTGTGATGTTCACTAATGACAAGTCTCTTTATTCACAATGGGATGATTTGTGTGGCTTTAGGAGTAAGTTGACGTTCTTACTTGCTGTGTCCATTTTGACATATCTTTCATTTATCAGCATACCCAGAGTTATAACCAGAGTCAACCAAAGTAGAAGAAAAAATATTCCCAACACAATCCAAACCGCAATCCATGGTGAAATTAGATACGTTTTTTCCAGGTGATGAAAGGTCATTTGCTTGTTCTTTGAAAGTTTTTTGCTGGCATTGTTTCTGGTTCGCTGGGATCCTCAGAAAACTTATCAAAGTTAATGAAATAGCCAGAGGCAGTTCTGTCAATTGTTGGGATTGCATCCGGATTCGTTGAAATCGCTGGAACCACTTCATCACTTGTTACTTCATTGTAGACAGGTGCTACTTCGTTGTAGACAGGAGTTTCATGACTAACTTATTAGGGTCTCAAGAGATACAAGTTCCATAACTTTGTTGCATAGTCCTTTACGCACTGCAGATTCCTCAAAAGTGATGAGTCTCTCAGTTTTAACTTCTTGGATTGTAGCTAGAGGAGTGCGTCTGCTACATTGCAGAGTCCACTTGGCCTACTGCTTAGTATCGGCCACATAGTGCGGTAAGATCAAGTCGATGGATACAAACCTGTTCTCTTTTTTACCAGTAAGGGGCGGCAGTAATACTGTTCTTGATCCGTGGATTGCTAGGACAGGTACTGACTGTAAGAAAGTCCAAATTCCTTCTTGTCCAGCAATCATTTCTCTGACTAGATCACCAAGCTTTGGGATCCAAACAGACCTTGCTGGGACGGTTGGTTTTTCCCCCGTGGTGGTTGGCTTCAGGAACACGTTGCTTTGTTTCGTTCTTAGTTCATTTAAGTCCTGTAAAACAGCCAAACGATCTTCGATATCAAATGTTTTTTGTTCCACCACGGTTGTCTGACAATCAAGATCCGGGACCAACACTCTTGTCCCAAAAAGGACTTCATATGAGTGATACCCCCTAGAGAACTTCTTGGCAAGTTAAGACTACTTTGGACACTTATTAGATGTTTGACCCACCAGTCACCCGAACCTAATACCCTAGCTGTTATAGATTACTTTATGTCCCGGTTTTTTCTCTCTACAACCAAATTTCCCTCAGGATGGAATGGACTAGAATACCGCAATGCAACGCCCAAATTGGCCATGGCCTCTTTGTAAGCTCGAGAGCTAAACGCAGGACCCTGGTCAGAACGTAGCGTGCCGATTGCGTATGTGCAGATAAAGACTCGCAAATCTTTTCTAACAGTTCGAGCGTCAGCCGAGCGCTGAGGCCACATCCAAATGAACCTTGTCTTAGTGTTTGTGGGATCACATTTGTCCACAGGGACGTCTGCGTGTAGAAAGTCTAATGCTGTCTGGTGTCTGAACTGGGCTGGCTATGCTATAGTAATTTCGGCGTTCTGTGCTGCTCTCTCTATTGCAGTCTATGCAGTCGATGGCAAACAAGCGCATGTGAGCATTCATTCCTGGCCACCAGTACATCTATTTTACAGTTAGTATTGTTTTAGTGATCCCTTGATGTATCAGACCCTCTCCCACATGTGCTTCGTATATCAAAGCCACTCTACGTTCCCTGTTTGGAATTACTCTATTCCCCACTCCAGGGATTCGTGCAAAAGGAAAGCTGTTTGCATCAATTATATACGAGTATTTGAGTGGAAACTTATTAAGTACCACTGCACCGCTGCCTTTCCTTGTTGCATTGACAGCCAGCATTATTTCACTGTATTTTCATTTTTGAACGAGTGATTGAAGCTAAGGAAGCCGTTTGCACAGCTGCCTTCGCGGCTTCATCAGCCAATGAACTCCCTTCAACGTAAACGTCATCACGTTGATGACTCAGCGTGTGTATCACAAGAGTGTTTTGTAGTCCTTCTCGTAACTGAACTACCTGTTCCCAGAGCATTTTATGCTTGATTGTGCCACCTTTTGCATCTTTGAAACCGTTTTGAAGCCAATTCTGTAAATATTCATTGTAGGATTGGACACAATAGAAAGAATCGCACACTGAGTGTGGGGAATTCGTGATCCGTATTTTCTAGTGCCATTTTGAATGCTTGTAGTTCAGCTCGCTGAGCTGTACGATCTCCTAGAGATTGCGTTTGTGACCATGGGTCTGAATTTGCCATCGCGCATGCAACCTTTAACGATGGCGCATGCAGCATTGTAAGCTTGTTTACCCCCCGTAGAGGGTTGTGCTGATTGTCAGTATAAATTATACATTCATACTCGTCTAGAGGCAGAATTTCAGTAGGAAGAGGACATTCTTGTTCATGTTGTAGAAATGCTTGGGTTTTCAAA
Source organism: Lissotriton helveticus (assembly GCF_964261635.1). NCBI lineage: Eukaryota > Metazoa > Chordata > Amphibia > Caudata > Salamandridae > Lissotriton > Lissotriton helveticus. Next base: position 1,797,651,688 of record NC_136065.1, on the reverse strand, counting down.
TAAGGAACAAAAACGTATTCAACATCAGTTGCTGCAATAGAATTAACCCATTGTATCCATATCGGATGTAAAGCTTTAGCATTCGGAATGCTCGCTTTGGTCACTGTCTCTAAGGCAGGTACATGTGTTACGACCAGAACGCGTTTTCCCTGTTCGAGGGCTCTTTCCTTTGCTACAGCAGTTTGAACAGCTGTCAGATTTTTTTTCTGTAGGAGTGAATTTAATTTTTGCTTGTGTGTACAAATGTGATTTGTATGCAATTGGTACTTTTTCACCTTCATTAAAAGACAAAGGTGAATTAGCACTGACCCGGAATTATTAATATCACTAAGTTGCAAACGTTTACGCGCGTTTGCAAATGTTTTGTTGCCAACATGTCTGTTTGGAGTGAACGCAAAATTTCTGTGTGTTCGTGTCCAATTTACTGTTTTAAAAACAGATTTGATTAATTCGTAGAGAGGTTTTACCCTTTCAGCGTAATTTAGAATGTAAGTTCTTCCGAAATTCAGGAATCCTAGAATGGACTGCGTTTTTCAGCGTTTTGGAGGTTGGAGCAGAGCACACTTTTCTAAAGTGGTCTGCCAGGCTTTTACCTTCACTTGATAACTCATATCCTAGGAAAAGGCCCTTGAGGTGGGCAATTCTTGATTTCTTAAAATTGAATTTGTACCCTTCAGAGGTGAACCATAAGTTTGTAGTAACTGTTACCCTTGCTGAGTGTAACCCAGGACTATTCTTGAATACTTGAGGGAGACAACAGAAGTGCCTATGTGTCTCCATTATTGAGAAAGCGGTCAAATACCTACTTTCTGGTGCAATGTTTTGACAAAAGACATTTGATATGTCTAATGTGGTTTTATATTTGTTACCACAATGTTATTCATTAATGCTGTGCTGTGTACATTTTGCACTGCAAATGTTTTACAGCAAGAGTTTATATGTCTGTAATCCAATACTAGACTATATGTATTGTCTGGTTTGGAGACAGGAAAAAGGATTGTTCATTGATGAGGTGCATGTTTCAATCACCCCTTGGTATTCAAGTTGATCTAAGATCTCCCTGACCTGCATTTTAGCTTCTTGCTTAACTGGGTACTGCCTTTGTGCAGTTGGTTAATTTTTTAATTGGATTTTATGGTGAGGTGAGTCCTCATCCCATCCTGCAGGAGGGGGAAATCATTATAATGGGGGGTTTTAATTGCATCATGTATTATAAAATCGACACAACTAAGCCACATGCTCACCATAGGATGCATAAGACTAGGATATCTATAATGGACTTATGCCAGACACATAATATTAAAGACGCTTGGAGATATTTGTATCCAAAAACACCAGGGTACACATACTATTCAGCACCCCATAAGATGTGCACTAGACTAGACATGGCCTTTGCTAGTGACAAACTACTGCAGGCTGGCTCCATGATTCTCTGCCCCCGAATAACATCTGACCATAATCCATTAATAATGATATTCGATACACTAAACATCAGGACACCTCCTCGACCATTCTCTTTTCCCAGACACTTAATCTCAGACCTAATCTATGTGACACAGCTTAAAGCCCATCTTAGCGAATTTATAAATATTAATAAAAATTCAACAGGGTGCTGTATGGTATGGGACTCCTGCAAGGCAAGCATAAGGGGCTTCACACAGGCTTACGTGTATAGGCAAAACGCAGAACAGAAGCAATATAAGATCACACTAATAGCAAATATAACTAAACATGAAGAACTACTAGTTAAAGCTCTACAGCTCAACCTCACAACAATTATAGAAATCAATCTAAAACTTAGTGCACTAAAAGCTGACATGAAAACTAATTTCATTCGGAAAAGTAGTGCAAGCATTCATAAATTTAAAATTGCGCAATACGTGGGGGGGACAAAATTGGCAAAATTCTAGCCTACAAAGTTGCAGAAGATAGAGCAGACACTTTAATTTCTAATATCCGAGGGCAAGGGAATATACTATACAATCAGCCACAAGACATATTGGACCAATTTGCTGAATATTATAGTAATCTATATACCCCAGAAAGCCCTGTAGATCAAGACCTATTCCGGGAATATGTTAATGATTATGTATTTAACACAGAGGTGTTATCAGGCTTAGGTTCGCTGTCTAACGGAATCTCGCCGACTGAATTACATCAGGCCATTAATTCCCTACCTAGCGGTAAAGCGGTAGGAGAGGACGCGATACCCTTGGAACTTTACAAAATTTGCAGATTAGAACTAGAACAGCTATTGTTGGAAGTTATGCATTCAATTGGACAAAACGGAGCGGCTCCCAAATCCTGGAACAGGACAAAAATAATTTTCTTTTAAAAAAAAGGTAAACCCAAGGAGGAGAGAGGGTCATATCGCCCCATTTCGTTGATAAATACTGATGCGAAAATATTTGCTAAAATTATGGCACTTTGACTAGCCCCATTCATGTCCAAACTAGTTAATTCGCAACAACACGGGTTAATTTCCGGGAGAGATACAACGACACATGTAAATATGGCCATTACAGCGTTCGATGTTGCGGAGATCGAGTCCACCCCACTCAGCATGATTTTATTAGATGCCGAAAAAGCATTTGACCGAGTGGGGTGGGACTATCTCTGGAGCGTGCTGTCTAAAATGGGTTTTCGAGGGAACTTTTTGAAGGGCATAAAAGCACTTTATGACAAACCTACTGCTTGCATCAGCTATGGAGGCCTGACTTCATTAGAATTTCCCATTCTGCGGGGGACCCGTCAAGGATGCCCCCTCTCACCCCTTCTATTTGCCCTCTCATTAAAGCCATTCCTGCTAGCCCTCCATACTCAGAACCTGATCGTGCCTTTTAGTTCCGGCTCACAGGAGCTAAAATTGACAGCCTATGCTGATGATATAGCCATATACACCACCGATATTGCTAAAGCACTGAAAGGAATATCTATAGAGGCTGGGAAATTTGGGAAGGTGTCAGGTTATAAACTTAACCAACAGAAGACACAAATTATAGCTAATTATTCCCCCACCGTGGCTATCCCCGAGATCTGTAAATAACGGCTAGACTACAAGACATCAATAATATAAACTATAACGATTTGATTAATAAAACTACTCTTACTTAAAAAATGGAATAAATTACCCATGAATCTGATTAGCAGAATTAATCTTATCAAGATGAAAGTTTTACCAAAGTTTGTTTACCTATTTCGATCTATTCCGCTTGCACTAAATAATAAATTCTTTCAGCACCTAGACGGACTTTTGAGCAGCTTTATATGGAGCTAAAAAAGGCCAGAAGATCACTAAAAATGTTAAAAAATAATACAAATAAAGGAGGGCTGAACTTCCCAGACTTTAAACTATACTTTTGGTCCGCGTTTTTTACACGTTTACGCTCCCTATTGCATGGAGACAGATCTCTTTTTTTCCACTTCTTTATGTTGAAACAAGAGTCACAATTCTTTTTGCTCAGAGTTAATGACCCGAACTACTACAAGAGGGTTAGATTCAAGACCGCTAGAGACATTGGTAAGATCTGGCTTAGTGTATTAAAGTTTTGTAAAACAACTTTTTCACCCGAAATTACCGCTATGGGGCAACCCAGGTCTCCCGGCTATTTTCACGGATACTATAACTTATAACTGGGCGTCTCTTGGGATTAAGACACTTGCAGATCTGTACGGCTTACAGGGGTTTCTAGATTTTAATACGCTCAAACAGCTATATGATCTACCAGAAGCCACAAGATATAAGCATCTGCAACTGCACGACTATTTGATCAATAAGAAAAAGATTCAAAACATCACGGAATGTGACATATGGTCGTGTCTCTACTTGAAAAAAAACAAATCAGTGATTAGCGAAGCCTATAAAACACTCAGCACGTTTAAGACGAATGATAGTGATAAATTGGCCGCGAAATGGAGCACACAACTAAATCTAAATATCACCGCTAATCAGATTGAGCACTCCCTGGTTAACATAAACAGTCTTGTACGTTCATCCAGCCTTCGGCTACAACAATTCAGAACGACCTGCATGCTTTATTATACACCCGAAAGAATTTCTAGATGGTCCACCAATGCCCTATTTAGTAATCGCACTAAATGCCCTAAATGTTCAACTGATGCAGCTAATCTAGAGCATATGTTGTATTCCTGCCCGAAACTTAAGACCTTTTGGGCGGATATTCAATATGTTCTCAGATTAAAAAACATCTCGCTCTCCACAATCACGCCTGCCTCGGTCTTATTAGATCTTAATCTTTCCTCACCATCACAATCAGCCCTAACCACTATACTCATTTCCTGTGCTAAACTAACCTTGGCAAGGGCCTGGATAGATCCGAAACCGCCGACGGTTTGGAAGTGGTGGTCACTAGTTACAGAGATACATGCCATGGAACTAGCCCAAGCAAATCTTAGGGGAACACGCTCACTATTAAAATTTAATAGAAACTGGGGTACCTTCTCTGAGTAAAAGCTCACTCAAATGATGTATAACTGCTAAATTTCTTTTTTTTTTTTTCTTTACTGTAAAGTAGAATCTGTTTATAGATTGTTTATGTATCAGGAACTCTTTTTACTGTCTCCATATATCTTTGTATAACCATATAGTCATGAATCCTTCTATGTATTCTCTTTCTATTTTACTTTTTCTGTCAGCCGGCTAACAATAAAAAAAATAAAATAAAAAAAAATTGGATTTTATGGTGAGGTGAGTCCTCATCCCATCCTGCATGATTTTTATATATTAGTGGGGCTTGGGCAACTGCCCATTTCCTGGCATAGGTATATTTTAAATGTATTGGAATATGATTAGAGAAGGCTGGCATAATGATGTCTTCGCCATGTGGGCACTCCTTGACAAATTCTGGTGGCCAGTCTTGTTCAGCTAAAAGAATGTCATTACCTTTAGAAAGTCGCTCCCAAAAGAGTGATTTCACTTATCTTGGTATGTCTCCCTTCATCCGGAGTGTTATTTTATATAACCTATGTGGAGAACTAACCATGGTATCTGCAGTTTCAACTTGAATGTCTTCATTCAAGTCCACTGTCTCCAGAAGACCCTTCACGTTCTGGCGAGCTATTGTAACTTCTGCTGCACTGTCCAACATTGTCTGAGCCCATTCTCCGTTCTTGAGTTGTGTCCTCAAGATCCTCGGCATGTCTGATTTTTAGACCTGCTACCTTCTTTTGGGAAAATTGAGGTTTCTTATTCTTCTGAACGTGTTGATCGTCTTTGGACTTCACGTTTCTTCCTTGTGTTCTGACCGTCCTCTTCTTTCGGATTTCTGTGATGAAGTCTGAAAGGTACCGGAGGAACGTGTATCAGTGTCTTGATATCTATCTGGTTTTCTCAAATTATCCCTATTCATAAGGTTCTACCTCCTTTCAGAGGGCTCCTTTTGAGGAGACCTACCTCTGGAATGAGAGGGCTTCTCTTTAGAAGTCGGTTTGCTATTTTCCCACTTATTTTTAGAAGGAGTAGGAGTGTTTTTAATAAAAACCTTTAAGACTTTCAGACAGTTGGAGTTTCACTGGTTTCCCACCCAGACTGTGTCTAATTCTTCATAGGATTTTTCAATTATTCTGGCTAGTTCTTGTGGTTGCTCGGTTACATCAAAATCCCTTAATTTTTGGCTGATCGCCACTGATGCTGCTTCTCCTTTAATGTTAGATAATATTATTGTAGAGACCTGTTTGATATCTTACAGTAGTTTCATACCTAAATTTAAAGCAGGCTCTGACCTGTATTCGTTTTGAATCTGTTTCAGGACATCAGACACCATAGATTGAACACCATGTGTTTTAGTGTAGATTGCAGCGAAGACTGTACCCCAAGTGGTGCAGGCCTCCAGATGTGGTGTGATCCCCATTGGTAGACAGACGGTTAAAATTCTGTGTTTTTCATGAGGGCTAGTATTAGGAAACACTGCTTCGATCGGAGTAATTTTTTGAGCTATCAAGAATGGAATTTGTTCACATTTTGTGGGTAATTTACTCATGACCGTGTAAAGTCTGTGGTGTAATTTTTACTGTATTCCCCTGGTGAGAGGTTTTTTGTGGAATAACTATTGTAGGTTGGACTGCAAGAGTCCGCATAACATATTGGACCAATTGTCTGTAGATTTTGAATAACTCTGAGTTGAATAAGTAACTCTACTTCTGACATGTCGTTAATGTCAAGATGTGGTGAATAGTCGGCTAAAACCGCCCATGTTGCTCCTGGTCTACCTAGTAGACTGAGCCTGGTAATGTGAATTAAATGTTTTAGGACGCCGTTAGACCAGAGCTCATGCTCTTGGTAAGTGAGTGGAATTTCAATATCCTCGAAAGGAATATATTCCTCTGGTGAATCATCTTCTTTGTAGAAGTGAAACATACGTGTAACTGGATTTGTTTCTGGGAAGACTATCCATGAATAGAATACCTCTGTCTGGTGATATTTATGTGCCTCTTACACAAAAACAAGAAAACAACTAAGGGTCTTGACTCAGACCCAGTAAGGCTGAGTCAAATTAACAAAGAAACAAAACAAATGCCAATACTGGAGAAAAACGTTCTACTTATTTTAGTACTAAGGCCTTTATGAATAAAACATAGCGGTCTGTTTTTCAAATTACGTCACTAAATGCTTTAATTAGTCAATACTCATTTGCAAGAGACAATATACCTTTTTTGTGCATGAACTCCATAAAAAACACTAACAACTTTATATACAAAATACTTCCACAATATACATATTCTCCACACATCCACAAACCACTTTGGCCAACTCACTCAAACTTCTCGGACCTCATTAACTCACACACCACATCACCCAAAAGGGGGACAAAACAACGATCCCAATGTCCAAATTCAATGTGCATTGAACGAAAATATTCTTCTAAATATACAAAATTATTTAGATTATATATCTTTTTTACAAGATCTCGAAATTAATCACTCTGTTTGTACATATTTTCTGTCTGACATGGGACCAGGTCGACGCGTTTCGAACCCGTTGATGAGGGTTTCTCCTCAGGACCAACAAACTCTACAAAAAATAAAATACATTTTAGACAACCTTCTCTAGCAGATCTGCCCATTTTCTAATCAGTGTCAACCGGCTGCATCCCTACCTTCAAGAAATGGAGGCTCCTTTCTCTTGTCTGGTGTGTGAACACTAAGCACATAGGACAAAATGACCAAAAAGGAGGGGAAACAAACATAACGTCACTGTTTTTAGCATTCAAAAGTCGTCATTATCTTTTCACCAAAGAAAAAGGCTTTAACTTACCCCTATTCCCTTGCACTGGAAGGGAGTGGGATAGTTGCTCCTAACTCAGCATAAACGTCTCCTGTGAAAGAGCATATCTGTAAGTTTCGTAAGTGTTTCGACCGACCATCCATGCTGTCACAAACTATTCCAACGGCAATGCTTACCGTAATGCTAACTGTCATCGTCGGAATGATGCACCGCTTTAGACTGCTTCTTCGGTTTTTTTGTTCCTGCAAATGTTAACCTATCCGTTAGTACTCCGTATCCTTTGCCACTAGTATTTTAGGTATTTCCCTATGCAGGATGTCCTCTTTCGCTCACCTCAATACTGGATTCTCTCTCCTTCAAGCAAACGCCACCTCAATCGTAGAAGTTTCAGAATTGCGTTCACGCGATACATTTAAACCTATCCAAGGCGTTTCTCCATTAATCACGTGGTTACACAAAGCGGTGATGAACCGCTAGAGTTTTTGGATGTAGTAGTCTATGTTTTTCAAACAAACTTTATTGTTCACAGTTGAAACGGTGTAATCAGGTCTAATTTTAAGGCGTTTTTCCATTAATCACGTGGTTGCTCAAAGCGGTGACGGACCGCTGGGGTTCTTCAGTGTAGAAGTCTATGATTTTTCTAAAAACTTTATTGTTCACAAATAAAACAGGGTAGATTTATTTATTCAAAGTTTTATATAGCGCGAACAAGATCTTTACAGATATCAGAGCGCTTCACAGAGACAGGGGTAGGGGCAACAGGACTGAACAGACATAATGGGAGCAGTATAATAGTCACTAACATAATAGGATAACAGTAATGTACAGAAAACATACCGATATACAATCAGGTAACAGATAATATAAGACGCCGCAAGTCATTGATCCCGCTACAATAGAGTTCAGGTAAACTTTGGATGTAGAGATGGCTTATACCAATTTCTTAGGATAGAGAGAACACGGGGTGGGGGCATCGGGAGGGTGATTAAACAAACTAAAGTTTATCATATATTGGTCGATAGTAGGAGAGTAGCATAATAGTGTCACAATCAAGTAAGAATATAGTGCCAAGAAACAATCCGGTGATCAATAATACAAAGCGATGCAGAGTCTCTGATCCAACATCTATAAAGTTCAGGAGATCTTGGCCAGAAGGATGGTTTTCACCTCTTTCTTGAAGAGTGCAGTGGAGGAGATAAGCCTGGTTTCAGGAGGGAGCGCATTCCAGATCCTGGGTGCCATTCCTGAGAAGGAGCGCTTGTATGTTTTTTCTTTCCGGAATCTACGAGGTTTCAGGAGTAGATTTTTTGTACTTCTATTGGATCTCGAACCTCCTGATATAGACAACTTTTGAGCGAGGTAGTTGGGTGCCTTGTGGTGCACGGCCGAGTGTGTCATAACGGCAATTTTTAGCTGTATTCTAGCTTCAAAAGGCAGCCATTTTAGAGATTGTAAGTCTGGGGATATATGCAAATGTTTTCTTGAGCCAGTAATGAGTCTCGCGGCAGCGTTCAGGGAGGCTCTTAGGGGTGCTGTTGTGGATAGCGGGAGTCCGCTGAGTGCCACAATTCCATAGTCTATGCTAGGGATGATTAAAGCTTGTACAGCAGTTTGGAAGTCTTTGGCTGGGAGGAAGGGTTTAAGTTTCCTCAGTGTGTTGATTTGGAAATTAGCTCCTTTTGTGGCTTTGCTAACGTGATGTTGCATGTTGAGCTTGGCGTCGAGTGTGATGCCTAAGGATTTCACAGAATCCACGATGGTAGGTTGGACATGGAGTGCTGTTAGGTTATTGAGCCAGGTTTGGGTGGTGGTAATTTTCGCCGGAGGGATTCGAAACGCGTCGACCTGGTCCCATGTCAGACAGAAAATATGTACAAACAGTGATTAATTTCGAGATCTTGTAAAAAAGATATATAATCTAAATAATTTTGTATATTTAGAAGAATATTTTCGTTCAATGCACATTGAATTTGGACATTGGGATCGTTGTTTTGTCCCCCTTTGGGGTGATGTGTGTGAGTGAGTGAGGTCCGAGAAGTTTGAGTGAGTTGGCCAAAGTGGTTTGTGGATGTGTGGAGAATATGTATATTGTGGAAGTATTTTGTGTATAAAGTTGTTGTCAGTGTTTTTCATGGAGTTCATGCACAAAAAAGGTATACTGTCTCTTGCAAATGAGTATTGACTAATTAAAGCATTTAGTGACGTAATTTGAAAAACAGACCGTTATGTTTTATTCATAAAGGCCTTAGTACTAAAATAAGTAGAAAGTTTTTCTCCAGTATTGGCATTTTCTAAAACAAAAACAGCCCTACCACCTCTTGATGATAGGCCATGTTTACAGAGTATCATAGGGTAGCACTGGCTGGTCAACGCAGTCATTGCTGTTAAGCCGACCTCCAGGGTGATATGCTGTGGAATCACAGTTGGTGATTTTATTTACCTGCTTCCGACTGAATTTCAGGAGCATTTTAGGTTGGGTGAACAGGTGGGTCTTCCCATGTGCAGCTACTTTCAGCTTGGCTGGTTTACTAGGTGCATACTTCAAGTTCACCTTCAAGAGCAGTCCACTGGCCAGCAGGAAGTCTTGACGCACATTTTGTACTGCCAGGCTAATGTCAGGGTAAACAGATCATGCTTCCCTGATAATGGTGCTCCATAAAGACCCTAAAAAGTTGCAGCTTTGTGTTCCTACTCTGTACTGCAGGAGGCAGACAATGATCGGGCACGCCAGGGCCCTCAGTGGGGGTCTATGGCCTAACAAGCAGTGAGCATGCTCCATGAAGAAGTGGCCTGTCAGCTGTTCACTAAATAGGGACTTAAGCATCTCCACAGAGTTACATTTTCCCATGGCAACAGACTCAGGCAGGCCCAGGATTCTTCTATTATCCCTTAGGGAGTAGGCCTCTAACTCTTCATTCTTTGCCTTGATGACTTCCGGGAACTTTTACATGCATAGCAGTACTTCACTGCATTTGGGCCAGCACCCTCCACGTTGGATACATGCTGCACCAGCTGATTCAGGAGACTGTCATTCTTTTCCAGCTTATCATTCATGTGATCCAGTCTGTTTATGAGTCTATTGTGTGAAAGCTCTGCCGCTCCTCAGTCAGCACAGCTTTTAACATCAGGGTCTGGGTCCACCCAAGGGTGGTTCCCAAGCATGGGAGCATCCCCCACCTCCGTGTGCACCCACCTGGAGGGAGTCTTTCTCAAAGGTGATCTCGGCCTGGCTGCGCTCATGCTTCCCGATGGCTCCCACACCGCCAAGTGGGCAAGGTGCACCAGGCAAATTAATCTAAATGCAATGCTATCGTCTGGGTGCAATGCAAGGGAGCACAAGGTACAGATTTCCAGGTGGGAGAGCGCGCAGCAGGCACTGGGCGATAGTCACCAGAAGTGCCCACACGTCAAGGCTGAGGAATCTGCCTTCTGTTGCCAGGTAGCAGAGGCACCAGTTCCTGCCACACCCTGAGAGCTCAGAAGCGTTGAGCAGACCAAGGCGGCACAAGCAGACCAAAGCCCTTCGGTAAAAGCCCTTTAACAAGCACAGCAAATAGGGTGAGGGGTGGGGTGGGAAGCTACACCCCTGGTGCTGCAGTGGTACCCAGGGTAGTTACCCAGGAGGTTCATAGTCAGAACAGTCCCCAGCCTCGTGGGCCCAGGATGGCAAATGATAAACACGGAGGGGCTGTTGGTTTGTGGGACGTGTAGCAATGCAATAGTGGCAGAGAGTGACCACAAAATAAACAGCACAAACGGCCCCGGCCTCACAGTGCATCGGGGCCATCAGGCCCAGAAGGGAACGCCTTCACATGTGGAACGCTCTGCCCTATCTGTCTCTCATGCTTACCCCTACCCCCACAGCTATGCCAGTGATTGGCCTTCGAGGCCTGGGCAGGCTCAAAACATTCTTCAACAATGACACTGCTCAGAGAGCTATGTTCCCTTACTTGGCGAGGCGAGCACTTTCCAACCTCGGTTCACTCCTCGCTGGCCCACTGCAGCAGCCTCAGCACTTTGTGTACCACCCTTTGTGTCAAAGTTGCTGGGTCTCAAAGGAGCTCCAAATACATTTCCTTTAGGGGGTGGTGGGCACGGCAGACCCCCGCTTAGCCGTGCATTCCCTCCTATGCTCTCCAGCCTCCATCTGTCCCCCAGGGCATCCCCCCAGCCAGCCTTAGCTATCCAAGGCCTTTACATGTGATCTTCACCTCGATTTCCATGGGTCATCAATTTTCAGGAGAAACAACTGGTTTCCTTGGATCGCCACACACTTCAGGGAGCATCCCTGCCCAGTGGCGCCAGCAGGATGACCAGAGTATTGCTGGATTAACAAACCGATCCGCAGACCCTCCCACCTAGGTGGCAATGTTGTGGTGGGGTTCTTAAGCGCCCTCATCTGTCACTTAATCAGTAGAGCTGATATGGTGTCATTTTATTATAACAGCAGGAGATCGAGCACAGGAAGAATTACATGGTCATTTTATAGGCATGAAGTCAGTGTAGCCACCATGAAACACACTATCAGTCACTACATGGATATAGGAGCACACAGTGATAGCTAGTACTGGAGTGCAGGGGAAAAAGTTCAGCATCAAAGTACAAATTCGGTTATCGATTTAGCAGCTCCTTTTCTCCCCAGCCTCTAGTGGATTAATGGAAGAGCACCCCAAATCAGAAGCAAATACAGCACACAGCCAATTAAGAGTAATACAAAACAAAGGATGAAATAGCACTGGACACCATTGCACACGTATATGACCTATGACTCAGACATTGCATATTCCAATTTGCAAATAACATGCAGACTCACCAAGGTGCAATGCCTCCTGATATCGCTTTGTGTCGAAGTATAAAGATACAAGCCGTGCCTGCAAGAGAAAGACGGAATAGACTGAGTATGGAGGTTCTCAGCCCAGCCCTTAGAAGGAAAACACACAACCAACTCAATAGACTGCAGCAAAATTATGTTGCCTGCAATGAACATTTTCTGGAAAACATTGTGATCCGAAATAGGCACGTGCTTTTGAGAGTATTAAATACAATAAGAGAATTTCAACTGTACAGAACTAAGCCCACATCAGTTTTGTGTGTACTGTCAGACCAACTGAAACAGCATTTTTAAACCTAACTAAGAACAGCATTTTTAAAACTAAGAAAAGTCAAATAAGCTGGTGACATCAAACCCATTATGAGTTTTTGGGGGGACACAGGGATCTTAAAGCATAGGCAGAAAAGCAAACAATCAGGGTTAGGGGGGAAACGGACAACTAAAGTTAAGTGCCGATCTCAAAATTATGGGAAAACAGAATGGTTTAAGGCCAACTATGCTATTACCCTCTCTTAGAAACAAAAGTATCCCTTTGATGTGAAACGAAGGAATGGATGAGAGCTCTTACCTCCAATGCCTGGCGGAGAAAGGTTCGCTTCTCTGATTTGGCCCACTCAATGCACTCTAAACACAACTCGACCTTCAAAAAAACAAAAGAATGCACTAGTCAGAAAGGGACAGACAACTTAATACGGTTGTAATTGCTCTGATCGATACAAGGTCACCTCAACTGTAACATGGCTCAGGTGCTACCAGTGAGCTGAAAACGGTCAATGGCCGGATTTTTGCTCTTTTTTTCAAATCCTTTTCTTCAACATAAGTGTAAATATTTTAACAATGCTCTTGTAACATTTATACATGAGTGTGCAGTAGCCAGCAGGGATTTCCTTCGAAGAATATTCATTCTTGTTTCTAACAGACATCCAGTATTCTCTAGGGGTCAGGTCAGTGAAACATTTACAGGCAGCCTGCACGTTTGCTTCACCTCTTCACCATCTGTGGATCAAGGTATGCAGCAGAGAAAGTTGTGATATTTATCGAGAAAATGGCACATAAATGATGAGGCTGCTTAGCCAGTTCGCTTATCTACTTTTACTGGAATGTGGTGGGGAATAATTATCTCAATCCTCAGTAAATGTATGCTCACTGCAGGGTGCACACAGAACTGGAAGGGAGCAGGCACAACGGCAAACCTTAGTTATGTCCATGAGCCTAAGAATGATAACTTATGACCCACTGCTCCTGCCCCGAAGATACCCGAGAAGTGTAGGATGCAGAAGAAATGCTTTATATTCATGGAGATGGTCCGTGCACTGTGAGAAAGGTGGAGGTATTCAAAGATTCCAAAAATTACTCTGCTGTGCTATCAGTTCCTAAAAAGGCCCTACTTAAATGCAGCATCCAGTGAGGACAAGCTAAGTTATTGCCACTAGGCGATTTTAGCAGGCATACATATTTTGTGGTTTGCATATTTACTAATTGGTCTTTCTTTTCATTACTTTATAGCACTTTCTGCATGGCAACAGGTGAACCACAAGTAGCCAAAGAATACCATGCCAAACAAGCAACTGCACACTAAGTAACCTGGCTATTAGCGATAATTGGGCCAGCCTAAAAAAGCACCAAGATCAAGTTAAGACAAGGTGGTGCTATGGCTGCGAATTAAATTTGCAACAAAAAAAAAAACAATGAAATTCAAAGTTATGGTTAGGAGCACAATCTATTCATAACAAAAACAGACAGGAACACCAATGCTAATGGCTTCAACACGATTTGACAAATGCAATTATAAACGTTGAAAATAATATTAAAGATGAGTTTACATATACTACCCTTAACACTACAAAACACACTACTGTGAATGTAGTATTGGTTTAAGTATGCATTGTAATTTAATTGTCATTTTAAATGTGAATAGCAAACAAAATAAATATTGTAATGCTTGATTTGGTGCGCTAGTTATGGTTTGCAATGTCTGTTGAGAGCTATGGATTTTCTATCAACCATTACTTGCAAATTTCAGTGATTATTAGGATATAATTTGCAACTATGACTCCGCTTTCATTGTTTTTAAGTGAACTTCAAAGTTTTTTTGATCTTATACCACATGCATTCAAATGACCAAGGGTTGCCACGCAACAGTAGAAAAAGTTGCAACGGAAGTTGATGGCAGCAGGAGTAGCCTGTGGCACACCTGTGCACCAAATCCACTGCAAAGGCCCAACCTCAAAGCACATAGCCTAAGGCAGTAAGCAGCACGGGTTGGTCATGGGGCTCTGCATAAGCCCAGGCCCACTAAATCTGTTAGAAGCAGCATTCAATGCTAAAGGAAGGAATGGTTCTGCAGTAATGGATTATTGGGTAAGCTTTGTTTGGAGGTTTCCATACCTCATTTCCACTTCTCCTGCACTGCTCCTTCTTGACTAGCTTTGTCTTTTCATAACCTCGCTTTATCAACCACCCACTAGTGTATCAGTTGTCGTTTCAGAACGTGACACCTCGCTCTTACAAACGAGGGAATTTACCCTCACCCCCTTTCAGCAAACATTCAGAATGATGTTTACAAATGCATTGGCAAATAAGACTCAATTGGAAATATAGTATTCAGTTTCTCTTTCAGCTTCCCAAGTGTTATTAGACCCTGATGTATGGTCCCAGGATTTTCTAGGGGATTTAACGGAATGTACATGTAGTTACAGCAGCACTCCGAGAAATGACTTAATGAATGGTTCTTTTTCCGGAGTCATCTACATTTTTAGCCTGAACTCTGCTTCTACAATTGTATTAATCCTGGTTACTGGACGATGTTAGATCTTTTGTTTAACCTCTAATTATGTCAGTACTTGCTGTCTATTACCGTCATGTATTTACCATGCTATTTTAATTACCTCTGTGGCCAGTGTATTTGCATAGTCTGTTTATAGTTTACAACGCTGAGTTTCCTATAAAAGCCACCAGCACCAAGACTTTGGTATTATAGCAGGGTGTCAGAGTGACAGTCGCTTTGCAATCTACAATGGATTAGTCTGCAATCGAGAGATATCCAGAGCTGGTGGCGAAAGATAAATACATTAATTATTCGTTGATCAAAAATCTTCGGCTCATTTCCCACACTATTTATTCTTCTTTACTATTTTACTTTCGCTCTTTTCCCAACTTTGCTAGCTTCTAAGGTCATTGTGTACACGCTTCCCTTATGTATGCTCATTTATACCTGCATAGCAATGTTAAGGGCACGGTGCCAAACTGGGTTACAACTACTGTACTTATTCCAATGTTTTTGTTAGAAATATTTCATTTAAACATGCATTGGCAAAGTCAGTAGGTCTAGTGCAGTCTGCCACCTTTCTGCATTACCAGTGTTTGTGACAGTTTTTTTTTTAAGGGGACTACTTTGTGAAAGGGCAGAATGCACAACATAACTATACCTCTAGCCCCAGTCATGTACAGTGTTATCAATGATGTCAATTCAGATGTTGCAGTGATTTTATCAATTCAGATGTTGCAGTGATTTTATCAATCAAGTCAAAGAACAGGTCATTAGTGATGCAATATGTAAGGCGATCAGCAGTGCGGCCGCGCGTTATAGTTACTTACGGCCAAGAGTTATATTTACTTGAGATAACTGGTGAACTTCAGTAGATTTGTTAGTTTCAAGCATTACGTTTTGATTGAGATTTCCACCTAACCAGGACGCACCCTTAACCTATGTTTTTGAGCGCTTTTCTAAAGATAACATTCTTTTTTTTTTTAAACGTAAAACATTATTTCAATTCCCAACTATACCGTCAGCTAAATCTGTGTTTTTCAGTGAATTTCTATGTTCTTTAACGTCAAGCCAGATGCCTATCAGCGTGCAGGCACAAAAAGGTGTCCAATCCCTACCCCTACTGCAGCACATGGCTAACTATGTCATGTGACAATATAAAAGGTGACATTTTAAGTAAGACAGATAGATCGGACTTTTCCAAAGGGTCACAAAACACAAATATAAAAGTAGGCCTAGTGGCTTTATCAAGGGATCAGCGCATGAACATAGGTAAAGCAGACCAATTGTCTTTGACAAAAAGTCACCAATAACTAATCAAATGTATACTTTATAAATTCACACACTGCAATGTTTATTAGTGATTACCACAAAACAAAATCTATTCAATAAAACATTTTAAAAAAAACATTAACATGACTTTGAACCTTTTTTTTTTTAACACATTTTCCGGGCCACAAAATGTAACTACAGACCCCACCATAGGGTGCCCCCTACACTCCAGCTGAACAGCATACAGCTCCAGCTCAGAGTGTTTTGAAAATAATGGTAAGCTCTCCAGGGGTTATAGATTCAATGATCCAGAATACTTACTGTGGTTTTTTTTTAATGTTGCTGGGGGGTTGCTCTGCTCCCTGCAAGTCTCCACAACATTAAAAAATGCTTGGTGGTGCCACCTTCCCCTTCCAGGTGCACTAGCAGGATCAAAAAATATAATTTAAAAGCCCTTGCAGGGCATTACGGTGCACTCTAACTAGGCAATGAACAACAAGTGAGCAGCTCAGGACGCTCATTTTTTAAATTTTTTCATTTAGTGTCCCTGTCCCACCTAGGACACCCACATTTTATGCATATTTAGGCGCTGCAGGACATTGCAGGTGCTGGCAGCGCTGGCCATTTTTCTTTTGTGTATGCCCCGGAGCCCACCTGTGGCACTCACACCATAAAGGCACCACGATCCCTTCAGGCGTATTACTGCCTCTTCAAAGACTGACCTGAAAGAGTAGCATACAGAAAAGCAGTGGCAGCACAACAGAGCTTGTACTCTTTCTAGCTTCAGAATTTGTTGCAAGAAAGCAGGCTCAGAATATTTTTCTGTGAGTCAAACATATAACCAAGTCAGCCCACTGGTGTTAGTGCGTACCTCCACCAAAGGCCACAACATGGTACTGCTAGGACCTAAGAAAACGAGTTACTTACCTGTAACTTCAGTTATCCAGTATTGGTATCTTTCATAGATTCACATGCTTGAATCATCGCCGCCGTCGAGGTGGGAGTCTCACGGTACAAATAAAATATATACATAACAGTAATAAAATATCATACAATAGGAAAATAATGGACAGTAATGAATATGCTACTTACCAGTATGCATCTGTTCTTGGCATGTAGGGCTGCTAACATTCATATCTTAGCATTAGATCGCCGCCTAGTGTTGGGCTCGGATGATTGCACATTGTTGTCCTGGAAGAGTCTTCGAAGTATCCTGAGATAGGTGGCTCCTCCCCTGGACTACAGTGCGCATGGGCATCGGCTCCATCCCCAGATTGTTTTTCGCCATTGTGGCAGAAGATGGAGTGAAAAGTGTAAAGGATGTCCATGCTAATGAGTAAATACAATAGTATATCTGCAGCTGCGACAGGCACCGGGGAGGAGGGCGGGCGATATGAATGTTAGCAGCCCTACATGCCAAGAACAGATGCATACTGGTAAGTAGCATATTCAGTTCGAGGCATGTGGGCTGCTAAATTCATATCTTAGCATAGAATACATAGCAGTCCCTCCATCAGCGGCGGTTGCCCGTGCCAGCTGCAGAAACCTGAAAAAGTGTTTTGAGAACAGCCTGTCCTACAGCAGCTTGCTGTTTGGAATGCACATCAACACAGTAGTGTTTTGTGAAGGTGTGTGGTGTGACCCACGTGGCTGCTCTGCAAATGTCCTCTAAAGGAATGTTCCCCAGGAAAGCCATGGATGCCCCCAGTTTGCGTGTGGAGTGCGCTCTGGGGGGTATTGTTAAAGTGCGCTTTGCTTTTTGATAACATATCTGGATGCACTTAACAATCCACCTGGCTATCCTTGCCTTGGAGATTGGGTTGCCTTTGTGTTGTGGTGCGAAGGCAACAAAGAGTTGTTTTGTCTTTCGAAAGTGTTGTGTTCTGTCTATGTAGTACATCAACGCCCTTCGTACATCTAATGTATGGAGCATCCTTTCCGCCACCGTTTGCGGGTTTTGAAAGAATGCTGGTAAGTCAATGGTCTGGTTTAGATGAAACTGTGACACCACCTTAGGAAGGAATTTAGGGTTAGTGCGTAGCACTACCCTATTTGGGTGAATTTGAATGAATGGCTCTTGTATTGTGAGCGCTTGCAGCTCACTGACACGCCTCAGAGACGTAATAGCTATAAGAAAAGCCACTTTCCACGTAAGGAATTGGAGCTCACATGAGTGCAGTGGCTCAAATGGTGGTCCCATCAGTCTGGTGAGAACGACGTTGAGGTTCCACACCGGAGCTGGTGGTGTCCTTGGGGGAATGACTCTTTTCAGACCTTCAAGGAAGGCTTTAATGGCGGGCACTCTGAAGACAGAGAGGTGCTGCCTGTTCTGAAGATAAGCCGCTATGGCGGATAGATGTATCCGAATGGAAGTGTACGCCAGATTGCACCTGTAGAGATGCAACAGATAGCAGATGATGTTGGGGATAGATGCATCTAGTGGGTTGATGTCATTAGATGTACAGTAGATGACAAAACGCTTCCACTTAGCAGCATAGCATGCTCTAGTAGTTGGTTTCCTCGCCTCCTTGATGATGCTCATGCATTCTGGAGGTAGGTTAAGGTACCCAAACTCTAGGACTTCAGGAGCCAGATCGCCAGGTTGAGCTGTTGCGGATCTGGATGCTGAATTTCTCCATGGTTCTGCGTCAAAAGACTGGGCGTGAGGCGCAGTCTTTGATGCGGTACCACTGAGAGTTCGAGGAACGTGGTGTACCAAGCCTGGCGCGCCCACGTTGGAGCAACCAGGATGAGGGTCATCTCGTGTTGCCTTAGCTTTCTTGCGACCAGCGGTATTAGGGGGGCTGGCGGAAAAGCGTACGCAAATTTGCCTGACCAGTTCATCCATATCGCATTTCCCTGCGACTGTGGGTGAGGGAACCTGGCGGCAAAGTGTTGGCATTTTGCGTTCTCTTTTGTGGCAAACAGGTCTATCTCCGGATGACCCCACTGCTGGAAGTACGGGTGGAGGACAGATGGGTGTAACTCCCACTCGTGCATTTGATGGCTGTACCTGCTGAGCAGATCCGCCATCTGATTGTCCTTCCCTGGGAGGTGTTCTGCCATGAGGAAAATGTTCCTCTGAATGGCCCACTTCCACATGCTCTGAGCCAGGTGAGACAGCTGTGGCGAGTGGGTGCCTCCCTGCTTTTGGATGTAGTACATCGCGGTCATGTTGTCCGTCCGGACTAGCACGACCTTGTTGCACAGATGTACAATGAAGGACTTGAGCGCCATGAAGATTGCCATCAGTTCCAGATAGTTGATGTGCATCTTCTGTTGTTGCGTTGTCTATAGTCCCTGCACCGTGAAGTCGAGCACATGAGCTCCCCATCCCTGGAGAGATGCGTCCGTTGTCAGGACAATCTGCGGCACAGGCTCTTGGAACAGTCGGCCCTTGCAAAGGTTGTGTGGAGTCCACCAATGCAGAGAGTCGTATGCCCGACTGGTAACCAACACTAGGTCTGTGAATTGGCCACGAGCCTGTGTCCACTGATTCGCTAAGCACTCCTGGAGCGGGCGCATGTGTAGACGTGCGTGAGGGACTATGAAGATGCAGGAGGCCATCATGCCTATCAACTGCATGAACACTCTCGCTGGCAGCGAGTGTTGTGGCCTGAACCTTTGGATCAGGGCCTGCATGCTGTCTATCCTGACTTGGTTTGGCTGAGCCATGGCCGTCAGGGTGTTGATCGTTGCACCTAGGAACTGCCG
This sequence comes from Lissotriton helveticus, assembly GCF_964261635.1. Taxonomy (NCBI): domain Eukaryota; kingdom Metazoa; phylum Chordata; class Amphibia; order Caudata; family Salamandridae; genus Lissotriton; species Lissotriton helveticus. The sequence continues at coordinate 1,797,631,861 of NC_136065.1, read as the reverse complement.
GACATGTGCCGGCTGAAGGTGCGATTTTGGGTAGTTTAGGGAGAAACCCAGATCGTGAAGAAGGTGAATTGTAGTTGACATGTCCGCGGCGCACTGCTGCTCTGACTTGGCTTGTACGAGCCAGTCGTCTAGGTAGGGGTAGACATGGATGTTCTGCCTCCTGAGGTGCGCCGCTACTGTCGCCAGACACTTGGTGAACACCCTCGGGGCTGTTGTGACTCCGAAGGGTAGGACCTTGAACTGGTAGTGTTTTCCTTGAATAGTGAACCTGAGGTATTTTCTGTGTGACGGGTGTAGTGGAATATGGAAATACGCATCCTTGAGATCCAAGGTTGCTAAGAAGTCCCCTTGGTTTAGCAAGGGAAGAATCTGTTGCAGCGTAAGCATGTGGAAATGTTCTGATAGTATGTACAGGTTGAGGGGGCGTAGATCTAGAATGGGTCTGAGAGATCCGTCCTTCTTTGGAATAAGGAAGTACAGGGAATATACCCCTGTTCCTTCCTCTCCCACCGGCACTTGCTCGATTGCTCCCTTTTGCAGCATCACCACTACTTCCTGCTGCAATAAGAGCAAGTGCTCTGCGGACATAGGCCTTTGCCTTGGCGGGATGTTGGGTGGAGTGGACTTTAATTCTAGGCAATAACCATACTGGACTAGTTGTCGCACCCACCTGTCTGTGGTGATGTTTTTCCAGATGGGCAGGAACTGCTGCAGTCTCCCCCCGACAGGTGTTAGGTGGTCGGGGGGCAGTGACAGAGAGTCACTGTTTGCTTGGAGTAGAGGAGCGGGGGTTGTTGTTTCCTCTGCCGCGACCTCTGATGCTGTTATTCCTGTAACCTCCCTTGTTCTGTTTTGTGAAAGAGGATTGTGCCCCACCTTTCGAGAACTGGGATTGTTGACCCATTTGTCCTCTGGTGACCCCACGTGCGCCTGAGCGACGAAAATTGCTGCCATGAAACTGTTGTGACTGCAGGGCCCCCATGGATTTAGCAGTTTCCGTGTCCTTCTTTATTTTCTCTAGGGTGGTGTCAACATCTGGACCAAACAGACTATCAGGATTGACCGGCTGATTAAGAATTGTTGTCTGAATATCCGGTTTAAAGCCTGAGATGCGTAGCCACGCCTGTCGTCTTAGCATAACACTAGTGTTGACAGCCCTAGCAGCTGTATCTGCAGCGTCAAGCGCACACTTGATGGCTGCGTTTGAGATGAGCTTCCCCTCGTTAATGAGCAGTTGTGTGGCTTCCTGGAACTGTGGAGGCAGGTGTTGTACAACCTGTTCTAGGGTGTCGTAGTGCGCCCTATCGTAACGCGCCAGGAGCGCTTGTGTATTGACGATGCGCCAAAAGTTTGCTGCCTGTGCAGCTACTCTTTTGCCCCCTGCCTCTAGCACTTTGGACTCTTTATCCGGGGGAGGAGCTTCACCCGTTGTCTGGGAGTTGGCACGTTTCCTGGCATTGGCAACCACAAGAGAGTCCAGTGGCAATTGTCCCCGGATGTAGGCGGGGTCTGCAGGTGCAGGCCTATACTTCTTTTCAATGCGAGGGTTGACCACTCTCGCTCTTGTAGGCTCCTTAAAAATGTCCCCAGCATGTTTGAGGACACCTTTTAGCATAGGAAGTGTTTTTACTGTCCTTTCAGAGATGGCAAAGGTGTCGAAAAGGAAGTCTTCCTCAACTGGGTCGGCATGCATGTCCACATCATGATTGGCTGCCGCCCTTTCAAGTAGTGCATGAAAGCCTGCTGAGTCCTCAGTCGGGGATGCACGTGCATTAAAGAGCTGCGGGTCCTGGCCCACACCTTGGGTGTTCTGGTCACCAGTGTCATCGTATGAATCCGGTTGTACATCAGGTTCATCGATAGGGAAATTGTACTGCTCATCCTCATCATACCCCTCACCCACAGAGTGCTCTGGGGAGGGAGTAGGGCTCCGTCTTGGAGGAGGCTGGATTGGTTCCGTGAGGCCTGAGGCGTCAAGGGGCACCCTCTTTTTCTTCAGTGGGATGATGTAGGAGTCCACTGGCTCCGAAGTGATTTTCCTTTTATAGAGGGTCAGCTTGCCTATTGCAGCGTCGATGAAATGGTCTGAATCGTCTTCCGATTCGAGTACCCGACGTGGAAGAGGGTCAGCCGGCGAAGAAACTTGTTTCGGAGCCGATTTTGTTGAAAACGCTTTCGGCGCCTCCTTAGGTGGCAAGAGAAAGAGGAGTTTTCCAGAAGGCTTTGCCGGAGTGTCCTTTTGCGGCTGCGGCGATGGTATCGGAGCCGATGGGGCAAAGGCTTTCTCCCTGATTCTCTGCAGTGACTCCGCAATGAGGGACGGTTCACTCCCCGTGGGTTTCGTCGCCGACAAGGATGCTTTGATCGGTCCCTCGGATCCGACGTCTTTGTGGGCCTTGTGCGCTTTGGGCGCGGAACCCGTCTTCGGCACCGCCGATTCTTGAGGCTGGGGCGCAGACTTCTTGTGCGTAGCCTCTGTGGAGCCGACCTTGGCGGGCTTGGACGGCGTCGTAGCCGCTGATCCGTGCCGACCATCTTTCTTGGAGGACCCCTCCTCGGGCATCGGTTTCGATTTTGCAGCATCGGAATCGACAGACTTCTTCGGCTTCTGCGGACCGGAGGTCGACGGAGCCGATGGGGTGACGGGCACCGTTTTCTTCACCGGCACGGCAGTCATCTTAGGGACACTCGAGTCCTTAGGTTTCAGTTTCGTTTTCGGGTCGGCCATTTTAGGTGTCGTCGATCCCGACGGTTTCAGTTTCGGTTTCGAAACAGTGTGCCCAGCAAGTGAGTCCGTAGCCGGGCCTGAAGGCGGGGCTGTGGCTTGCGGCAACGGGTCCTGGGTAAGGCCGACAGGCGATCCCGTGTCCCGGTCGGTATCTTCGTAACCTTCGGGGCAGAGCTCGTCCCCCGAGCTGTCTGCCGCGGCCCCATAAATCTCATCGTCGTCTCCTACCTCTTCGACGTATTCGAGGTCTTGACCCGCGACTCAGTCGTCGTCTCCCGGATCCGCTTCGACCTCCGTCTCCGGTGGGGAGATTTGTAGATGGTGACCCTGGACCTCTTCGTCCTGGTCGCCGAAGATGTTCTCCGGATCCGGGGCCGCTTGCCTAGCTTCCAAGCGCACCGCGCGCCGAAGCTTGAGAGTTTTCTTTGATCGGAACTGTGCACAGGCCTTGCACTTTCCGTCGTCGTGGTCAGGCGAAAGGCACTTGTTACAGACGGGGTGTAGATCAATGTGTGGGTACTTGGACCCACAGAGCGGGCAGTACTTAAACGGGCTCCGCTCCATGTCCGAAAAGGCTTGCAGTCGTGTCGCGATGAGAAGGCCTCAAAGTTTAGAGAGCGAAGAAAACTCCGCTTATTCCGGCTCCAAGAGACGGAAGACTCGAGACCGTGCGCAGACAATACCGACGCAAGAAAATCGAGGCCTTTTGGCCGCTAAAAGTTAGTTTTACTTGGTTCCGACAGTAAGACGTCGAGACCACATCCGAACCCAATGGCGGAAAAAAACAATCTGGGGATGGAGCCGATGCCCATGCGCACTGTAGTCCAGGGGAGGAGCCACCTATCTCAGGATACTTCGAAGACTCTTCCAGGACAACAATGTGCAATCATCCGAGCCCAACACTAGGCGGCGATCTAATGCTAAGATATGAATTTAGCAGCCCACATGCCTCGAACAATCACTACACAAGCCTATCCTTGTCTTCTTGTAAAAAGAACCAAATCTGAAACACAGCCAATCAGGCTCCAGTACCCTCTAGATCACTCCACAGAGAGGCAAGTGCCTCAGATTTTCGTAGCACAAGTGACAGTCAGTATAAAATAGCAATAAGGGAAGCCTACCCGGGGTGGAGGGTGGGTCGCATGTGAATCTATGAAAGATACCAATACTGGATAACTGAAGTTACTGATAAGTAACTCGTTTTCCTATCCAGTATTGGGGTATCGTTCAAAGATTCAAATGCTTGAATCAGAATAGCTAGCAGTAAAGCCCTTAGTTCCTTAGCGGATGGTGGGTATCATACAGACCACATTAGACACCTCGTAAAACATATTTGTAAATATACTTATAACATATGCCATGCCACATGAGAGAGAGACATTAGGTGTAATGAGAGAAAACCAATAACCTTAACAAGTAAAAGAAATAGCATTTAAACACATGAAAAACAATCACCTCTCAACTGAGGCTTACCTTCTTTGAAAAGTTTGCGTAACACTACTTGACCAACAGCCGATTCAGCTTCTGTAGCCAGATCCAGACAGTAATGCAGTTTAAATGTGTGCATATTTTTCCAAGTTGCAGCACGGCACATGTTTTCCAACGGCACTCCGGCGAAAACCACTGCTGATGATGACACTGCTCTTGTGGAATAAGCTTTAGGCTGCACGGATAGAGGATTTCCATCTTTAGAATGGCAAAATTGAATCGCAGATGCAATCCATCTGGCAATTGTTGATTTCGTTACAGCTTAACCTGGTTTCTGGCAAACATAAGATACAAACAATTGATCTGATTTCCGGATGGATACAGTTTGTGATAAATAGAATTTGAGGCACCTTTTAATATCCAAAGTGTGTAGAGCCTTCTCAGCCGGGGTGGAAGGACTGGAAAAGAAAATATGTAGACTAATGGGCTCATTAAGATGGAAAGACGATGGAACCTTTGGAATGAAGGTAGGATTCGTTCTTAGGAGAACATAGTCATTGGTTAATCTTAGGTATGGGTGTTTGATGGCTGAATTTCGCTGACTCCTAGCGGAGATAAGCGCCAACAAAAGAGCAGTTTTCAGGAGAGAGATTTAAGCTCAGCTGTGTGCACAGGTTCGAATGTGTGCTTCATGAGCTGTGCTAAAACCAGGTTAGGCTTCCATTCAGGGGGAGGAGCTGTGATGGGTGGAAAAGCTCTGAAGAGACCTTTTGAAAACTGCTTGACCAAACAGTTAGAGCAGAGATGAGCCGCCAGTAGAGCGCCTGTAAGTCAAGATTGCGGCCAGATGCAGCTTTACCGATGCGAGCACAAGTCCAGACTTAGCTAGTGAAAGATGAGAAAGGGAAACCTTCTCCGGAGAACAGTCCAAGGGATGTGTATTATCACAGCACCACGTGAACAGAAACGTTTCCATTTTAGAGAATAGGTTTTTAGAGTAGAAGGAGCTCTAGCTTTTGCAAGTATGTCCCTAGAATTCTACGGTAAATCTAGCTCTTAATTCAGTGAGCTCAGAAGCCAGGCATGAAGCTGCAGAGGGGCTGGACGTGGGTGGAGAATCTGGCCCTTGCTCATTGTTAATAGAGTCGGGAAAACTGGGAGAAGCTCAGTGAATCAGTGCGGACGTGGCAACCATGGGGCAATGAGAATCATTCAGCACGGTTCTATTTTCAGTTTTCTTAGAAGCCTCAGGAGTAACAGAAAGGGGGGGGGGGAACATAAGCAAAAATCTCCGTCCATCCCATCATGAAGGCATTTCCCCAAGAGCCCTTCTCTGGTTCCCAGCTGGCATGGAATAGGAATTTCAGATTGGTCTTGGAGGCAAAAACATCCAAGCTGGGTCTGCCCCACATCTGGAAAAATGTGTTCCACGACTGACTGGTCCAGCTCCCTATTGTGGCAAGAATTTGGATGTTCTGTTCAAAGTGTCCGCCAGAGTGTTGTTTACTCCTGGCAGGTGCACTACCTTTATAGTAATGAGGTGAGAAAGGAGCCACTTCCATATGTTTTGCGCTTCCTGAGAAAGGACTTGAGAGCGGGCCCCCCCTAGCTTGTTTAGGTAATGCATGCAAGTGGTGTTGTCGGTTCTTATGAGAACTGAGGACCCTTGAAGTCTGGGAGAAAAGACTGCAAAGTCAGAAATATAGCTCGAAGCTCCAGGAAGTTGATGTGCATTTTTGACAAAGCTTTGGACCATTTCCCTCTTATGCAGAGATCTTGGAGGTGCACACCCCATCCTTCGAGAGAAGCGTCTGTAGTCAAGATTAATTCCAGTGTGGGAAAAAGAAAGGTAAGCCCAGTCAAGACATTATAATAATCCACATTTGTATAGCGCACAATCACCCGTTAGGGTCTCTAGGCGCTGGGGGGCCGTCGGGAAGATTAAGCGAGCTATTGCCCAGAGTCACATGGTGCTGGGCTAACCTGCCGCCGGAGCCGGGGATCGAACCGTGGTCCCCAGATTCCAGCGTCAGTCGCCCTGGCCGCGGCGCCACACCTCTCCCATTGCTTGAGCGTTGCCAACAAAGCAGAGCTACCCGCATAGCCCGGGTTATCCTGACCAGGTGGTCGAACGACCCTGTTATTTGAAGCCACTGACTGTCCAGTTCTTCTTGGATAGGTCCCATTCTGAGACGGGAGTGAGGAACCAAACGGATTGCAGAGGACAACATCCCGAAAAGGATTTAACTTCGTCACAGAATCGAAGCTTCTTTTTCGAAGGTCTGATGCTAGAGAAACCAGATGTGATTGTCTTTCTGTGGACAAGAATGCTTTGTCCTGGAGAGTGTCCAAAACTGCTCCCAGAAACTGAATCCTTTGAGACGGATGAAGAACTAACTTTTGGGAGTTGAGAGAGAGCCCCAGGGATTAAAACATGCGAAGGCAGGGAGCGTTACCTCTGAGGCCTGCCGGAAAGAAGGAGCTTTTATTAGCCACTAGTCCAGATATGGGAAATGCTGCAGGCCCTGCAGCCTCAGATGAGCCACAACCGGAACAAGGCATTTTGTAAAAACTCTTGGAGCTGAACGCAGGCCAAAAGGGAGAACCCTGAATTGAAGATATGCACCTGCCACAGTAAAACGGAGGAACTTTCAATGTTTGGGGTGGATCGGGATGTGGAAGTATGCATCCTGCACATCTAGTGTTGTCATGAAGTCTGCATGGTCTAGGAGTTGCAGGTTCTTGAGGAGTAACCATGCGAAAGGATTTCTTTTGCAGGTATTTGTTCACCTTCCTTAGATCCAGGATTCGTCTCCATTCTCCCAACTTTGACTAAAAAGAAACTGGAGTAAAACCTCTACCCTCCTGAGAGCAACGCAAGACCGGACTCAACCCACCGAAGCGCTCCATCTCCTCGAGATTAATTCTCCTGCCTAGGATCACCACGGGATCGGCACCAAGACTTTGCCGCCTGATCCAGTGACTGACCTCTGACTGGCTCCGGACCCCCTCCACCACTGGATGCCCGCCAGCCCTGGTGAATTCCATTCCCACAACCTCCGCACAGTTCCAGACTGGGCTCCAGTCATCAGACGCCCATGCACTGCACCCAACCCAGTCCTGATGATGATCCAGATTTAAAGTGGATCGAAACGCCGTCGACCGTTCAGCGCGAACATAGGCGCTCCAGACAAAGTGGTTCAAGAACACCACCAGCAAATCATATCCAAACGAACTTCCAAAGCAATTTTTTAACCACATTGTGTCATCTATTCAATGTATATATTTAGCACCAGTCACTACGCGCCGTCCTCGCTGATTATTGTCACTTGAGTCGGTACCGTGTTTTTCACTCACTCACACTGAGCACCAAGTACAATTTGGGTTGCCAATATTTGTATATTGCAGTGCTGTAACTGCAAATTGCCCTGCTTATTTTCCTTCCTTTTAATACCTCTACATTAAAAATGATGCCACGAGCACATACAGTAATCAAACAGTCTCCTTACCTCCTTATGATAATGTTGTATGCATATCTTGCCTAATTGTCTTTGAATTATACCAGTTGGTATATCATATGCTATTCTCATACTCCTGAGAGCAAGGCACTGTCTCTACAGCTCCTTTTTGTAGCATACTCCTTGCCTCTTTCTTAAGAGCTAGATGTGGTTGATGCTTCTTTGAAGGTGGATGTCTAGGGTATGTCCAGTTTTGATTATGCCCAAAACCCACTTGTCTGAGGTCAGTTTTGTCCGATTGGCTTAAATGACGAGAAATGTTCGGTGTCTTGGGGTTGAAGCGTGGCCGAACTGTTGCAGGTGGTGGGTGGGGAGAAATCACTGCTTCCTACCATTATTTCTGCCCTGTTGGGGCAGTTTCATCCTGTTCAGTTGTCTGTAAGCAGCAGCAGGGGGTGCTCTGTAAGATTGTTGTTGCTGCTGCTGAAAACCATATCTGCCCTGGTAAGTTTGGGGTTGGTACTTTTGGTAACTTCCACGTAAGGAAAAAAGACCCTCTGCCATGGGCGCCTCGAAAAGGAATTCTCCTGTACTGAAGCGTACCTAGGGCTTTGGCCCTGTCTGTGTCCTTTTAAATCTCTTGTACAGCATCAATGTGCTTTCCAATGAGCGCGTCCCAATCAAACAGCAGAGGATTTTGTTTTGTATCTCCAGGTGGAAAGTGGTAGATTTAAGCCAACCCTGGCGATGGAGTACCGCTGCTCCAGCCAGTTGTCAGAAACCTAGGGAAGGCTAAATCCATGGAAATGTAGATTGTTTCCGATGCTGCCGTTTCCCCTTCCAGGAGAATATTTCTCGCCTCCTGCTACTCTGGCAAAAACTATGTATGGAGCAATATCTGACCACATTTGGCAATCATACCTCACTAGGATTGCCAAGGAGATAGCGGCACGAACGGAAGCACCTGCTATAGTGGTGAATCTCTTTCCTATAGTATCGAGCCTCTAACCATCCTAGTCAGGAGGTGCAGTAATCGGTATCAATGGATTTCTCTATCTGCGCTGAGCAGCCTGAGAGATGACAGAGGCAGGCCTAGGATGACCGGACAGGCATGCAGGTGCATCATCTGGGGCCTTATACTTTTTATCAATCCTGGGAAGAATTGCAGGTACGGAGAAAGGGTTCCTCATAATCTTGGCACTCTCTTCCCAAACATGGTTGATTATGGGAATGGTGCGGACAATTTTCTGCTCTGATCTTTAAAATCATAGAGAAAGCAGTCGGACTGCTTAACAGGCATAGGGAGGTGAAAACGTGTCGTTGCCCTCTCCATGATGGTATGTAAACTTCCAATGCCCTCCGGAACTGGAGATGACTGTAGGAAATACATAATCCTGCCATTCATGCATGGTTGTTGGTGATTTAGGGAGTTCGCACTCTTCGGCGACTGCATCCTCGTCGTCATCTTGCACTTCTTGGCCTTGTGGTGCAGGTAAAATATCATGAGACCCAGCAGCTGGAACCGATGAACTTTAAGTATACAAGAGAGATGGAGAAGGCTGTGTTTGAACGGGATCAGCTGCAGTTGGGAAACTAGTATGGAAGTCCTGTGTCACAGGCATCTGAATCACAGGTTTCTGACGAGGCAATAAAACTTGAGGCCTTGGCACGGTTTGGTAAGGTTCATAATATTCCTCTTCCTCATACTCTCTGTATTCCACATGGGGCTGCGTGAGCCCATTATCCTCAGACTCCTCCCAAAAAAATGGCTAGGAGCCAAGGGAGAAATTTATGATGTCATGGTAGTAGCCTCTCGTAGACTGAGGCATACACTATAATTTAAATGACAAAATAGGAGTTACTTGTAATGCAGTGGGCCTTTTCCGCATGATAGTCGACGAGATGACCGTGGACAGAGACAGCTGAAGCTGCAATCACGGTGGTCAGCCTTGATGTAGTCGATGGAAGACTCGTCGATGTCCGCGTTGAAGTAGTGGTCAACGGAGGAAGCGTAGACAAGAGTGGGACCATCGACGACAGAGGAGAAACCGTAACCGTCGGTGGTATCGTCGAGAGTGTCGTCAGAGGCAAGTTGATCGTCGAAGGTACAGTTCTTCCCAGTCGTTCCGTCAACTGAGATAGCGTTGACTAACTCTAAGGTGGTTTTATCAGAGTCTTTTTTGACGACTACGATCTGACAGACTCTGACCAAGTCCTGGGCTGTTTCAATGCCATTTTAAGTGGCATTTTTGAGTTTTCAACTTCTCTTTTTTAGAAGCAGAGTGGCTACCCTCATGGTGAGACTTTTTAGATGTCTTTCCAGCTCTTTCAGGTAGATCGTCAGATCTATCTCTCTTCTTAAACGCTGGGAGGCAATCACTATCATCATCTTCAGACACCACCTCAGATCTCACTTTCAATTTCTCCAGCCAGATCAGTAACCTGCCTTCTCTGTCCTTTAAGGTCTTTGAGGACAAGATTCTACAAAGTCTACAGTTCTTGACCTTATGAGAAGGATACAGACAATATATACACTATTATGGGGATCTTCAAAATGTAATCTCTTTTTCCCACAGGAACCACAAGGCAAGAACAATCCTTTCTTTGAAGATTCAGACATTCTGTCTCAGTATTCAGCAAAATTTGAGAAAACTGAGCAGAGCTCAGGGAGACTCCAAGTCACACGACATGCATTAGAAAATCTGAGGGACTTGCCACTCTGTGGAGTGTTCTAGAGGGTGCTGGAGACTGATTGGATGTCTTTCAGATTTGGTTCTTTTTACAAAAAGACAAGGATAGGCTTTTCTAGTGACTTTACTGTCCATTATAGCCTTTTGTATGATATTTTATTACTGTTATGTATATATTTTATTTGTACCATGAGACTCCCACCTTGAAGGCGGGGATGATTCAAGCATGTGAATCTATGAAAGATACCCCAATAATGGATAACCTTTGTTAAGTTATTGGTTCATCTTGGCCCATCCGGTATCACCTCCATTGTTCCTTCCTAAACCCTGCATCCAGTACCGCTAATGCAGATACCTAACCCTTTGATAGCTCGTTCATATACCAGCTCTCGGCACAACAAAGGCAAGAGACCAGTGTACACTGGTGTCTGTGGGCTCAACAGCACAAACAAAATATACACAACTTATCAAGTAGGAGAAAGGTATTGTCAAAAGGAACCCGACAACAGTGCAGCTTATTCTATTAGAAGCTATGAATTGGGGGCTAAGGTGAACAAATAAAGGAGATCTCCAATCTCACTTTCAAGCCCACCCTAATGACATATTTCTAGTGAACTTTTCTTATCCTCATGGCTGCTATTGATATTCCTCTCCTGTGCTGGACAATAATCGGAATGGGTGTGGTCATGACTAGCTCAGCTCGTCATGAGCACACGAGCACTGTGCATCATGACGAGCTGAGCTCGTCATGAGCACGGAAGGGGTTAACCCTCAATAATTCACCTTCTCCACGTAGCAAAGATGCTCTTTGTAGAATTGTAAATGCGAGGTAATTCTTAAGACAAATATGTCTCCTATGAGGAACTGGCCTGCTCATGGTCCGACAAGCAACTCTGTGGCAGTCTGTAAGAAAGTAACTCTGTATACATTGGACCAAATTAAGGTACAGTGTGTACAGAGACCACAGTCCCCAGAGGTTTGGCAGAGGTTAAAGTTAGATATAACCTTACTCTCTAAAGTGGTAGCTTGGTCGAGCAGTAAGGCAGTATCAGAGGACAGCGTAAAGCATTTGTTGTACACATTCAGTCAGCAAATGGTCTAACACACTCAAGAACTGAACTCTAAGCCAATTGTTTTGTATCAAAAGATAGTTTTTTTTATTTTAGAACCAACAAGGTATCAACATACTTTCTCAGAATGGATTACTTTAGTTAAATACTTTTCAGATAGGTAATAGAATCTTTGGATACAATAGTTACAGTTTGCTGCAATAGGCAACACAATTTTAAACACAATGCAACATTGAGCACAATGGGAATTTCTAGTTAATTGCAATTAATTAATTGATAGATTACTTTTCTAACCACAGGACTGGATCCTAGATTCAGTCCTGGGACTTGTGCTGCGTTTTGGTTACAGTAGTGATTTTTTTAAGTAATAATATTGTATTTTAAAAGTTGACACTTAGAAACTTTTATGGATGAAATTACCAATGTTATCCTATGAAAGGAAATTCAGTTTGTAGGTAAAGTATGTTTATTTTACTTTTGTAATCCAGTGCTGGGCTCCTAGGTTCAGCACTGGGACATTATCTAAAACAGGCAAGTAATTACGTTTTTGTCGTTGGCACGATTTTTAGAGAATTATTTTAAGTTTCAAAAATCGAAACTTGTTCAGCAAAAAGCAGTCAATGATATCCTATGGAAGGAAACTCAAGTTACTGGCGAGTATGGTTAGAATTACTTTTCAGGGACTGTACTAGGCTCAAAGATGCAGCACTGAGGTCTCTCCTGATAACAGGTGAGTACATCAGAATTCGTAGTTCGGCTGATTTTAGATGAATATTTTAAAGTACCAAAACTCCACACTTAAGATTTTCCAAATGAAACCAGTCAATGTTAGCCTATGGAAGAAAATTGGGTTATCGGCTGGCAGAGTTAAGGTTGCGGGCATAGATTCAGGTGTCTCCCAGGGTCAGGTAGGGACAGTTGGTACACCCTCAGCGGCAGTGGGGCAGCCGGGTGCAAAGGTAGTTAGGCCCAATGTTACCAGATGAGAGGCAGGGGGCCTTCAGTTGGTGGCTGTTGACTAGCAGGCCACGCGGCTGTGGGAGCTGGGCTCCTGGTCACTTGCTCAGGGCAAATGTAGAAGCAAGGCAGGACAAAGGTTGCTCTGCCAGGGGCACTCGGGCGGCTGGGTGCAGGGTGCTTTTGAGCCGTTGGGCGCTCAATGTTATTCAATGGAGATCTTGAAAAGGGAACAAAGGCTGCAGGCTCAGGGAAGGAGATTCTTCGGGAGCGATCAACACTTCAAGGGATAAGTTGGATTCTTGGAGGATAAATAGGCACCCCGGAGTTGGGCACATGAGGCCAGGGGTATCTTTGGACGTCGGGAAATCTTACCCTCTGCTGGTCGCGGATGGAGGGGTCCCTGGTTCGGAGGCTGCAGGCGTCATCTGGGCCGTCTAGGAGGGTCCTTGGGCATTGGATTCCAGGTCAGAATTGCTTTGGGGGGAGGAACGTCCTCGGGGTCTTTGTCCACTCAGGCACAGGCCGAGCTTGGCGGGTGCAGAGTGTGCTGGATTCACAGTTCCTGGCTGGCACCAGGGGTATTGCGGTTTGAACAGAACCACTGCTCATGGGAGTCCCAGTCTCGAAGAGGGTCAAGGCAGGCAAGCCCTCTGGGGTTCTTGAGGTTGCTGTCCGCAGGAGACGCCGGGATTTAGCAGGAGCAGGTTCAAGGATCAACAGGCCGATAGGGCTGGGGCCAAGTCAGTTGGTGTGGTACTTTTGTTAGCAGCTGCACGGCAGGTCTTCTTTCTTGTTTCGAAATCCGGATCTGAGGAAGAAAGGTTCAGGGTGCTCCTAAACACTAATTTTAGGGGCATTACAGGTAGGGGCAGGGACTAATAGGTGCCTGTCCTGGGGTGAGTTTACCCCCTAACCTGCTCCTCTCCTGTGGGAGGGGGCAGGAGCCTATCTCTAATTGGGCAGGGCTCCCCATCCTCAAGATGGCCGGAGCCCGGAGTTCTGCTTCAACTCGCCTCTCCCACCTGAGGGGTGGAGTTGGCACAGGCTGGCACACCCCTTTCCTCACGTAGGGTTTCCTGCCAGGCTTCCCGCATGGGGTGTGGGTCAGAACTGGTGCGGGCCAGTTCCTGAGTACAGGAAGTGGTCTGGAGAAGCTCACAAAGGCGGCATGCCTTTGAAGCTTCCCCCTGCCCATCCTGGGGGAGGAGACCTAGCACCTCACCCAGGATGTGCATTGTTGCAGGCCCAGGAGAGCGGGGGGCTCTCCACCCAGGGGTCCAGCAACATGTCTGCTGTGCAGCAGCCTAGGCAGCCTCTCAGACAAGACGTGGATTGTAGGTTAGGTTTCAGGGGACATCTAAGTGTATGTTACATTAAATCCCACACTGACATCAGTGTGGGTTTATTGTTCTGAGAAGTTTGTTATCAAACTTGTCAGTCTTCAGTGTAGCCATTATGGTGCTGTGGCGTTCGTAATGACAACCTCCCAGCACCATATACTCTTAATGGCATCACTGCAGTTACATTGCCCAAGAGTGGCCCTGGGTAACCTAGGGGCACAGGGCTCATGCACCTGTGCCCACACCAATCAATAAAACAATCAAACATATTTGTAGAGCGCGCTACTCACCCGCTAGGGTCTCAAGGCGCTGGGAGGGGGGGGGGGGGCGCTACTGCTCGAACAACCAGGTCTTGAGTTGTTTCCTGAAGGAGAGATGGTCCTGGGTCAGCCGTAGGTGGGTGGGGAGGGAGTTCCATGTCTTGGCCGCCAGGTAGGAGAAGGATCTTCCTCCGGCGGTGGCTCTACGAATTCGTGGGACGGTGGTGAGGGCGAGGCTGGTGGAACGGAGCTGGCGGGTGGGTGTGTAGAATGTGAGGCGGTTGTTGAAGTATTTGGGGCCCATGTCGTGGAGAGCCTTGTGTGCGTGGGTGAGGAGTCTGAACGTGATCCTCTTGCTGACGGGGAGCCAGTGCAGGTCTCAGATGGGCGGAGATGTGGCCGTGACGGGGGATGTCCAGGATGAGTCGTGCAGAAGCGTTCTGTATGCGCTGGAGTCTTTTCTGTAGTTTGTCTGTGGTTCCAGCGTAGAGGGTGATCCCGTAGTCCAGTCGGCTGGTGACGAGGGCCTGGGTGACCGTCTTTCTGTTTCGGTGGGGATCCACTAGAAGATCTTTTGGAGCATGCGCAGGGTGTTGAAACAAGAGGATGAGACTGCGTTGACTTGTTTGGTCATCGTGAGGGAGGAGTCGAGGATGAAGCCCAGGTTGCGTGCATGGTCCGTGGGCTTGGGGGCGGTGCCCAGTGCAGGGGGCAGGTGGTACAAAAGGGGGTGGTGATGGACGGAGCATCTGAATCAAACACTCACACCCAGTCAAAAGTTCTGGGTTTAATCCATCACCGTTCTTTAGCCCACTCTGCCACCCCAGTTCAGACATGGCTATATGCAAATCAGTTTGACCCTGTGCCTCATGGGAACAGTCCAGCCCGAACTGCCAAGCCATGCCTTCCCTGGACCGGAAACAAGCTTCCGAGGAGCGGTTTCTGGCATTCCAGCCGTCTTCAGCCTGGCTTGCTTGAATCCAGTGGCAAAGTGAGCAAGGGACTCGCGTCTGAGCATACCCTGCCACACTTATGGCGGCCAAAGCGGTACAAAAGGGGGTGGAGATGGACGGAGCATCTGAATCAATCAAACACTCACACCCAGTCAAAAGATCTGGGTTTAATTCATCACCGTTCTTTAGCCCACTCTGCCACCCCAGTCCAGACATGGCTATATGCAAATCAGTCTGACCCTGTGCCTCATGGGAACAGTCCAGCCCGACGCTGTGCCTCATGGGAACAGTCCAGCCCGAACTGCCAAGCCATGCCTTCCCTGGACCGGAAACAAGCTTCCGAGGACCGGTTTCTGGCATTTCAGCCGTCTTCAGCCCGGCTTACTTGAATCCAGTGGCAAAGTGAGCAAGGGACTCGCGTCTGAGCATACCCTAACACACTTATGGCGGCCAAAGCGGTACAAAGGGGGGGGGGGGGCGCTACTGCTCGAACAGCCAGGTCTTGAGTTGTTTCCTGAAGGAGCGATGGTCCTGGGTCAGTCGTAGGTGGGTGGGGAGGGAGTTCCATGTCTTGGCCGCCAGGTAGGAGAAGGATCTTCCTCCGGCGGTGGCTCTGCGAATTCGTGGGACGGTGGTGAGGGCGAGGCTGGTGGAACGGAGATGGCGGGTGGGTGTGTAGAATGTGAGGCGGTTGTTGAGGTATTTGGGGCCCATGTCGTGGAGAGCCTTGTGTGCGTGGGTGAGGAGTCTGAACGTGATCCTCTTGCTGACGGGGAGCCAGTGCAGGTCTCTCAGATAGGCGGTGAGATTTGGCCGTGATGGGGGATGTCCAGGATGAGTCGTGCAGAAGCGTTCTGTATGCGCTGGAGTCTTTTCTGTAGTTTGGCTGTGGTTCCAGCGTAGAGGGTGTTCCCGTAATCCAGTCGGCTGGTGACGAGGGCCTGGGTGACCGTCTTTCTGGTTTCGGTGGGGATCCACCGGAAGATCTTTCGGAGCATGCGCAGGGTGTTGAAACAAGAGGAGACGGCGTTGACTTGTTTGGTCATCGTGAGGGAGGAGTCCAGGATGAAGCCCAGTTTGCGTGCATGGTCCGTGGGTGGTGCCCAGTGCAGGGGGCAAGCAGGAGTCGTCCCAGGCAGAGGGGGATGGTCCCAGGATGAGGACTTCCGTCTTGTCTGAGTTCAGTTTCAGACGGCTGAGCTTCATCCATTTCGCGACGTCTTTCATTCCTTCCTGGAGGCTGGCTCTGGCGGTGGCGGGGTCGTTGGTGAGGGAGAGGATCAGCTGGGTGTCGTCAGCGCAGGAAATGATGTTTAGGTTGTGTTGGCGTGCGATGGCTGCGAGGGGGCTAATGTAGAAGTTAAAGAGGGTGGGGCTGAGCGAGGATCCTTGAGGAACGCTGCAGATGACTTCGGTGGCCGCGGAACGGAAGGGGGGGGGGGGGGCCAGTTCTTCCGGAGAGGAACGAGATGATCCACTCCAGGGCCTTCCCTTGGATTCCGGTGTTGCTGAGGCTCTATTAGTGTGTGGTGGCATACGGTGTCGAAAGCTGCTGAGAGGTCCAGGAGGATGAGGGCAGCTTTTTCCCCGTTGTTGAGCAGGGACCTGATGCCATCGGTATCTGCGATGAGGGCGGTCTCGGTGCTGTGGTTTGCTCGGAAACCAGACTGCGAGGGGTCGAGGGATCCGTTTGTCTCGAGGAAGGCGGAGAGTTGTTTGTTGACGGTCTTCTCGATGACTTTGGCAGGAAAAGGGAGGAGCGAGATGGGGCGGAAGTTCTTGAGGTCCGTGGGGTCCGCGGTGGGTTTCTTCAGGAGGGCGCTGAGCTCGGCATGTTTCCAGCTCTCCGGGAAGGTGGCGGATGTGAAGGAGCTGTTAATGATGTCCCGGAGTTGGGGTGCGCTGATGGAGTCGGCTTTGTTGAAGATGTGGTGTGGACAGGGGTCGGTTGGGGAGACGGAGTGGATGGTGTTCATCGTGCGAGTGGTGTCTTCGGTGCTGACCGGGGTCCAGGTGCTGACCGGGGTCCAGGTGCTGACCGGGATCCAGGCGAACCAGCGCCCCCCCGGGGTAGTGGTGGGGGGCGCTGGTTCGGTGGTTGGGTGCGTGGTCTGTGCGCCGAAGCTGTTGTTTATGTCGGCGATCTTGCGGTGGAAGAACGAGGCGAGGTCTTGCCAGGGTTTGAGGTCGTTGTTGCAGGCGCTGGGGTTGGAGAGCTCTTTAACGATGCTGAAGAGTTCCTTGCTGTTGTGGGTGTTGTTGTCTAGTCGTTCTCTGAATGTGTCCTTTTGGTGGTTCGGATCAGCTGATGGTGTTTGCGGATGGCGTTCTTGAGGGCTGTCATGGTTTCTGTTGACTGGTCGTGGCGCCAGGCTTTCTCGAGGGTATGGCAGGATTGCTTGGAGTTTTTGAGGTCGTTGGTGAACCATGAGGCTTTCTTGCTGGCGGGAGGATTCTTCAGCGGTGCAAGGTCATTGGCGCAGTTGGTGAGCCACTGTGTGAGGTTGCGGGCTGCTTCGTTGGGGTCCGTCGTGTTGGTGGGAGGGTTCTGGCTAAGGGAGGTGGTGAGCTGGTCTGCGGTTATCTTGCTCCAGCTTCTTCGGGGAGCCTGTTGCGGGTGGTGGTGGGTCGTGGTTCTCCTGAAGTTGAAATGGGCGCAGCTGTGATCTGTCCAGTGTAGACCGGTGGAGTGGCTGAAAGAGATGTGCTTGCTGGAGGAGAAGACGGGGTCAAGCGTGTGGCCGGCGTAGTGGGTGGGGGTGTTCACCAGTTGCTTGAGTCCGAGGTTGGCAAGGTTGTCCAGCAGGGTGGTGGTGTTGTTGTCGTTGTTGTTTTCCAGGTGGAAGTTGAGGTCCCCTAGAAGGATGTAGTCTGAGGAGGTGAGGGCGTGCAGGCTGATGAAGTCTGCGATGGCTTCGCTGAATTGTGTGCGTGGTCCCGGGCGTTTGTAGATGAGAGTGCCTCTGAGGGTGGTCTTGGGGTCGGGTGTGTATCTGGAAGTGAAGGTGCTCGGCGGCGGAGAGGTTGTCTTCGGAGTTGGTCGTGATGCGGATGGTGTTTCTGTGGACGATGGCTCCTCCGGTTGGGTTGATGCGGTCCTTCCGGGTGATCTTGTAGCCATCCGGGATGGCTATGGCGATGTCGGGGGCTGAGGAGGCGTTCATCCATGTTTCTGCGAGGAAGGCTAGAGGGGTGACTGGTGTATGCCAGGGCAGTGGGTTTGTGGGCATGGCACACAGGGATGTTTTTTGGGTTTACGGCATTAATGACTATTGTGATAAATCAGCCTTATTAAGACAACACAATTCTGTCTAATCACACCGAGATTAACTTAATTTTTCTTACTGATGAGTGCAGCCTTAACATGACCTGCAACCACTACCATCAGTAACCCCGCTGCCAAATCAGACATTTAGAAATGGCCGCCGGAGTAGATAGATGTATTAACACAGTCTAGCAGCACTCATGTCCTGCCTGTAACGCTACCACGCATGCACGGCTTCAGTCGGGCCACCCGGCACGTGACCAGGGAGTCCCGGAAATGGCATTGCGATATAAGAAACCGGGAGACCACCGTCTCATTGCCCCGGCTTCCCCGCCTCCTTGAAAGCGTGTGGGTAGGTTTAGACGAGAAGTCAGCGGACAGGTAAACAACCAGACCTGGCAGCGTGTGTTTGTTTGCTTGATCGCGTAACCGACGCGATTATTGTTGGGGCTGTACCTGTGACTGTCTCGGCATTTCATCCAATCCGGCTTGCTCAATCACTCAAAACCGGGAGCACGGCTCTGATAATCTCTGACTAGGAACATTTTCCCTACGGGGCTCCACTACTGATCTCAGGGTAGGCCAACGGGCTCCATTTGGGTCGCGCTATGCGGGCCATCGGTGGTCTGGTTGGTCTGTCCTCGTTTGTGGGGAGCTACGTGTGGCTCAAGTGACAGGGTGAGATTTGTCTCGCCCTACATTGGGCGTTATCTTGCAATCCGTTCACCCACATCGAATTATTGAAGCTAACCCGGATGTTTGAAAGACGATTCATCCATGGTTTTGGCTACAATATCGCCAAACGCTTAATACAGACCATATCCACCCATGTAGTTCTTATGCCTTCTCTCCTCCACCTTGAAGGTACCAACCACAGTGGTGCCTACGCTCGAGGGAAGTCCGGTGACGCCAAAAATCACTACATCAGTAGGGTGAGATCTTACTCCCTTATTAACTACTACCTACAACTAGTGATCTTTGTCAAGTTTTTTAACCTTTTATTGTTAGGGTTGTTTTTCATCTTAATTTTTTTCCGATATGCATGCACTTCGCAGCATACTAGCTGGAGATAGAACCAAGTACATAACAATTTAGGCTATGGGTACAAGTACAAATAGTTTAAACCACTTTTGTTTTTCTGTCACCCTCTCCTAGGTTTCACTGATAAGAGGCAGGACCATTTGGCCTGCTGCCAATTGCGTGTGGAAGGTAATATTTCCCCTTTCCGCACACGTGTAGGACAGTCTTGTCTAGGTCCTGATGAATTGCTAGTTTTAGCATGAAACATGTTGACCACTAGGTAGAGCACACCCTACTGGATCTTAGTACCAGTGTGTGTGCTTTCTTGTTCTGTTTTTAATAAGGTAGCCAACCACACCAATAAAAGTTCTAGTGGATTATCTAACCTTTTTTAATCTGCACCACTACACCACTTTATCACGCCTACACATCACTTAAAACCCTCTTACCCACATGCACCAACTGGCAGGAACAAAAGAGCTCCGGGAAAGAGCCCATTCACGGGTGCCCATCAGACATTGCAGAGCCAGTCTGACGAGGAGCAAAACCCAGATGATGAAGCATGACACCTAGCTTGCTGGGTGTGTGAGGGTTTTAGTTCTGAAAGGGGGCTTCCCCCCTTTCATTATTCTTGGTTCTTCCTTCCCTCTAAAACTTTGGGGAACAGTGTATTCCTTTTTTGTCTGATTTCGTCAGGGGCATATACACTGGACCCCGTTAAACATTAGCCCCTCGGGTTCCCCCTTTTTGTTGTACACACAGGGATGTGTGCCATGTCGACTCTGTTTAGTTCTGCACCAGGACACTCAGTCTGCAAAGTGTGGGTGTCAGGGTGGCACAATAAGTTCTGCAGCCTTGGGGTCTTCTCTGGTCACAATGCCCTGGGTACCATTTACCAGTGGCTGACAAGTGGCCAGAGATGCCAATTGGGTTTTAGCTTCAATACAGTTTGGGTGAAGGAACACAGGCCCAGGGCATCTGATTGGTATGAGCCCAGGGCAAACTCGGTCAAAGAACATCAGCAATTCAGCAAAAAGTGGGGGCATACCATGCAAGAAAGATGGCAGTTTCTCACACAGACTTAAAATAAAAGCTGTAGCCCATGTTTTTATAAGGTACAATGGCTGCATGAAGTAAACAATCATGAATCACTCTAGTTAAAGAACTCAATTAAAAAATGATCCCAACCTTCTCAATGCTGACAGCCTTTTTTTAATGCCTTAATCATTGCCTCAAGCACCTACGACATAACCACTAACCTCAGCCTTGGCCATAATCATGGCTGCAGAAACTTCACCACTGACCCTCTGAAGTGTCCTGGTAAAAAATGACCTGTGTGCCAATCAGTCCTCAGACTAATCAGGGAACCTAAATGAAAAACTACGAGAACTTGCTCAAAACAGATTAAACTATTTGTTTACCACTGTATGTCTGCATTGCTTAGTCTGGACCCAAGCAGGGCAAGTCTTCCAAGAAGAAAGTGGAACTAGCTCCATACTGCTGAGCTTCATTTCTCAGGATGACATTCATGCGAGCAGATGAAATCAGATACAATGTCCATTTTAAGTGATGCCAAACCCTTTACAAAAGTGAATCTCAATTCACTCCGGACTAATCATGTGTGCCTTATTCAGAAATTGCAGGTTTAATGGCCTACGGTCTTTCCTTCAACAAGCCAAAGCAGACACACACATCCAAATATGGATGAGACTCAGAGGCCCTCAGGTTCAAATTCTTCGAAAGTAAACAGATGAAATAATGGTAGTCATCAGAAATCATCCATCCATGAAATAACATTCAATTATAAAGCCTTAGAGGTTGCAGTCTAAAGATAGGAATGGCTGAAGTTGACACTCCTCTGAGAGGACACGTGGAGTTTAAAAAAAACAAATTAACACATTTATTTTGGAGCGATCTACCAATGATTAAGGTGCTGAAATCCCAGCATATCAGTTTATCTTCAGCTGGCACGTATAGTATCGAATAGTTTTCTTACCTGTCGGTGTAGTTTTGCAGCTTGAAGATCTTTCTGGATTCACTATGCTGTGCATTATTCCGCGGTCTTGTGATTGGGTCCTGATTCGTAGTCTTTTCTTTGGTTTTTTTTTTTTTTTCTTAGCCCAGGTGGGCGTCGGCGTCACACCCCCTTGGGTGTATTTCCGGTGACGTCGGTATGCTTCCTGCGGAAGCTCCCACTCTTGGGCGCCATCTTCGGGTTCTTTTTTACCGTGTTTCTTTCGTTTCCGAAGTAATGGCAATGTTCTATTTAGTTGGTATTTTACCGCTTTGTACTTTTAAAGTCCTTTCTTTTGTTAACCACCTCTTCTCTCTCCAGCCTCATCTTTCTGGCAGAGGTGGGTGGGTTCGCTAGTGAATCCAGAAAGATCTTCAAGCTGCAAAACTACACCGACAGGTAAGAAAACTATTCGTTTTGCAGCGTGAATCTTTCTGGATTCACTATGCTGTGCATAGATTTTGTAGCGGTTTCTCATCTCTGTGGCGGCTGGGTGGAAGATGAGCGTTGGGTGTTGAATATGTGCTGTAGCACCTTCTGTCCAACTTGAGCTTCCTTGTTCATTTGTATGTCCACACAGTAGTGCTTCGTGAACGTGTGCACCGAAGCCCATGTTGCCGCCAGGCATATGTCCTCTATGGGTGTGTTAGCCAGGAAGGCTATTGTAGCGCCCTTCTTCCTGGTGGAGTGGGCACGTGTCCCCTCTGCCAGTTCTTGTCCTGCACGCTTGTGGCAGAGTTGAATTGTCTGTGCGATCCATCGTGCAATGGTCTTTTTGGTTACTGCTTTCCCCATGAAGCTGTTTGCGAATGACACAAAGAACGGTTTTGTTTTCCTGTGTCCCTTTGTCCTTTCAATGTAGTGCATGACTGCCCTTCTGACGTCCAGGGTGTGCAGAGCTCGCTCTGCGCTAGTTGTTGGTTTTTCGAAAAAAAATCGGTATCTGTATACACTGGTTCATGTGAAATTTGGATACCACCTTCGGCATGAAGTGTGGGTCAGTCCTCATCACAACTCTATCATTGTGTATTTGTATGTACGGTTCTTGTAGCGTCAGTGCTTGAAGCTCGCTTACTCTGTGTAAGGACGTTATTGCAACCAGGAAGGCTGTTTTCATAGTTAGCATCTTTAGGGAGGCCTTGTGAAGTGGTTCAAAGGGCTCTTTCATGAGTTCCGTTAGGACTGTGTTCAAGTTCCATGCAGGTGGCGGCACCCGCTTGGGTGGTGCGATCCTTTTCGCTCCTTCTAGGAATCTCTTCACCACCTGTGATGTGAAGAAGCTCCTGCACCTTTCTCCCCTTGTGTAGGCGACTATCGCTGCCAAGTAAACTCTTAAAGAGGATGAGCTAAGGTTCTTCTCCAGCAAGTGCGTCAGGTACCTTAGCACTGTGGAGTCCCACTTCATTTTATTGTGGAGTCTTTCCTGTCTGCACCATATTGTGAATCTTTTCCATTTCGCAACGTAGCACTTCCGAGTGCTGGGCCTTCGTGCCTCCCGAAGGACCCTCAGGGTGTTTTCTGGTAGTCTCAAATGTGCGAACTCTATGTCCTCAGGAGCCACGCTACTAGGCTCATGCTCTCTGGCTCTGGATGTAGTACCTCTCCGTTCTGCATGGAGAGTAGGTCTTTCCTCCTGCTGAATCTGTGGGGTGCACACTGTGTCATCTCCATGATCTGCGAGTACCATGTCTGCCTCGCCCACTGTGGTGCGACCAGTATCAGTGTCATGTTGCTCGCTCTGCACTTGCTCAGCACTCTGTGCATCAGTGGTATCGGGGGGAAAGGCGTAAGCAAATGTCCTTGACCAATCTATCCATAGGGCATTCCCCAGTGACCCCTCCTCGGGCTGCCTGGATGCGAAGTTTTGGCATTTTGCATTCTGGCGTGTGGCAAACCGGTCCACCGATGGTGTCCCCCATCTGTCGAACAGGTACCTTGTCTCCTGAGCATTGAGCTCCCACTCGTGGGATGCCGATGTCTGCCTGCTGAGCCAATCGGCTTGTATGTTGTCCTTCCCTGGTAGGTGTATGGCTAGCAGGTCTATCTTGAGAGGGATGGCCCATGTCCATATCTCCTGCGCCAGCGTTGAAAGCGGGGCTGACTGTGTGCCCCCCTGCTTGTTGATGTAGAACATCGCAGTGGTGTTGTCTGATTGTCTTCAGTTCTAGGTAATTGATGTGCTTTGCCGCATCTGTTGGCGTCCACAGTCCCCTCACCTTGAGTTCCTCCATGTGAGCGCCCCATCCCTTCAGGGATGCGTCTGTGGTGATGGTCACTGTTGGCGTTGGGGGCGTTAGAGGCTTTCCCCTTGTTATGTTTTCCATGGTCCACCATGCCATCTCCTTCTGCAATGCGTGCGTTACAACCACTAGATCCTCCCAACAGCCTGTAGCTTGTGACCATTGCTCCTGTAGCCATTCTTGAATGGGTCTCATGTGGAGTCGTACATTTGGTACCAGGTGGATGCATCATGCCATCATGCCCATGATCTTGCTCGCAGTCCTCACTGTCCGAGCTTGTCCCTTCCGGTAGAGGCGAGTTTCCTTCACCAGCGCCCTCGCCCTCTTCTCGCTGGGGAACACCTTGCCCTGTAAGGTGTTGATCTGTGCTCCCAGGAAGATCTTCACTTGTTCCGGCTCCATTGATGATTTCTTCCAATGGATGGAGAACCCCAGGCTTATGAGCGTGCTCGTCACTGCATGTGCGTGCTGCTTGCATTTCTGGTATGAGTTTGCTTTCACCAGCCAGTCGTCCAGGTAAGGGTATACGTGTATCCCTTGCCTTCGTAGGTGCGCTGCGACTGCTGCGAGGCACTTTGTGAAAACTCTTGGTGCTGATTTTAGTCCGAAGGCCAGTGTCGTGAACTGGTAGTGGCTTTCTCCAATGGTGAACCTGAGCATGTGTTTGTGCTTTCTGTTCACTGGGATGTGCAGGTAGGCGTCTTTGAGGTCTATTGTGACCATGAAGTCCCCGGTCTGCAATTGTGGGAGCACCTCTTGCAGGGAGGTCATTTTGAATTTTTGCGTTCTTATGAATTTGTTCAGGAACCGTAAGTCCAGAATGGGTCTCATTGACTCGTCTACCTTTGGTACCAGGAAGTACGTTGAGTATATTCCTGTGTTTCTTTCCTTGAAGGGTACCCGTTCTATGGCCTGCTTCCGCAGGAGTTCCTTTGCCTCCTCCTGAAGACACTGCAGCTGCTTGCTTGCTAGTGTTTTTCTTTTTGGTTTTCTGCTTGTTGGCCTCCCCTCCAACTCTATGCAGTATCCGAATTGGATAATGTTGAGGATCCATTTGTCTGATGTGATTTCTCTCCACTCTCGGAGGTAAAATCTTAATCTTCCTCCCACTGGTGTTATGTGGTCGTAGGTGTCTATTTTGTCCTGACCCCTCTGTACGTGCTGCCCCTTGGGATCTTTTCTGTGGGCGGGCACACGTAGTTTTTTTTAAGTCACTTCGAGGCGGGCTGCTGCCCCCCTCTTCTATTTTGTCCCCGTCCATTTCTCCCTCGAAAGGACTGGCCTCTTTGTTGGTACTGCCAGGACTGCTTCTGCTGAGCCTGCCAGTCTGCCTGGTGCGTTTGCTGGAAAGCCTGGTGTGATGTACCAGGCTGGTTTCCGCCTCTCCCGCCGGGCCTCCGTGACGGGGTGCCCCTCTTGTTCCCTCTGAACTGCAATGCTCCCATGGATCTTGCTGTTTCGTTATCTTTTTTCAGTTGACTGAGCGTTTCATCAACTGTTGTTCCGAAAAGCGTGTTGCCGTTGAACGGTGTGTTCAGGATGCTGTGTTGCACCTCCGGTTTGAAACCTGAGATCCTGAGCCAGGCGTGCCTCCTTTCCGTGACACCCATCATCATGAGCCTGCTGGCGGTGTCTGCCCCATCCAGGGCCGTCTTAAGGCAAGAATTTGCTGCGTTTTTTCCTTCTTCAACCAGCTTTTCGGCCTTCTGCCTGGCATCCTGGGGCAGGTCCTTCACCAGCTGCCCCAGCCCTTCCATGATCTGGTACATGTGCCTGTTTATCAGGGCGTTGGAATTTGCCATGCGCCAGTGGGTTGCGGCATTCCGTTCGATCCTTCTGCCCACCAGATCCATCCTTTTGCTCTCCTTATCCGGTGGCGGACCCGAGGTAGTGGGTACGTTAGCCCTCCCCCTTGCTGTGGCCGTGATAATGGAGTCTGCGGAGACCGTGCCCTGAATGTAGGCCGGGTCCTTTGTGGAATGTTTGTACTTCTCCTCAGTTCTGGGAGTTACTGCCTTGCATGTTGCGGGTTCCTTGAATGCTTCCTTCCCCTGAGCCAAGACGCTTTCGAGCATTGGAAGGAACTGGCTCCTCGTTTGTGTTGGGAGCAATGTCTCTAGAAGGAAGTCTGCTTTCTGCTTCTCTTCGTCGAGCTTGAGCTTGAAAGCTGCTGCGGCAGATTGTATCACCGAGTTGTAGGCCCCGATGTCGTCCGGCGGCGAGGGCCTCGAGGGGTAAGTGTCGACCACCTCCTCCGGGCTGTCGGTGTCGACATCTATGTAATCTACCTCCTGTAGGTCAGAGGGTGCCGACTCTGTGTCCGTCCTGCTTTCCTCTTCCTCCCCATAGTTGTAACTATCGTAGGGATTCTCGTACCCCTCCTGGTCGTCGACCACCTCGACGTCCTGGTCTTGTTCTTTAGCGACTTCGGCGATCTCTTCTTCCTCCTCGACCGCCTCCACCACCGGTGGCTTGGTCTTGTGAGGGATCGTGAAGGCTTTCATCTTTGCGTCGAAATCTTTCTTCCGCTGCATGATGTTCTCCATTTCGGCCTCGAGGCGCCTTCTCTTCTTCTCCATCTCGGCCGCGTGTTCCGCGTCGGATGGGTCGGCCGTTCTTTTCGGCGGATGGCTCGTCGCCGTGCCTTTCGGTGTCGAAGTTTTCGACGTCGACATCGAACCGGATTTTGGGTCTCTGGTCGTCGTCGCCAGTTTTGGGTCTTTCTCCCTCGCCGTCGATCGATCCTTTTCGGGGACGATTTTCGACGTTTTCTGCTGATCAGCAGCTCTCGGCGCCGGGGACTCCTTCTCGGAGGATCCGCTGGGCCTGGGAGTAGTCGCGGACGCCGCCTTTTTTGGCGTCGGCGCTTTCGGGGTCTTGCCCTCGATTTTTCTAGACTCAGTCTCTCGGGTTCTTGGGGGCCGAAGAGTCTCCTACCTTGTCAGAAGTCTTCGTGTAATCGGTCTCTACGACCGTGTAGCTGTCGTCTTCGGCGGCAGCGTTGTCTTCTTCCTCGGAGGACATCCCCAGCTCGTAGAGGGATGGAGTCGGGGCCTTCCCCTGCAGGGTGGCGTGTGCTACCCTCTGCCTCTCTCTCACACGAAGGGTCTTCGGGGCGAAGGCAGAACAGGCGTTGCAGTCTCCGCTTTCGTGGTTCACCGGTAGGCAAAGGTTGCATACCGGGTGCTGGTCCTTCTGCGCGTACTTGGGGTGGCAGTTACGGCAGAACTTGAACGGCGTGTTGTCCATCATCGAGCGTCCAGGGCCTCCCTGGTCGCGTGTTCGTCGACGGTCGTCGATGATCTCGATGAAAAACGCCTTCTCCTTGCTGACTGTTCGTCAATGAAGTCCCCTGGAGTCTTCAGATGACTTCTCCTCGTCTTTTCTGTATTTTCTTTCTTCTTTCACCAAAAATGTCTGGAGCCCAAAAGGGAACGATCCAGACCCGACCGCGGAAAAAAAGAATCTGAAGATGGCGCCCAAGAGTGGGAGCTTCCGCAGGAAGCATGCCGACGTCACCGGAAATACACCCAAGGGGGTGTGACGCCGACGCCCACCTGGGCTAAGAAAAAAAAGAAAAAAAACAAAGAAAAGACTACGAATCCGGACCCAACCACAAGACCGCGGAATAATGCACAGCATAGTGAATCCAGAAAGATTCACGCTGCAAAAATGATGGTTAGGCCTGGGCACCAAATGGGTTTACAAACAAGTATTTCACCAAAGGTTGTTTCACCTCTTCTGCAGCTACACATTTCAAATGAAGCCAACTACTTGTAGTGCACCATTATCCATCAACATAGTTCTTCCCTTCTATTCCAGGTAGGAAAGTCTATCTTGAGGGTCTATCAAGCAAGGGCCTCTCCCACCTTATCACCATCCCATGATACCACCCCTTTTTTTTTTTAGGTCTGTGTGAGGAGCCACCTTGAGGTATTACCAGGGATTCTTCAGGTGTCAAATGGACAGACGACTTGCATACCATGTTTGATCTTCAGCTATTCAAGCTGTAGCTATTACAGATCATTATAAAATTGCAGACACGTTATAAATTCTCCTCTCGCTACAAATTGGCTTTCCAGGCTAAGACATTTCAGCTCCAAATCTGAGAACTCATGTAAGGCACCCAACCATAACAGGTTTATCAGCTTGCTACCAGTATAAGGTATTTCATTCATGCCGATAGTTCACCGACATATTACCCAGATCTAGATGGTAGTGGTATTCACATTTATTACTATTAGTACAACTATTCCCTCATCCGTGGATCTTTCTGATATTTGTAATAGGGTACTGAGTTATGGCCTTTCAGTGAGTCTAGTAAATGCATAACCAATAGCTGCACAGAACAACCAGTTCATTGGATCATTGTTGGATCATTGTTGGACTGTGTAAGGTTCTCACAAGAGAATTTCAAAAACCTTAAGGAGAATAATCATTTTGAAGCTCACACAGTTGAGCATTCAAGTCACAGACCTAGCAGCATTCAAAATCTTGACCCACCAAGCACTTGTTATAACTTTCTATGTCAAGATGAGCATCTAATGTAAAACTCTTAATCACACACTTGCCCAAATAGATCCCAATAATTCACAACACATACCAGTCACACATGCAGCTCCGGTAGGACCCATACTGTCACCAGTCTCTTAAGGGGACCTCGTTGTTCAATCTTGGAAACAAAATGTACTAGTCAGCAATGATACCCAAATCTTGGGTCTGGTGCCTTCAGACCTGGACATTCAGTGTTTTCCAGAAATTCAATTTATACCAAACTACCTAGGGGCCTCTAACACTGGGTTAACAGTGGGAATATTTTTAGATTCACATGCCGTGTATAATCTTGCTATCTAGTCAATGGCTCTCAAACCTTAAAGTGAGAGTCTACTATGGCTATGCCTTTACATTAGACTCCCTTTGACATTGCCCCAAGACTCTGCTCTTTATTTCTAATGTTACTTATTGTTTCCACCCAATAGGCCACGTCAAAGGGAATTTAAATGAAGGGATTATCCAGGGGGTTATACAGATTAAACAAATGATAGAAGAATATGAACCAGAATATACAGAGTTGTTCTAAGTCCAGAATCGAGAGAAAGCAGGTCTTCCAGACACTTTTGAATAATGTAAAATTGTCTTCGATATATAGGAATAAGAAAAGAGTTTCATGGGTAGAAAAGACAAAAATGTTTGCATCTCACCGATTAGTTTTAGTTTTGGGTAGCAAACATTATGCATTTGCCTAGCTTTTATGGAACAATAGGTGGTAAAGGTACAAGTCAACGTTTCTCAGTTAAACTACTGTGGTGTGGTTGCGAGTAGTGAAGAAATCAGTGCAGGGTAAAGATGGTCATTCAAATTCTAGATGAGTATTACGTGGAATGCATATTTCTTCACTTTTTGGAGCCTGGTCAGCCTTTACAGACGACTTTCATAATGTTCAGTTATGGATTGTGATGTGTTCCTAAAACACTGTGATGATAGGATTTTCTCAGGCTGACTGGATGAATCCCTTTTAGTCTATAACTATTCAAAGGAGCAAAATGTTGGCTGCATATAGAATTTTCTTACCTGCATGAATGGGTTAAAGATTTACATGAAATGTAGACTGTTGGTTCATGGGGTTAAAATTAAAACAGTCAAATTTGTAAGTACTAAATTCCTCATCCACTTCTCTTGTACCTTCATAATAATCTATTAATACATGAGAAAACATCCAAGTTGCAAACCTGTGTAGGACAGAAAGGGTATATTTATCAAAAAATGAAGTGTTGGCACCGCTAGCCCTTAGTCTATAATGCAAATATTTAGCTGCATATCTGTAAAATCTGTATACACTGCACAATTCATTTAGCAAAACCACACTTGGAAACTGGCATGCCCTTGTGGGCAAGAACTAACTATGTAGTCCAACTATTCCTGAATTGGGTAGGTCAGAGTTCTATTGTGAAATTATATGAACTGCTTCTCTAGAGCTACTACAAGTAGTTTACGAACTGAATAAAATTACTGCTACAAGGACTATTATAGTAAGTGAAAATTAGGAGCAGCATTTGTACATAGGCGCAAAATGAGAGTTTATAAGCTATGCTATTATCAAATCCTTAGCCTATAGGAGTGTTGCTCTAGTAAGTGGAATGACTAATGCTAGTAAGTGGATGACTTTTTAGTCACCCATAAAAGCCAGGATCACAAATGCTCCTTTGTGCTTAGTTCTTTTTTTGTTAAACGAGAGAAAATGTGAACAACAATTCTTTTAAGTCCTTTATCTAAATACCATAAGCAATCCTTTCAATTAACGGAGAAGCACATTCATCTCATTGGTCTCCTGCTTCCCTTAGATCATAGACAAAGCAGCAATTTAGGGTGCATTAGAGTGGCTGTACATTTTAACCTCATAATTAAATTAAATGTGTAGGGCGCACAGCTAACCCAAGGGGTTTCCCGGCACCATCCCAGTAGGAATGCAAAGATTAAGAGGGGGAATTTAGCATCTGCGGAATACACCATAGATGGTTTCATCGCGTAGTCAGATGGGTAGAGAGTTCAACAAGGTTGGACCTAAATAAGAAAAGGAACAACCACGCATGCGAGAGCGTTTGAATTTCGGGACAGAAAACCTCATCGGCAGAGCGCAGAAGATGAAAGGGTTGGTAGCGTTGAACTACATTTTGCAAATATTTAGGGGCCACTCCAGTTTAAATTTTAATTTTATAGCACAGGGCGTTAGTGAAGGCTACAAAGGAAACCAGCGACTGAGGAAGATTTAGAACATGACAGTAGTCTGGCAGCCTCATTCTGCACAACTTGAAGTCTCTGGATCATAACTTTGTTAGAGCCCAGATAAACAACATTGCTGTACGCAAGCCTGGAGGTAACTAGGACATGGACTACAGTTTTCTGAGCAGAGAGTGGAAAACAGGTGGCGGACACCTCGGTGACTTGTGGTTTCATCCAAAGATGTTCGTCAATCATGAAGTCCAAATTGCGAACGTGATGTACTGGCGAGGGTAAAGCACTCATTTCAAGGGGCCAGTGTTGAGGTCCGAAAAGATCATGTTTACTTCCCCTAAGATCATAACTTCATTCTTGTCACTGTTCAATTTGAGCAAGTTGTTTTGCATCCAGGATGTAACTTTACTCAGACCTGGCTGAAGAACAGAGGGGTCAGACCCCTTAGAAGAAGAAAGGGAAATGATCTGAGTGTCCTCAGCATGGGAAAAGAGGGAAAGACCAGCCTCTTCAACAATATCCACCAACAGAAAGAC
Organism: Lissotriton helveticus; assembly: GCF_964261635.1. Taxonomy (NCBI): domain Eukaryota; kingdom Metazoa; phylum Chordata; class Amphibia; order Caudata; family Salamandridae; genus Lissotriton; species Lissotriton helveticus. Next base: position 1,797,601,167 of record NC_136065.1, on the reverse strand, counting down.
ATACACAATAAACAGCGTTAGGCTCAGCACAGAACCCGGAGGAACTACATAAGGGGACGGATAAGAGTTGAAATTGGCCGACACAGAGGTGATCTGGAAAGTCTGGTCAGTTAAAGACCCAAGCCACTGCAAGGCTAAACCCACCAAGCTCACGGCTGCAAGGCTCTTATCAAGACAAAATGAGACAGTGTCAATCGAGAGGCTAAGATTCAGCAAGATAAGGGACGCTGGTCACCCTCATCTAACCGGTGCCTTAGCATTTCAGTAACTCCAAGTAGAGCTGATTGAGAGGTATGTAGAAAATTCTGAGACTCCACATAAGCAGTCAGCTGACCATTTACATGCGTTTCCAGAATTTTAGAAAAAGCCGGAAGCAGCGAGATGGGACGAAAGTTTGACAGCTTAGTCGGGTCAGCATTAGCTTTCTTCAAAAGAGGGAACACCATGGCATGTTTCCATTCAAGCGGCACTAAGCCATCCTGTAAGGAGGCATTTAAAAGTTCCATAATTATCGAGCGTATGGAAGAGTCAAGCTGTCAAATCACCTGTATAGGAAGTACATCATGGGGGGAGCCAGATTTAATATTCGCCAAAAGATGGCTAAGGGAGCAAGGTTCAAGAGGGTCCAAGTTTCCAATTTGCTAGAAGAAATGTTATTGCGGGACCCTGTTACCATAAAATCTGGGGTAGCATTAGCCGTGGTCGCGGTCTCAGGTGGAATATTTAGAGTGTTTTTACTTAGCAGCGCAGTGCGTATTTGTTCAACATTATCCGCAACGTAGAGGGAGTGTTCTTCACATGGGGTGCCAGTAAGAGCAAGGGGAGTAGTCTGGGTTTCCGAGCCTGATAGTTCTTTTACCACCTTGAAAAGTGTTTTGGAGTAGTTTTGTGCTTGAGAGATTTTGTGTGTAAAAAAAAACTCAACTATATACCTTATAGTATGGATTTGTAGAAAATGTTCAGTAAACAAGACTACACATAGTTTGGCCTATGTACAAGAATATTTATCTGATAGAGACATCTAGCCGCAGGTTCCTTAACTTAGAATATCTCCCCAGGTGTCCGTCCTGATGTCGTCCACGGAAGTGACGTGGCGCGCGGACGTCAGTTTTCTTCTTTTCCATCCGGGAAAGTAATACCTCGGGCCTGTTATTGTTTTATTACAGGCCTTTTCTACGCCCTTTCGTGTCCAGGAACAGTGTGTTCAATGCCCTTTGTGGGCTTCAAACCTTGCCGGTCCTGCTTGCGACAGAGGTCAGCGACGGACTAACGAAATCTGTATATGGTGCTTGGAAGAGCACCGTGACTCCGTGGAGTGCAACATTTTCCGCCAGCAGCGGCAGCAAATATGGCGGGAATGCCGCATGACGCTGCTGTCTGCCCGGATGTCCCTAACGAACCCCTCGTGCCGCATGGTCCTTCTCCAGTAGTACAAAAGGGGGTGGTGATGGATGGAGCATCTGAATCAATCAAACACTCACACCCAGTCAAAAGATCTGGGTTTAATCCATCACCGTTCTTTAGCCCACTCTGCCACCCCATTTCAGACATGGCTATATGCAAATCAGTCTGACCCTGTGCCTCATGGGAACAGTCCAGCCCGCACTGCCAAGCCATGTCTTTCCTGGACCGGAAACAAGCTTCCGAGGACCGGTTTCTGGCATTCCAGCCGTCTTCAGCCCGGCTTGCTTGATCCAGTGGCAAAGTGAGCAAGGGACTCACGTCTGAGCATACCCTGCCACACATATGGCGGCCAAAAGCAGTACAAAAGGGGGTGGTGATGGACGGAGCATCTGAATCAATCAAACACTCACACCCAGTCAAAAGATGTGGGTTCTTTCTCCAGCAGAGTCGTCCATGCGGCGGGTCCCGGCACCATCACCATCTTTCGCCTACCTCAGGTAAGCAATGCCCCCACTCCCTGGTGCACCTCCGGGCCCCACAGAGGGGGTAGGGACTCAAGTTGAGACACCACCGGCGGGTTTACCCTCGGCTCCAACAGAGTGCCCTGACACCAGAGTAGCCGCAACGCTAGCACACAGCCCGGAGGGGCATCCCACGACATCCTGCCTTTCCTTAGCGCTGTCGCACAGCCTTCTGAGGCTCCCTGCAGCATCGCTGGAGGTGGCTGCGGCGCGGTGCACAACACCGCTTTTGCCCAGGTTACCACCTCGGGGATTGTTGAGTCTACGGCGGTCCGACTCAGAGCAGTCGAAGCCTTTTCGGAGGTCGCCGACGCCGGCTCGGAGGGTCGAGGCCTTTTCGGGGGTCGCCGACGCCAGCTCGACGGGTCGAGAACTTTTCGGAGGTCACTGGCTCAACTTGGGTGGTCAAGGCCTTTTCGGAGGTCGCCGACGCTTGCCACACTCCGCCAGTCAGGCCTTTTCAGAGGCCTCACACGCCGGCTCGGTGTTGCCGCCGATCGACGCCGGTACAGTCTCCAGCTTTAGTGGTGGAGGATGTGGTCGCGGTGGGTTCTCCACCCCCCGAGTCATTTCACTGCTCTCCAGAGCAGGCGCCAGTAGAGCATTGGCCTACTCATCCTGCTGCTGAGCCTCTATTAAGTGGCCATTTTAAGGATGGTGTCGCCCTCAGTCTCTAGTCCTTCGGAGCCTTTGCAGGATATTCTCCACCAGGGCGCAGGGAACCATTGTTAGCTTATGTGGGTCATTGTTTAACATCCTTTTTGGAACGTGGGCACGGCCCTCCTCGGGGAACCCTGTGGATCATGCTGTGGCACATTGTCTGGCTCCCACTGGCCCGCCTGTTTGTCCCTCCATCCTGGAGCTGAGCTGGAGAGCTTGTGGTTCAGCAGCTCTCTCTGACTCCTGTTCCGTTGCATCCTCCGACTCGGGAGTCTCGGCGGTTGGAGTCATATGGCCGCGATGTGTTTGCATCCGCCAGCTCGGGCCTAGGGTTCCTCCACACGTTGTGTGTATTTACTCGGGCTGCATTTGCCCTTTTGAACGCTGTTGACTCCACCCTTCCTTGCCGAGGATCTCTCGTGCCGATCTGGCCCGCCTAATCAGTGATGGCTATGATGTGGCGCACTTTTCAATTCGGTCTGCCATGGACACCACGGACATTGTGGAGAAGCGTGGCTCAGTGGTTAGAGGCGGCAGACCCAGAAGCTGAGATCGGCCGTGGACCAGGGTTCAATTCCCCGCCTCGGGGGGTCTTGGGCTCAAAAATTCCACGGACTCGATAATTCTCGTTCCGGTGCCTACTCGACTCACGGGGTCACACTCTGCGACTCTGGGCAATAGCTTGCTTAATCTCCACTACGGCCCCTCGCGGCGGGATGCCTGGCTTTCACCTTGTGGACACCCTGCCGGGGTATCTCACAGGGGAATACCAGGACGGGTTCCCTAAGCAAGCGCTTATATACCGTGTCGGTGATTTGCGCTATATAAATACATGTACATGTACTGTGGGTCGTACTATGGCCAGGTCGCTTCCATTACGCCGCCATGCGTGGTTGCGTTTTCCCAGAGCATGTTCAGGAGCGGCTTAAAGGTATACCATTTATGGGGTCACTCTTTTTGACGCCTGTGCTGATTCGGCGGTCAGGCACCTCCTGTATATGTATCTCTCTTCTGTTACTCGTTGTGAGCTGCAGATGTTCTGGGTTGTGTGGCTGATCAGCTGTGTTGTTTACTATTTCTGGTACAGCTGGTTAAGCTGTGTTTGCCTTTCTTTTGAGTCTCTGCCTTAGAGCTTGTCTCAATAGGCCCTCGTCACCAGGCAACTGGACTACCGGAACACCCTCTACGCTGGAACTACAGCCAAACTCCAGAAAAGACTCCAGTGCATACAGAACGCTTCTGCATGACTCATCCTGGACATCCCCTGTCACGGCCATATCTCTGCCCATCTGAAAGACCAGCACTGGCTCCCCGTCAGCAAGAGGATCACGTTCAGACTCCTCACCCACGCACACAAGGCTCTCCATGACACGGGCCTCAAATACCTCAACAACCGCCTCACATTCTACACACCCACCCGCCAGCTCCGTTCCACCAGCCTCGCCCTCACCACCGTCCCACGAATTCGCAGAGCCACCGCCGGAGGAAGATCCTTCTCCTACCTGGCAGCCAAGACATGGAACTCCCTCCCCACCCACCTCCGGCTGACCCAGGACCATCTCTTCTTCAGGAAACAACTCAAGACCTGGCTGTTCGAGCAGTAGCGACTCCCCCTCCCCCCAGCGCCTTGAGATCCTAGCGGGTGAGTAGCGCGCTAAACAAATTTGCTGATTGATTGAATAGGGACCCTTCTTTTGTAGAGTTGTGCCTTACACTATGTGGGGTATTTGTTGGCACTCATTGCTACTCTTCCTTGCCCAGGAACTTTTGATGCACGTTGACTCTGCCTACTGTTGTAGGATGTCTCCTCTGGTGAGATCCATGGGATTAGTTTCTCTTCAAGGGCTACAATTGATTGTCTGCGGTTGGTCCGTAATACATCCCTGCCTTAGTAAGGGGTTTTGTCAACCTGGCGTGTTTCTGCAACCTCGCAGTGCACATCTTGCCTATTTCTGTGGACATGCGCACCGGGGGGTTGGGGTGGGGGGCAGGTCTTCCCTGGCACGGTCTATGGTTCCTTGTAGGACACGAGGTCTGGTTTGTCCCTTCCTGTCCTGTGCACATTCTTAGGTCTCAAGGAGAGGCTCTGGTCTATGCCTTTCTGCCACTGAATCTATGCTTCGCCCCGGATGTTTTTCTGGGTGCGAGTTCTTATTCCCAGTCAGGCCCAGGTGCTTCTCTAGGTAGCATTACTGTGTGTGTATTCTCGCCGTTCTCCACTTTGGTAGACGGTGTCAGTCTGGGCAGTGTAGACTTTGGCGCCAGGCTTCTGTCTGTGCCTTCTCTCATTCCTTTATGGGTAGTCTTGTGGTCTATGTTTCCGCCTGTCTCACAGGAGACCAGCATTCTTCCCTCTCGGGGACCTGTTTTTTCTGCATTCTTACCCGTTATGCAGCACACCTGTGCCGTGGTACCGCTTGCATGACTCCCCTATTTAGGATTTCGTACCTCCACGTCTGTGTGGAGACATTCCTGCCTCTGTGTATATCATGGATTCTACACGCCACTGGTGTGCTCACTTACTAAGTCTTTTTTCCTTACTGTTAAATATTCTCGCTTACTCTTCCTTCGGGATAGTGTCCTCTGTGTTCATAGCTTTGCAGGTTCTCCACTCACTGTGGTACCTTTTAATTTGTTTGGCTGCATGCCTACCTCCTGAGCTTTTCTCAATGTTGGCTCCTCTGTCTTTGTTGGCACTGGGCACTTACATCGCACCTGCCACTGTTGTCACATGTCCTAGGGGTGCACGTTGCAGTGTTTTTTCTTTCACCCAAGGGCCTCCTGCTGCGGCTCCTGCTCTTGTGCGGACGGTCTTCCGACTGGCCCCAGTATCTTGTGGCTTCTACTGTAGTGTGTGTTCACGTGGTATGCTCTACCGTTGTCATGTTGTTTTGACCCTGGGAACTTCGTTCCTCTTGGATTATAGGGACCAGTGCTGGGATCCTTCTTGAATGTCTTACTGCATTGTTTCTTACGTTAGCACTGAACTTTCTAGTTCTGTTCTCTTTTCGTCTCTGTCTGGGCGACAGAGGTCTCACACTGTCCCTCGTCGGAAATGGTGTCTTGACCATCCCTTGTTCATGCTCCTTAAGGTGGGTCATGGGTCTGATGTCAGTTGTACTGGCATTGTGGTTTCCACCGTTTTTCGTCAGCAGTTGACGAATATGTTCTCCTGGAACTTGGTGGTTGTTTCGCAGACCCTCCTCCTATGGGGTATGGCTTTGGTATCTATTCTAAGTTAAGGATCTACAGCTAGATGTCCACCAAATGGAAGAGTACCTATCTTCAGTAACAATATATCTGGTAGAGACAGTCTCTGCAAAGGCCTTCTCATGTGGTATTTTTCCGCCTGGCCCCCACCTTTCTAGTGGCCTTGGTGTTTCGGAGGTGTGCTCTCGCACCTCACTCTGGGGTAGGGTGTGTTCTCCTGCGTGGGGCCTTTCGGCCTCCCCTTCATCCTGGTGTTTGGTTGGTGACGTGTACTCGCACCTTCCTTTGATGTGGGAGGGCAGGGAGGGGGTGGTTTGTTCGGCTTTTGTGCCCTTTACCTCTCCACTCCGTCAACGTTTTTAGGTGGTTACAGACTTACTTTTCACTGCCTTCTCATGTGCCGCATGTGCTCTTCATATGTGCAGTTATTCTGTTTTTTGTTCCCTCCCACCGTCTGTGCCGCCTCCTTTCTATGGCAGTCTGTTGAGTTCTCTTTGGGGCTACAGTCTTTCAATCTCTGGTGGGTGTCGTGAACTGTCCTGTGGTAGTTCACTCCTAGTCACTTGTCTTGCATCATGTTGCCTTGATATTGTGGTCCCTTTCATTTCCCACCTATTGTGGCGGGCTGTGCCTGGCTTGTCATCTTTTGTGCCGCAGCCGTTGCCCCCGCGAGGTGAGGCACGACTTGGCAATTTGTTGGGCTCATGCTTGCAGCAAGTGCTCTGTGAGCTCCCCTCAGTCCCTCTGAGTACTGGGTGCTTTTCTAGTTCCTATTGTTTATCATCCAAATGATTATTCTCTCATTTTCATGTTACTTATCGTTATTTTTTCAACTATGTTGCTCTTTTTTAAACACACACTGTTCCTATGCTATCGCAGTTTTTTGCATGGCTCCGCGTTGAGGCGCAGAAAAGTTTCCTTAGAGGATTATAAAGCTATAAAACACATGACTTTCTATATGTTCTATAAAGTTCAATGCAACTAAGCCCCAGATGTATGTTAACATGGTCACTGTTTGTGCACTGAATACACTGGAGTGCAGGCTGGAAAGATAGACCTAGAAAACAACGCATACGTAAATTTCTAACAAAAGCCATTTAACTTGAGAAGACTAACAAAATATGTACCCAACTGTCTTCATGAGACGTGCATTAAATGGCCAGAGAAGGGATTTTTCCATTGTCCAAAGCACTTTAATAGATATGGTATCTGCTATATGGCTGTAGGGAGAAATTACCATTCCATTGTGAAGGAAGGTCAGAAAACCACAGCAGTAGGTTTCTGTATACTTCCTACATTTAACAGAAGCAAAGCATTGTGTAGCAAAACAGGAGTAGAGGGCGAGCTGAACCCGCTTTCTTCCACACATTTACCCATACAAACATGAAGGAAGCGGCGAGAGCTATATCTTAGTTTTTCTTTGAAAAGATTACATTTACCTTAGGCAATCTACTGGCTGTGACCCCAGTATTTTTAGGGTAACATGAAAGGATTGTGTGTGTGTGTGTGTGGGGGGGGGGGTAGAAAATAAAGAGGGAGTGAAGGGGTTATACTGTTCTGTCACTAAAACCCATAACTAGGTCTGAGAAGTATTATTAATATGAAGATTCAGTACCACAGATGGAGTCTCCCATTCCCACAAAAATGGCTGATAACATGCAAGGCATCTGCCACATTATTATTATTAACTCTTATTTGTAAAGCGCAAACATAACACCCCCTTATGGGTTTCAAGCCGCCGGGGGCCTTCAGGGATTTTAAGTGGCCTATTGTCTAGAGTAACATGATGATCAGCTGCCACTGGATATTGAACCGTGAACCCTGCACTCCGGAGTCAGCAGCTCTGGCGGCTGCGCCACACCTCTCCCACAAGTTTTGGAAACAGTAGAGCAAAATATGTTAAGAGTTCAGGCCTTCTCTACGGAGACTAGGCCTCACATAATGAGTGAAGGCAGAACAAACAATTGAGCAAAGACAAGACTAAACTAAGACCCAGCTTATTCATTGCTCTAACCATAGTTTTGCCTATTAGATTCTGGTTAAGACAACTACACCTTGGTCCCCCAGAACCTAGGAGCATTTGTACATGGTACACAGAGCAGCAACTCTAGATGCACCAAATCTGCTCCTGAGGATGCTGCAGGCCCCTCTTAATTTAAGAATATCCAGTCAGGTGGAACACGTTTACAAATCTATCCACAGAGAAGGATCCAGACAGGATAGAGAATAAAGACAACCCGGCAACATATATTTTTCAGAATCCATGTTGAGTTAATTACATTTATTATAGTGCACACTCACCCTAGGGTATCTCGACACTGCCATCACAATACAAACAGTACTAAAACCACACAATGCACAAAAGCTCCAGAACAGCTGCTTCTAAAGAATTATGCTTGATAAAAGTAACTTCCTTTTGATAGTGGATATCTGTTGTGAAAAAAGCACACCCTGTACATACATGCTTCAAAAAAAATTTATGCAAACAATTATTTTAAAAAATCCCTTCTTCACAAAGTCAGGAGGATACACAGCTGGATACCGCTCACAAGTTAATGCTTTCTATAGACTAAGAACACTACAAATGATGGCAAACAATGGCACTATACGCATATTAGTCAGTTCTATCACATGCCCACTGTCAAGCTCTTGATAGTCTAACATTTTTTGCTTGTAGGCTATGCTCAGTACATCTAGATTACCCTCATTTCCAAATAAGCAGATTTATATGAAAAAATGCTCAGAGGTGTAACTGTGTAAACTGCTGATACACATCAACTTACATGAATTTGAATTTCTATCAAAACCAAGAGATCTTCAGTCAGTCAAGTGCTGAAAACTCATCAGCTCAGTTTCTCTCATAGATCAATGGTTAAAGCAAACACCTTAGTCTCCGTTATCATGAGTTAAAGACGACAAACTGTTTAGGTAATCCTTCACCTTTAGTCTAGGCTTACCTCTTGTCCTGTGGCTGCTTCCATGTCCAGAAAGAGGTCGAGCAAAGACCTGACAAGCCGGGCAGCTTTTGCTTTACTGATGGAGTTCAGGAAAGGTCGGACATACTTCAGGAGACCCCCAAGTTCTGCAAATAAAGATCTACAATTTAACTGTACACAACCAAACAGTAAAAGAACTGAAAAGAGACATCTAGTTTGCTCATATTAATTTCACTTTGGCAATAAGGGTTCTCTGCACTACTGGCATCACGCATAACTTTAAAACAGAAAAGAGTGGATTGTTTCCAGCCACACAGATATCACCATGCTTGCCATAACATATGCTCTCTATCTAGTCACTAAAGGCTTTTGAAACATCATACCATTACAAATGTAATTCATGCCTTTACTTCAAGGGTCTAACAGGGCATATTTCAAGGTGAATTGATTTTCTGGCGAAGGATTGTGCATTTTAAAAGTCACATTCTACAGCATTTAATTAATGGCTCAGTTAACAGTGTACAATTGTTTTCATTTTCAGAATAAAGCTTAAACATAACTGGAATGTTTAAGAGGAGCTAGTCTTTTTTTTTAGCTGTTTTTGAGGACTGTATAAGTTGAAAGTTAACTGGAAGTGAACCCAGTATACAGCTTAAACCACCTACAGTAATTCTACCGTCTCCTCAGTGTAAAGATTTCAATTAAGTAGTCGGTACATTTTTCAATAAATTAGCATATCCCTTACATTATAGAAGATCTGAGCTTTTCTAGAACACTTATTTGCTGAAACATGAAGGAAACCGTTTTCTAGGCACTGGCATCTCCAACAATTTTAACACAGGAAGGAGGGTAATTGAATGATTGTTTTCAAGAGACTGGAAGCCGGGCTTTACTTTTTTTAACAGGTGTGACGGTATCCTCTGCAAACCCTCCAACTTTAACCTTTTGCCTCAATCTCTTTCTGAAGCAATACTCGGAGAACAAGAATAGGATACCAAAGCAAACTAGCTTATTGGTTGAGAGCGTTTCTCATACATTATCTATTTGTCCAATGTTTTTAGGTCGAGCTGGAGAAAGCATGCGAAGCATGCATCCAGCTCGACAACTATAGCTGCCCGTCTCCTGGGAATCTGAGACAGGGGTCGGGCACGCGCGTCAACTTCACCTCGTGGGCATGCACGCCCAGCCCGGCGCCGAGCACATCCCCTGCCTCAGATTCCCTGAACACACACATACACACATGCACACGCTGGCAGACACACACACGCAGGCAGGCACACACACACACGCAGGCAGGCACACGCGCACACACAGACGCGCACACACACATCCCCCCTCACACCCCACTTTCCATGCCTAAGCGCACTAGCGGGCCCCACTCACCGGGCTGCTGTGCGATGCCGAAACACACCCCGCCTCTCCACTTCACCCGGGCCCCCTCCTGGGACCCGGGACTTCTCTGCATTTCCAACGGTACCGCAGGGCTCTCTTCCTCATGGGAGCCCCGCATCAACGCGCAACACCGGCCTCTTCCGGCCGCGTCACAGGCTCCGCCCATGTCACGGCCAAGGATGCCTGACTTCCTTGTTTAAATCGAGTCAGCCGCCTGAATCTTGTCTGTTGTCATGTATGCTCTAAATTAATTCGCCCGTGTCTAGACTTCAGCGTCTATGTTGCAGGTATCGCCATGAGCGTAGCTGAGGTGCCATAGGCACAGCCCCTTACTGGACCTACCAACACTACCACACAGGCGTTATTTGTCATGAAACCTGAGCTTTCTTGCCGGTGTGTTAATGATATTTTGTCTTCGTTTTTAGGTCTCGCGACCTATCGATGCGCGCATGCGCATCGAGCGGAGCGAGAATTCATGTCGGCAAAATCCTCTTCAAACTAAGGGCTTTCAGCCCGGCGTTTTCTTGCAGTTCACGTGAACATGCACGAGCATTCACGGCCAGGGCTTCTCCTCCCCTAGCAGCACTCCTCCCACACCAGCAACTCCCCCTCCCACACCAGCACCTCCCCTCTCTCTCCCCGCAAACACAGCCTTGCCGTAGCAGCACTCCTCCCACACCAGCACCTCCCCCCTCCCACACCAGCACCTCCCCTCTCTCTCCCCGCAAACACAGCCTTTCCTTTCATTTTTCCTCCCCCTCCCCAGCCCGTTGCAGCACTCCTCCTTTTGTTTGCCTTTTCCCACCTATCTATGCCTGTCCCTGTCTTACTGTCCGTGTGTCGCCACAAGCTAACTCCTCTCTGGTGTCTGAAATGTTACTCGCTCTCTTGTGGGCTTCTGCGTCAGCCCCTCTGTCATACACAGGGCTTGTGTGGTGGGGGCCTCGGGCTCACCGTGTTCTCTTGCCGCTCTGCAGTTGCGACGGGATAGGCGCGCAGCTGCCCAGCGCGGCTTCCAGGGGTCCTCAATTGTATCCGGCAGAGTCAGCATATACCGGCTGGAATTGCATCCTGCATCGGTGCAAGCTGAGGCTGGAGCTGCAGAGGGGAGGGGGAGTCGAGCTCTAGGCAGAGGAGCCAAACGGTGGCGAAGCCCTCCAGCTCAACGGGGAGAGCTGGGACTAAAAAACAAGCATTGGCATAGCCAATAGGTCTCGTGTCTGGGACCTTATAAGTATTTTGTTTTGCAGCACAATATCCTTGTAACTAAATACTTATAAGGTCCCACAAGCGAGACCTATTGGCTATGCCAATGCTTGTTGAATGATAAAATTATCGGGAGCTATAAAAGTCAGCGAAACAAATCTGAGTTGTTTCTATCACGTCTCGTGTTCCAAATCAATTACCGGGCAATACACCGTGTACCGTAGATCAATTGCACATACTGTCCCTGCAAGAGCATAAACCCTGCTGCCTATACCATGAACATGGGTACTTCCGGGTTTCCTGCGGAGCCTCAGGTGCAGTGGGAGCAGACCAGACACGCGCATGCGCAGATCCCACATTGAGCTCACCGCTCCCTCCTCCTCCTGCACTGGGCGTCTCGTGACTCCTGCTCCACACATCGTCGCCGCCACCGCTTCCGGGTGTGCATTACCCCCTGAGTCTCTCCACCTCTAGTGCGCTGCTCTCTCCCTTACCCGGCGTTATGAACACCTCGGATGAGGAGAAGCAAATGGAGCTGCTGGCCAGCCTGAAAGAGACAGGTGAGCAGATCGGGAGGGAGCGTCCACCAACTCCCTCGGCCCCGCCCCACGATCACAGGGAGCGTAGCGTGCAGTGCAATACATCTATTGTACTAACTGCAGAATGCAGTTGATGGTGTATTGATGCTGTATTGCATTTGCGAGGAGCAGCATTTGAAATACAATGCAAATATTGCAGTCAATATTGCAGTAAAGCATTACAAGGAATTAATTGCAATATGCTCTGAAGGGATTCAGCCTTTACGTGCAGAAAGAAGCCCAGGTGATCCCTAAGGCTTGTGCACAATGGAGTCGAAAGGTTATGTATGATGTTTGCAGAAGGAGTTCGAGGACCATAGCCACCTTGTCTCATCTCACATAACTTTTAATTCTCTTTCCCGTATGGTTAGTGTTTTTAATTTGCAACATTTCTGCATCCAAGTGGCTGTGCGCACGAAGGTGGTTGCTGAGAAGGAGCCAGCTAGGATGCTTTCTGCCTTCATGTATAAGTACCAGGACATTAAGCCCTTTTATCGTGCTACTCACCGAAAAGCGCGTCGACGCCTCGTTAGGGATAGTAAGCGCTATATAAATAGAATTACAATGTAAATGTCCTGTTCCCGGCAGAGATTATTTTTTTATGGGATTTCAGTCAAACGAATGCAGATTTATGTCACCGCCACAAAACGTCACAAGAGGGCGCTGTGTGCACCAAAGAGGTTTAAGAATGTCGGCGTTGCTAGGGATGGGGTGTGTCTAGACATCACTATGCCTGAAAGTATGCTCATGGCGTTGTACTTTATTGCACTGTCCCAGCTTCAATTACTCAGCCCTAACTGCTGTCCTGGAGTCATCCAAAGCGCTTAGAAAGGACAAACAGCACGGCATGGACATCAGGCGCTTTGAAGCCTCAGCACAGTTGCAGCCTCCGCTCAAAACAATTCTTGTTTTAGGTCTCGTTTGTTATTTCAAATGAAGAGGTCTTTAGGTGCAAAGTTGTCCCTCGTGCAGGTTACAGCAAACACTTGAGTGGAGGTGGAAGGATACATCCCAAATAGCTTCAGGTGTAAGATGATGATCAGCTGATTGAGCTGCCCCAAATTAATACTAGCTCTGTTTGACAACTACGGTATCAAAAGTAGGGTCTAAAAAAAATGGCGAGCAGAAATGTTTTCCAAATATGTGAGCCTCTTTTCATGTTTTGTGACAGGAATAACTGGTCAGACGTAAAGGCAGCCAGGCCAGTGTGCATGTGAGGTACTAGACTCTACCCCAGCCCTTCCGGTCTTTTCAGAGACACTGACTCGGCAGAGGTTCTTGGGCCCTTTTGCAGACTATGCAGCAATCTTAAAGGACTTTCAGAGGCACATACATGTAAATGAAATCCCATTTAAACATCTGTGACTGACTTTTTCCCAGCCCCACCAGCCTTTCAGAAGGCGTTTGGGAAGAACATATGGCCAGGCAGTCCCTTGTGATACAGCCCTCTCTCACTGCATGTCAAAGCCCCCAAAACATGAATACCGTCTGACCCATGGAAGATATTTATAGGGGGACATGACAATGTAGTCTCTGCCAGCGACATGTCACTACCCCAGAAGGAGACCCTCTTACCCAGGGCCCATAATTAAATTATGATACTGTCACCTGCTCCCCCTGTAAATGGCTGTAATTGGTTCAGCCCCTGCTGGTTCTTTTAATCTCATTGGACCCCAGGCTGTAACCCCTAATGGTCTAAAATACACACTAAACGAATTAAACGCAGATTTCAGAAATCCACAGGGGAGTGACGAGATTGGGAGGCCTCACTCTCGGGTGCTTAATTCTTACTGGGTGGGTGCTCTTTCAGAAACGGGAGAAATAAATACAGAGTTGGGGTAGTGTCAACGAAAAGTTGTAAGAAAACTGAAGGGCGAAACATGTGTCTTCGAGCGATTTAATGGAGCAAAGTCTCCTCACTCCAAAAGCAGCGCGACGATTCCACTTATAAACACATTTCTCAGTCGCAACACACGCCTACACCCCCCTCTCTGCTGACATCTGCACGTAATCTGCAGGTCACATGGTTGATACATGGCAGGGCCAGTTTAGTCTTTTATTCCCAGGTTCCATGAGGTCGATAAAATAAGTACAATTAAATTAGGGAATTGAAACACCATGTATACATCCAAGTACAGTGGCATACAGTCACTCAAACATGCAATGGTTTTATTAAAAACATTTGCCCACACCCCCTCAACCTCACATCCCCTCCCCCTCACCCCATCACACTCACACCCCCTCACCCTCACCCTCACACCCCCTCACGCCCTCACACCCCCCCTCACGCCCTCACCCCCCCTCACAGCATCCCTCGTTCGCCATCACAACATCACTCAGCGCCACCACAGCATCAATCTGTGCAACCATTCAACAACACATGGTTCAAATATGTTCTCTCAATGTTTCAAGCTTTATTACAAATGTAACAAAAAAGATGTTAATATTTCACTTCTGTTCTTGGATTTTCGTCACAATAAAATACACTGAACATAATCTTCACAAAAGTTATTTACAAAAGTTTAAGCTATTGCCATTATAAATTACAATAACTTTTATTTAAGTATTAATTATTTAAGGAAAATTAAAAGCCATTGTTATTTGTAATATCAATACATGTAAGTCACGTAAATACAACACAGTGCATTACAAATGCTATAGGTGTCACATTTGCGAAAGTTATAACTATTGGCGTTGTAAATGACAAATCTATTAATTTCGCTATTTTAAAAAATAAAACAAATAAAAAATGTCATTTCCAATACCTCAAACTTTCCTAATGCTTGTTCACTATAGTCCAAGGTTTCGATATCCTACACCTATTATTTTGAATAGTCCTTAATTCTAGATTCATCTGCATTAATGGAAACTTCTGTACTTTGTGACAATTTAAATGAGAAGGGATTACACCATTTCAACGCCTAGAAAGTAAGTTATTCTGTTTTGCATGTCATTACTACAAAGCATAACATGTACATTAGTTATATGTTAGATCAGCACCAGCCTGGATTTGATTAAATTAACCCTCTTTCAACAAGCAACCATCTAGGGAGGGTACACGTAATATGCCGAGCTACCAACAAACATTTTGTAAACAATCAAGAGCCTATTCTTAACAGTAGTATAGAAAACTGATGACAACAGCTACATATGACAGAGTGAAGCCATTACCATTGTTTTGAAAACATCAGAATATGGAAATAAGTGTTAGGCAAGTAAATTGTAACAAAGCAGTCGCATTCTTGAAATATGGAACTAACAGACTGCAAAGTTAACATCTTGTGCCACAGGAAAGGTTTAACTATTTAGCAGCCATTAAAGCGTGGAAACAAAATACTGCACTTTTTGCAATTAAAAAGAAACTGATTAAACTCCTTTACTCTTTGGCCTCATTCAACAGGTGAAGGATGTTGTTGGCCTTCATTACATCTCACCTGCAGACAGCATATGCCTGTGTTTGCAAAAGATCTCTTGTGGATCATATCAAAAACTTAGTGGGCTTATGATTCAGCTCATTGCTTACCACTGGCTGGAGTGCATTCCAATATAATTTGCTTGATTCTTATTCAACGGCTTTCCTTACTCAACTTGCATTTGTCCTCCCATCGAGTACAGCTTCTTTACCATCCTTTTGAGTGGACGACTTCTAGCTCTCATTCGGGAAACTACTTTTTTCATGCAGTTGATTCATGACCAATAGGAAATTGTGCTCAATTCTGCTATTACCGGAACACTGGATTAAGTCAATGATTGTTATTAAGGACGACCAACTAAATCTCTTCAAATGATCCAGACTCAGACAATGTTTATTTCCAATCTTTGGAAATCGGACCATGTATCGGAGGCGTGAAGCGCTTTTCACTGGTTATCCACAGAAAAGCAGATTCATTTAGAAGCACTACTGTTAACGATTTCATAAAAAAGATAAAAGTTGACATCTGCTTCCTAGATTGCCCTGCCGGAAGTCCCTTAGATCCGACAGTTTACCACTCCTATTCATTCTGAGCGTTTTTTAAGAGTAGAGCAGAAGTGAAAGCATTGTATTTTCTTCTGGCAGCTCTGTGAAGTCTATCTCAGTTTCTGTCCAGTTGAAGGAAAACGCTACTTACCCAGTATGCATCTGTTCTTGGCATTTAGAGATTTAGATTCACATGCTTTGCATAGCCTGCCATCTAGTGTATGTGACTCCTCCTTTCGGTGATAGTGCGTATGGGGATCGACTCCATTGCTAGATTGTTTCCTCGCAGAGGGTGGTAATGGAGTTAGTAAGAGTAGTAGAATAGAAATATCCATGTTTATGCATCTAAGTAACATGTCAGTGCAACAGGTATAGGTACCCGGGGAGGCAGGTTGGCGCATGTGAATCTACAGCTCTACATGCCAAGAAGAGATGCATACTGGGTAAGTTGCATTTTCGCTCGAGGCATGTGAGCTGTATATCACATGCTTTGCAAAGACTATATAGCAGTAATCTCCCAAAGCGGTGGCTAACATGTAGCTGTTGCAGTGTTTTGAAAGAGTGTACGTAGAACTGCCTGGCCCACACTAGCTTGCTGTCTTGCTAAGATCTACACAATAGTGTTTCGTGAATGTGTAAGGTGTAGACCATGTAGCAGCTTTGCAGATGTCTTCTATGAGGAGGTTTCCTAAGAAAGACATAGAAGCCCCTAGTTTGCGAGTGGAGTGCGCTCTAGGGGAATTGTTAATGTTAGTTTCGCTTTTGCATAGCATGTTTGAATGCATTTAACTATCCACCGTGCAATACCCTATTTTGAGATGGGACTGACTTTATGAGGTGGAGCAAAAGCCACAAAGAGCGGTTTCGTTTTACGGAAAAGTTTTGTCCTTTCTATGTAGTAGAGTAATGCTCTTAACATCTAAGCTATGTAGAGCCCGTTCAACCACAGAATATGGTTAAGGGAAGAACACAGGCAACTCAACTGATTGGCTGATATGGAAGGCAGATATTACCTTGGGTAAAAATGTAGGATTAGTCCGAAGAAACACTGTTTTGGTGTACTTGTAAAAATGGTTCCTGTATAGTTGGTGTCTGAAGCTCATCTACTCTTCTCAGCGATGTAATAGTTATGAGGAAAGCAACTTTTCACGTGAGAAATTGCAGCTCACCTTTGTGCAAAGGGTGGACCCATCAGTCTCGTGAGGACAATATTGAGAGTCCACACTGGGGCAGGTGGAGGTTTTGGGGGAATGACTCGAGTAATTTCATTAATGTCTTAACAGGTACTCTGAAGAGGTTATTGCAGCAAGATGCAAGCGTATGGATGTGTACGCTAAAATTGAACGCTGTAGAAGCAGTTAATAGCAGATGTTTTGAACGGAAGCATTAAGCAGGTTGATTTGATTGTTACTGCAAAAAAAAAAAAATCACAAACCACCTCCACTTTGCTGCATATCAAGCTCTTGTAGTAGGAAATCTAGCTTCTTTGATAATGTTCATGCAGTCTGGCGGAAGATTGAGGTAGCCAAACTCTATGACTTCAGGTGCCAGATCGCAAAGTTGAGATGACCTGGATCTGGATGTGATCTCTCCACGGCTCTGCGTGAGGAGATTGGATGTAAGATGTAGTTTTTGGTGATGACTACTGAGAGCTCCAACAGGGTGGTGAACCACTGTTGAGGGGTCCTTGGGGGAGCAACTAGGATTAGTGTCAGGGACGCTTACTTGAGCTTCTGACCCACTAGTGAAAAAGGTGGGAGGCACGAAAAAGCATAGGCAAATATCCCGGACCAGTTTATCCATAGTGCATTGCCTCTGGACAATGGGTGAGGATACCTAGATGAGAAGCTTGGGCATTTTGCATTTGTTTGTGGCGAACAGATCTATGCCTTGGAAGTCCCACATTTGAAAAAACAGGAGGAGAACTGAAGGGTGGAGTTCCCACTTGTGGATCTGTTGTCTGTGCTGAGCAGATCCGCAATTTGATAGTCCACTCCTGGAAGGTGTTCTGCGAGAAGATACATTTTGTGACGTATGGCTCGCCTCCAGATGGTCTGTGCTAATAGTGACCATTGGAGAGCATGTCTCCCCCCACCCCTGTTTCTGTATGCAATACATTGCTGTCATGTCACACAGACTTGCGTACCAGGTGGATTAGAAAGGCTTTGAGCGCTAGAAATATCGCTAGAAGCTCTAGATTTATGCGAAGCTGCTTTTGATGGGTCTCCAAATGCCCTGAGTTGTGTGAGTTTGGAGATGAGCTCCCCAATCAGTGAGCAATGAGTCTGCTGTTAGCACGGTCTGTGGAACTGGGTCAAAGAAGGGCTGCCCTTTGGAAAGGTTTTTGAGGATTCCACCACTGCAGAGAGTAAGGAGTGCGGCGGTCCACCAATACCAGATCTGACAACTGACCCTGAGACAGATTCCACTGACGCCATCATTCCTAGTAACTGCATGAACACTCGAGCTGGCAATGAGTGTTGAGGGTGGAACTGGGAAAATAGTTTGAATGTTGCGGATTCTTGCCGGATTTGAATAGGCCAGAGCTTGTGATGCATCCATAGTGGCTCCCAAGTACACTTCCGTGTTCGATGGTTGGAGATGGGACTTGGACAGATTCACTGAGAATCCAAGATCGTGGAGCAGCGGCACGGTTTTGTAAGTATGTCGTAGACAGTTTCCTTGCGAACTTGCTTTTAAAAGCACGTCTTCTAAGTATGGGAAGACGTGAATGTGTGGTCTTCGTAGATGAGCTACGACTACTGTCAGGCATTTGGTGAAAACCTGGGAGCAGTAGTGACTCCAAATGGGAGTATTTTTATTTATTTTGAAAGTTTTATATAGCGCGAACAAGATCTTTGCAGATATCAGAGCGCTTTACAAGGGCATGGGGGTAAAAATACAAAGTAATAAAGCGTATATACAGAGTAATATATGAGGTAGTTAGGTACAAGGTGCTAGTTACATAGGTGGGATAAAGGACATGAGGTAGGTAACAGGTGAGGTAGTGTCGGTACACAGTGTATAGACAGACAATTGCGTCAATAGTATAAAGTGCAATAATAAGGAGCATATACCTGCTTAAACGTGTTTAGAATATTTAGAGTTTAAAGGAGGGTACAGTTGAGGTAGGTGTGAGCAGGGTGTATAGTCCCACAGGTGCGAGAGTAGTAAGGAACGTTGAGATGGAGAGGGTAAAGTGTGCAAAGTCAACCAGGTGCGTCAATAATATAACAATATAACAATATACATACTCAACCAGGTGCATCAAACATTATAACAAAATACAAAGAGTGTGCGTATACAGTTAGGTTGAGGTAGGTGTGAGCAGGGTGTATAGTCCCACAGGTGCGAGAGTAGTAAGGAACGTTGAGATGGAGAGGGTAAAGTGTGCAAAGTCAGCCAGGTGCGTCAATAATATAACGATATAACAATATACATAATCAACCAGGTGCATCACACATTATAACAAAATACAAAGAGTGAGCGTATACAGTTAAGTAATTCGAAAACACGGGTGGCACAGTAGACCAGGGTCGGGAAGGACTTGCAAGGCAGATTCATGAGTGATACGGAGCAATAGATCATGTGTATTTTGCCATGAGGATCGCTTTAACTTCCCTCTTAAAGATTGTTTCGGAGGAGATGAGCCTTGTTTCCGGAGGGAGTGAGTTCCAGATCCTGGGTGCCATTCCTGAAAAGGAGCGTTTATAAGTTTTTACCTTCCGAAATCTTCGAGGTTTCAGCAAAAGATTGTTTGTGCCTCTAGTAGTTCGGGAGCCCCCTGAAATTGTCAGCTTTTGAGTGAGATAGGCGGGTGAATTCCGGTGCACAGCCTTGTGTGTCATGCAAGCGATTATCAGTTGTATTCTGGCTTCAAAAGGTAGCCATTTCAGTGATTTAAAGTCCGGGGAGATGTGCGAGTGTTTTTTTGAGCCAGTGACGAGTCTCGCTGCGGCGTTAAGGGATGCTCTTAGGGGTGCTGTTGTAGTTAAGGAAGCCCGCAGAGGGCGGTGCTACCGTAATCTATGTGCGGGATGACTATAGATTGTACTGCAGTTTGGAAGTCTTTGGCAGGAAGGAAGGGTTTGAGTTTCCTCAGGGTATTGATTTGAAAGTTCGCTCCTTTGGTTGCCTTGCTGATGTGCTGCTGCATGTTGAGATTGGTGTCCAGTGTTATGCCTAAAGATTTTGCGGAGTCAACTACGATGGGCTGTACATTTAGAGCCGTTAAATGCTTAAGCCATGTTAGAGCCGTGGATATTTTAGCGGGAGGTGAGATCAGGAGGAACTCGGTCTTCAGAGCATTGAGTTTGAGGTGATTCTCAGAAAGCCAGGATTGGGTGTTTCTGATTGTGGTGTTCAGAAGCATGATGTCCTTGGGAGATTGTATTTTGAGATAAAGTTGGGTGTCGTCGGCATACATGTGAAAGTGCACATTAGATGCCTGTAGCAACGTAGTGAGAGGTTCCATAACTAGGTTGAACAGTGTTGGGGAGAGGGAGGATCCTTGAGGGACGCCTAGCGATACAGGTACCGAAGAGGACAGCAGGTTGTTGCTTTTGAATCTTTGTGTCCGGTTGTGTAGGAATGAGGTGAACCACTTTAGAACAGTCCCAGATATGCCCATTCTTGTGTTTAACAGTTCGAGTAAGTTCTCATGTTTAACTGTATCGAATGCTGCGGAGAGATCCAGAAGGATGAGGAGGCAGGTGTCGTTTTGGTCTAGGATTTGGAGGGCATCGTCCACTATGTGAGTCATGGCAGTTTCGGTGCTGTGCCCTGCTCGGAAGCCTGACTGATGAGCGTTTAGGAGATCAAACTTATCTTTGTGTTTAGTCAGTTGTTGTTGTACACATTTTTCCAGCAGTTTAGCGAGAGTGGGAATGTTTGTAATAGGTCGGTAATTGTTTAGATCAGTGGGGTCTGCTGTTGGTTTTTTCAGTAGCGGAGTGACTTGCCCTACTTTGAGGGCGTTGGGGATGGATCCTTGTTGAAGAGAGCTATTGATAATCTTTGACCAGAGTGGGAGAAGCCAAGGAGAAAAGTCCTTTACAGCGTTAGCAGGAAGGGGGTCGGAGAGGTGATTGGAAGGTTTCAAGGTGTTGAGCAGTCTGCCAATTTCTTCTTCGGAGTAGGTGTCAAAGGCTGACCAAGTAGCATTGTTCTTTGGTTGAGGCACTGCTGTGTGTCGGGGGTTGGAGTACAGGATAGCGTCACTGAGGAGATCGCTTCTTATTCTCTCAGTTTTTTGGATAAAGAAGGCAGAGAAGTCTTCGCAGGAAGGAGTATCGCCCATAGGGCTGGGTGTCTGGGGTTGCTCTTTGCATTGTGTTCTGACTAACTCAAACAGTTTTTTTGGACGGATTTTAGCTTGGGCGAGTTGGAGGCTGAAGAAGTTTCTTTTTGAGCGCTTTATTTTTCTGAAGTAGGCGTTTCTCTGTATCTTTAGACTTTTTAGGTGCACTGCAGAAGGGGCTGATCTCCAGGTGCGCTCTGCCATTCGCATGGCTCGTCTATCCTCATTGAGGCTACCGTCATACCATGGGTTGGAAGTCTTCTTGGACGAGACTCTTTTCAGTTGCATGGGCGCCGCCTCATTGATGATTGTGGACATAGTATTGAGATAGTAGTCAGTCAGCAGTTGAACGTCTGATACGCCGGGAGGGGGAAGTAGGCGATTGCAGCTGTTAGGCGGTAGGGAGTTTGGATTGAGTTTCTTCAAGTCCCTTTTCCACACTTTGTGCTTAGGGGGTTGAACTGAGTTAAGTCTGATTTTTTCCTTGATGAGGAAGGAGACAATGTAGTGATCTGACCAGTCACAAGGTTGGATTGATTCCAGTTGAATAGCGCCCTCTTTGGAGATGATAAGGTCAAGGGTTGAACCTCTCTTATGGGTCGGGTTATTGCATATTTGGTTGAGATCAAGTGCGTTGAGAAAGCTTTTGAGGCTGTTTACCACTGCGTCCTTACTGTCATTCCAGTGGAGATTGTAGTCGCCAAGGAAAATTTGGGTGTGCTGCCGTCCTGAATTGGCTGATATTGTATCCATGAGTTGTTGGGCGAAGGAGAGATTGTCCCCAGGTGGGTGGTATATAATGTGGAGAGAACATACCGGTTTGCTTTCGCTGATGATATCGAGGCAAAGGTATTCACAGGAAGTAAGAGAGGGGACGGCCACTTTGGAGACTGAGAGGTTGCTTCTGTAGATGCAGGCAATTCCACCGCCTGTCTTTATGGCCCTGTCAAGTCTAATGATACAGTAGTTGGGCGGGACTAGGATATCCAGTATAGGTGTGGAGGAATCAGACAGCCACGTTTCAGTCAGAATGGCTAGGTCCAGTTCCCGGGACGTGATGAGGTCGGCGACCTCCGTGGAATGTCTTTGGGCCGATCTGCAGTTGAGAAGTACGCATTTAAGGCTAGGGGTGCATAGGGTGGAGGACGATTCCGTAATGAGGGGTACATTAGTGAGGTTGTTGGGGACAGCGCCTCTGTTGTTATCCTTTTGTTGCCTAAGGGCGTTGGATATAATCGTTGGGATGGACATGTTGTTGGTAGCTAGTGGCTTTTGGGGAGCCGGGTCGTAAGAGTGGAGAAGGGTGTGTACGTCATGGTCAGAGATCGGGTTGGAGGTGCGTCTGGGGCGATTGGTGGTATTGCAAGAGGGGGTAGAAGTCCAATGTGGGGGGAGATGTGTGTTAAGGCGAGTAGGGGGAGAGGAGGAAGTGTTGTTAGGAGGAGAAGGGGGAGTACTGCGCTTGGTAGTGACGAGATTGCAATTGTTACTGCGATTGTTGGTATTGCGAGGGGGGATAGAGGTCCGGTGTGTGGAGTGTTGTGTGGTAGGGCGGGTAGGAGGTGAGGGGGAAGTGGTGTTAGGTGAGGTAGGGGTGTTGATGTGGGGGTGTCTGGGGTGTGTGAGGAGTAACTCTTTAATGGAGTGTACTTCTTCTTTCAATTGGAGGAGGGTAGACATAATAGTGTCCAAGGTGATGATGGGTGCGTTGACCGGGGGCAGTCCGGGTGGAGAGTCGGAACTGATGAGGGTGTTGGGGGCGTTAGCGAGAGGGCAGGTGTTTGGAAGCGCATCCGTGCTAGGGGGGGAGCGGAAAAAGGGGGTGATGTGTAGGCTGGCTGTTGTGGGGGAGGATGTGGGGTATTGAGGAGTGAGCGAGGGGGGTGGGAGGTTGATGGAGGGGTGCAGGCTAGGTGTGGTGGGAGTGCTAAGTGTGGGGGGGGCAGAAGTCGGAGAGAGAGTCATGTTGTGTGTGGTGCCATTGGGGGAGAAGGGGTGCTCCGAGAAAAAATGTGCGGGGGAAGGTATGGGAGTGCACAGTGTGGGGGGGGCGACAAGAGGAAGAGCGGAGGTACGAAGGTTAGTAGGAAAGCTGGGCGAGCGAGTGGTGTGTGTAGGGACTAGGTCTATGTCTGTGAATGAGGGGCGGGGAGGGGTAGCTGCGAGGGGCAGGTGATTGACTGTGGAGCAGGGTGTGAAGGTGAGGTGTTTGAATTAGTAATGTTGACCCCCTACCACAAACGTGAGATATTTGTGGTGGGCGGGGTTATCTGGATGTGGAAGTAGGCGCCCTTTAAATCTAAAGTCGCCTGCTGAAGGAGCGGGAGTGCTTGTTGGGAGTGTCACCATATGGAAATGATCCGACTGGATGTATAGATTCAGGTCTCACAGGTCCAGTATAGGTCTGAGAGAGCCGGTGTTTTTGGGTACTAAGAAGTATACACCTGCCCCTTGATATTGTAATGGGGCTGGTTCTATAGCTCCTTTTTGACAAAGAGAGAGAACTTCTTGTTTGTGAAGGTTGAGATGTTCCTGTTACTTTGTGTGTGATCTTGGAGGAATGTTTGCAGGAGAGTTTAAGTTCCAGTCAATAACCATTTTGGATCATTTGTAAAACCCATCTGGCTGAGGTGAATGTATACCAGGCGGGTAGAAATTGCGAGAGATGTCCCCTGACAGGAGGGAAATGATTGGGGAAGAGGAAGGAAGTCACTGGTGTTTGCAGGGGGAAGTGCATGTTGAGTTCCCTCTGCCTCTTCCCTAGTCGTTGCTCCCTCTAAATCCTCCTCTAAAGTATCTTTTTATGAGGGTGATGGATTATTGCCCTTGTAAGAGAAGTGATTTTCTGATCAAGTGTTTTTGGAGCCACACATGTAAAAGGACTGACAAAAGGATACCCTATTGGAAGGGAGTTGCATAGCTCCCATGGATTTTGAGACCTCAGCATCTTTTTCATTTTCTCTAAACAAGTGTCCACTGTGGGCCGAATGGGTGGAGGGTTGGTTCAGAATGGAGGCTTGGACCTCAGGTTTGAACCCCGAAATTCTGAGCATGTCTGCGTAGCAACACACTGGTGTTGACTGTCTGCTGCGTCTATGACGCACCTGATAGGAGTATTGGTAATTCATTTCCCCTCGTGAATTAGGTAATTAGCTTTGGTTTTGCGTATCACAGGTGAAAAATGCATTAATTTTTCTAGCTAATCATAATGAGCTCTGTCGTCACAAGCTAAGAGAGCTTATGCATTTGCAATTCGCCAGTGAGTAGCTGCATGTGATGCTATTCTTTTGCCCGAGGCATCACTTAATTTTGACTCCTTATCAGGAGGAGGGGTATCTCCTGTAGTTTGTGAGTTTGCTCTTCTGCGAGCGTTGAAGGCTACAAGGGAGTCTAATGGACGTTGACCCCTGATGTAAGTGGGGTCAGTAGGTGCTGGCTTGTACTTTTTCTCAATTCTGGGCGCAATAATTCTTGCCCACGCATGGTCTTTAAAAATCTCGTCAGTATGTTTAACCAGTCCCTTAAGCATAGGTGGTGTCTTTGTTGATCTCGGAGAGGAACTTAAGGTCTCAAATAGAAATTCCTCTTCAAGAACCTCTATATGCAATTCCACCCCATGGTATTGAGCAGCCCCATTAAGTAGCTCTATATACCCTATGTTGTCATCAGGTGGTGAGGGTTTGGAAGGGTATAGATCCGGATTGTAGTCTGATCGGATCTGTATTATAGTCCTCCCAGTGGTCATTTGTGTCCTGGGGCCTATCTTCATCCCCGTCATCTTCATCTTATCAGGTGATTGAGGTTGTGGGGAATTTGTGCTTGTAATGAGCAAATTCGGGTCAGTGGGTGAAGGTGGTGTAATGGGAGGAGAAGGGTTAGTACCTACATTCTTGCGTTTTAAAGGAATGATGTAGTCCTCTTGCAAGCCCAGTTTCCTTCGATCTGTCAGTTTCACCCGATTATGTCCAGTATCAGGATGATAACCAGTTCTTTTTGTTTCAGATCCGTATTTGTAGGCGGAAAGTCGAAACAAGACTTTTTGGATGGAACATTAGTTGTCCCTTTGGGCGGCGTACTTTTCGACGTAGAATGTTTCGGCTCCGAAGTTTTCCACTCCGAAGATTTACCCTTCGGTTGCGAGGGATTAGCCACGACGACGTGCTTGGAAGGTTTCAGTTCGGCATCGACATGGGGTCGACTCAATCCAGAGTCGGAAGGCTTTGGTATGGGTTTCGACGCCAACCTTGGTGAGCGGAGAGGAAGGATCTGAGCCTTTTTCTTCGGCAAATGTTGGGGCAGGTGGGTACCTGTACTCACGGTACGCTGACCCGGTGTCTTGTTCTTCCATGTCAGGGTCTGCTTTGGATACAGATGTTTTCCCCCTCTTCTTTGGCTCCTAGTGCGTGGAATTCTTCCTGGCCGGAATCTTCACCAAAGATGTTCAGTGCAGAGCCGCTTTGTTGGTGCATTTCGTTATGTCGAGCCTGACGGTCATGGAGCGTCTTCTTGGATCGAAACGATCGGAACACGTCTCAGTCTTGTTCATCGTGTTCCGGGGCTAGACCGAGGTTGCACACTTCGTGCAGGTTGGTGCGCAGAAACATAGCGAGACACCCAGGACAGAATTTGAATGAAGTTCATTCCATCAACTGCTAGCGAGCCCGACGCGGGTAGGCCCAACGGCCGTCCACGAATCTTCCGATCAAAGACGGACTCGAAACGATACGCTGAGAATAGGAAACGCGATCGAGAATACCATCGAGGGTAGTTGATTGCACGTCGAGGGGAACCCGAGAAGCGGTGTCGAACCAGAGCGCCACAATTTACATTCGAGTCAGATGACGGGAAAAACAATCCAACAATGGAGTCGATGCCCATGCGCACTATCACCGAAAGGAGGGGTCACCTACCTTGTGACTGGGAAATACTTTTTCGAAGAAAAACAAAGTGCAAAGCATGCGATCTACAGCTCACATGCCTCGAACACTAAGTGGATTGTTTAAAAAGGCAGTGTGGTAAATTCGCCTTTTCTGCATTGTCACTCGAGATTTTTCACCTGTGATGTGGAACTCCTATAGCCCGACTCCCAGAACATATTGTTTGGGGTCAATGGCAACAAGTTTTTATGTGTATTTTGTCCTTGGGACAAGTAGGCCCAACCCCCTGCAGCACAAACCCTTTAGCTGCCAGATTGCACTACCACATTGTGGATCAAGGAAGGGCACTGTCTGAATTTATGGGTCGTTATTTGAGAGCCTTTATTATTAGCGGGAGCACTCCAAGTAAATGTTATAAGCTCTGACTGCACTACTGACAGTGGTTTCAGTGTAAAAATGTGTATATACTTTTTCAAAGTTTAGCAATATGAGGCTATGTATAATGCTCCTAGAATGCTCTCCGATTTGAGGCAAATATTTGCATAAGCTTGAAAGCAAGATTGATGATTCATTGCTTTCAAAATAAAATGTCCATTAAAAAATGCAATCAGGAAAAAAAAATATTTCGCTAAACTACGGCAGTTTCAGGTACTATTTCTTTGCAGCATCATTTAGTAACGTGTTGATGCATGCTGGTATTTCCCAAAAATATTCATAATGGAAAATCAGTGTAACCAGTTTCAATAAGATTATGGGAAACAAAAATAGACAAGCATTGGCAAAGTCAGCAGGTCTGAAATTTGTGGCCAGCTTTTTAGTTTTGTCAATGTGTGACTTGATTTGGCATGGTGTTTGTAAAACCTTATTGGTGTGGGAGCTGCCGGGCCCTCACCATTATAACAAACATTGGCAAAAGCAAACATTGTTTTTAGTCTCAAAGCACACACTGCACAGTAGTTAGTTACTGGCACTGAACAGAACTACAGTGTGTGCCGATGTGCTCCTTGTAAAAGAGCAGAATGCTGTCATTCACAGTGAAGCCAGCCGATACAGCGAGAGAGATAGAGACAGAATTTTAATAAACACACAAGTTCATGGTCGACGCCAGACCAAATTAGGGGTTCAATTATTACACTAAGTCTCAAAAGTGCACCCATGGTATATGTCCTTGCATAAAGTGCAGCTATACGGCTTTCGTGAACTCCCAATAATTTAAAGAAGTAGGACAAGAAAGAGTACTACTAGAAAATATTTGTTTACTGCATTGTCGCATGAGCAAATATGCATGTGTAGATTTGCTCATGCGACAATCTGAGTGCTTGCAAGTTCACTTTCCCACCAACCTCTTTTTTCCCCAACTCTGGAAGAAGGTTTACATCTGCCATTGTCAGGAGTAAATTTCCAACACTTCTCAGTATGGGAAAAGATTAGAGAAGATTTGTTAAAAACCCTCATAATATGCAAGTTAGTAGGTTTGCACAGACTCAAAGGGGCATTCTAACCCTGGAACTATTGCTTACCACTACCTTTAGCCCCAGTATGTAGGCCTGCAGAAACGTGGCAAAATAAAGGGATTGCAGGTATTCAAACCCTTCTATAGTATGAGCCCTGGCATAATCAGAGAGGCACTATCAGAGCTCTTTTATAATGAGATTACTGCCATAATTTGTCGCCGCGCAACATGGAACCAAAGGGTCAAGTGCATTTAGTTACAGGATGAGTAGATTTATGAAGCAACTTTCCCCATAGACAAATCAATAATAACTACATTCCACAACCCTGCCTCCACTTACCTGCTAGTGCACAGGCTAAATGTGGCACACCTATCACCTTCTTAGAACATTCTTGGACCTGGGAAGACTCCACCTGTAGAAGAATCCCTTGCTGGAGGTAGGGTATTCACACAAAAACTCAAGGGCTACTTAATTGTGCTGAAATTGGGCTCCAACAGTCAAGGAGGTGGACTCATGTTTAAATGTTTCAATGACACTAAAAGTAAGATTCCTCCTAACTCCAAGAGGGGCCAAGTGACTAAACAGGACTAGACCCTGCTGGTGACCTGTCTGGAGAGAGACATGGTGCCCAGAAGACTATTCTGAGGAATTAGGAAGTCCCCTAAGAATCGCTTCCAGCAGTTGGACACCAAATCTCAAGGTAAATTCTTTGACTGGAACAACTTGCTTGGTGTATCAGACCTCCGCTCCATCACAGTTATCCTGAAATTACGCACAAGTCCCAGACCACCCCAAACTCTGGTTTTTCTGTAGTTCTGAACTTCTGGGAGCTTTCTGCCTTAAACAATAAAATAAAAATAAAAACTATATTGCCAGTACCCCCACCCCACCCCCGCGCTGTTTTTAAGATCATGGTGCCTTTTAGCTCATTACATTTTTCAAATTTTTCTAAATTGGGTTGAGAATGTTATTGCATTGTGTTCTTTAGTTTAAAACTGTTGGTACTGTTTAAAGTTAGTATGTACCTCTCTGGAGAGTGTCTGCTGTTTGTGCTATAGCTATAAGGGGTTAAGCAGAGATTCTCGCACAACTGTGGTTAGACCTAACCAAAGTGTGTTGAGTTGACCCCCTCCCCTTTCCAAATGTATAACCCCATTTCTGATCGGCATTAAACATGTCTATTCTGTTAAGAAGTGGCTTGTCTGAGGGTGCACGGTCTTTTCATGTATTTTCAATCTAATGGCGCTAGGAAGCCTAAGGCAATCAGTTTTGTGCCTTATAGTCTGGGTTTCAAACAGTGATGAAAAACATGTTAAAGGGCATAACTAATGTGTTTTTCCAGGTCAACATTCTGGTGTGGGATTCCAAAATGGAACATAATGTGTCTTAAATGGAGTACTATAAAGGTTAGAACGTGCAGGTCCAACAGCATTGAGAAGTGCAAGTTTGGAGTATGTCAAGTGGATTACCTGGGACACGCATTATCTTGGGATGGATCAAACCTAAAATGAAATTAGTAGTAGCCATTGAGAAGGAACCGTCACCAGCTCATAAAGAGCAATTTTGCTCTTTCCTGGGTCTGGCAGAATACTATTCCAAGTTTATAGAACACTTCTCTGACAAAGTGTGTTGCGTCTATTGAAGAAAAGGGGGTGCTCGAGTGTCTACTTGTGTTTGAAATTGTTACGCAAGCCATTGTCAAGGCTGTGCGCCTTAAGAAAATTCATAGTAGTTATGGATACTCGTGCTTATGGTCTCAGGGCTGTGTTCATGCAAAGGAAGGGTTATAAACAAGAGAAGTTGCATTCGCATCAAGAATGCTAAAGGCACATTCTAAAATAGAAAAGGGAATGAGCATGTTGGTAAGGTGTCAGAACTTCACCCATTCATCATCAATTCCACACATGTTAGCGTCCTCTGTGGAGGAATTATGCAGGGGTGTCGTTTGAGCAAGAGTGGAGGCAGGCATTAGCTGCAGATGAAACTCCGCAATTAGTTATACCTTGCTTATCCCAGACCAAATGGTGAACTAATGAGGCATGGCCGGAATTGCGATTAAAAAATGGCATGGTCTGAGTTGTCTGTTTTAGATGGTATAGTCAGGAGGTACAGCAGGTTGGTGATACTCTATGTACATTCTAGATCAGTGGTTCTTAGACTTTTGTGGACTCCCACTTAATCATTACTGTAACCTGGGGACCAACCCGAATGATTATTTAAAACTGGGGACGCCCACTGAGTTGTTACTGGAAGTTGGGCATCCCGGCCCAAGCATTTTCAATAATTTGAATGGCAAAATACAGAAATATGCAAAAAACACAGTTGATGGACAGAATGTAGAACAATGTCATACATTCACCCCAGTACAAGGATCTGGGCCTAAATCCATCGTTTTTTTGCACTCCACACTACCCTGGGTTAGACACTGGCTATATGCAAATCAGCTCTGACCCTGTGCCTCATGGGAACATTCCAGTCCGAACTACCAAGCCATGTCTTTCCCAGACCAGAATCAAGCATCCAAGGACCGGTTTCTGGCTATCAGCCTTCATTCAGCCTGAATAGCTTGACGTCTGAGCATACCCAGCCCACTCGGGGTGAAAATTGCAAAAAACACAGTTGATGGACAGAATGTAGAACAATGTCATACATTCACCCCAGTACAAGGATCTGGGCCTAAATCCATCGTTTTTTTGCACTCCACACCACCCTGGGTTAGACACTGGCTATATGCAAATCAGCTCTGACCCTGTGCCTCATGGGAACAGTCCAGTCCGAACTACCAAGCCATGTCTTTCCCAGACCGGAATCAAGCATGGGTATGCTCAGACGTGAGTCCCAGAAGAGAGTGGATTGTGTCCAGTCACACAGCTATCGCCATGCTTACCACAGTAATATATGTTATCTATCTAGTCACTAATATCATTTGGAACAACCTACCATTACACATTTGAGTCAACCCTTTACTTCAACTGTATGAAGGAGCAAGTTTTAAAGTGAATTGATGTTCTAGCTAAAGATTGTGCACTTTAAAAATTAACATACTGAAGCTTTTAATTAATAGTTCTGTTACCAGTGTTCAACTGTTCATTTCGAGAATATAGCCTAAACATACCTGGAATGTTGAGTTTCCAATTTCAAATTGCTAAACATTCAAAGTCTGTTTTAAAATTTTCAACTGAATATTTTGCTTCTTTATATACATTTCATTAATCAGTTATTTTCTAAGGAGTTGCGGGCCCAGAGTCGTATTTTTGGACCCCCAGACCACAGGTTAAGAAGATTTGTTCACGATTATTGAAGTTTGTTGCATAAAGCAAAGTTGCCGCTACTCCATCTCACTGGGTGATGCCAGCAGTAGGTGGTTTTGAAGCTTTGTTATGTTAGTCAAGTGCAAAAGTACAGAACTTTAAGCGCACACAGTGAAGTACAATAGTTGCACCAGTCAAGCTTGCCATTTGCAAATGTCCTGTGCGTGTAAAAGACTGAAGTGGCTTTGTCGCTCCTGCATGGATAAGAGCATCAGTCAAGAAGCCTTTATGGTTGGAAACTAAAACAATCTAAATGATGACCGTGCACTCACACTGCTTATATTAGTCATGCTACTTGCTCTCCTCAAACAAACAAGCAGCAAAGAAAAAGGGTCTGGGAAATGATTCATCACTGATTAATTTTGGTGTTAATGTGGATGGGCGATGGGGTGAATGCAGGAATGAGCAAAAGAATGGCTGCCAAGTTGCAGGAGTGTAAGAATGGGACTGAGTGCATGGACGATGTGTGCCTGCATGGACGATGTCAGAATGCATGGGCAGATGAATGTGTGGGTGCATCCAAGCACTTACAAATGTAAATCAATTGAAAAAGCACTAGCAGGGGCTCTCTTCAAAGTTTAGCCTGGAAATATTACTCCCTACTTCTACCCTCTATCTCACACTGTCCACTGGTTACAAGAAGGAGCTGTTCTTTTCACAAACTACTTAAAAAATAAAAAGAATGTCTCTTTAAATAAGTCAAATTATGTCCAATCTATTCTCCTTCCACTTACCAAAGTTTGTATCAAACAGCATGTTAATGACTTCGCTTTTGACATCGAAGCGAAATCCAAAAAAAGTGCCCTCACAAGCATATGCAAATCGCTAAACCAGTGGTCAGAAGCCTGGAGACCTTTAATGAGAAAACTTTGAAGGCAGATATTAACCAACAATATACCGTAATTTGCAATGTATCTTTAGAGCAGCAAGGTAAATGCATTAAGAGTTCTTCAATGTCCTTCCATTGTTGCTGAAAATATATATTTAGGTGTTGGAATAGCCAATGTTCTGTTATGTGTCCAACTAGGTCTCCACCTTGTTGCTCCCCCTTTAGAAAATGTTGTAGGGCATGCTGGAGCACGTTCGGACTGTTGCCAAAATAATCGAGTTTAGCACTGCGTGGCAATGAGAGTACAAGGGATTTGGTGGCAAAGGGCAAAACTGCCCCTCTACTTTTTAAAGTAATGGCTCTTTCCATCTCTTGAAAATGTCAGTAACCAGATATAGAAAAATACAGCAAAGAAGATTATTATTCTTTGAGCTGCAAAGGTGTCAGTATTTAGACCATGAAGCAGTAGGAAACATTCTTGCCTTAGCTGTATACCATTCAGTAACTTGTAAAAGAGAACGGACCAGGCTGGCCTCATTTATAAGGGAGAGGCACTTCTGAATACAAGTCTATGATCCCACGAAGCATGAATTTATGCTAGATTAATTTCTAGTCATTCTTGTACTGAGGATTGAGAGAAGCATACCCTTCTGCTGCTGGCTATGAGGCAGACTATGGGTTGTGTACAAATATTGTCTGTCTCAGGGTGAATCCGAATTTTTGGGTGCTGCTCAGCAGCTATAGACTCAAAATAGTTTCACTATTTCTTATACTTCCTCAAAATATATTTTGTTTGTTTTGCCCCCACTAAAGAATGTTCAGTGTTCTTTCTATTCGTGTGAAGCAGAAACAATTGCACTTGAGCTACAACAAGAGGACTGAAACCATTATATTGTCAGTGTCACTGGCCACTTGCAATAGACCACCAAAACTGCAAAATAAAGGCTACTGAGGTAATTATTTATAGTTATATTTACATTGTTCAGGAAAGAAAGACAATAACATTCTGCTACTTATTAACTCCCCAAACAGTGGAAAGGTGGAAATGTACATTTAGCAGACAAACTTAAATCTCGTTTCTCACCACTGTAATGATAACCTATATATGTAACAATCCACTTTGGCACCAAAGGCCAAGCACAGCCATAACTCAAAATCGCACGTCTACATAAAGTGCATCTTTATCTTTACACCTTTAAACCTGCAGATTTTCTTATAATTGTTCTGACCAGGCACACATGGTTATGAACATTTGCCACGAAATGGGTCTTTGTTACCTGCAGCCTGCCCAGTTTTGGCCAGGAGTCCCCCAAGCTCCAGTATGCTCTGCTCTTTGACCCGCACCGCTTCTTCATCACTGTCCTGGATATCTCGCTTCACTAGAAATAAGCAATAAAATATACTTTTTTGAAGATGATCAATTAAAACTGAGTTTAGTCACACTATGTTTGAAATGAGCATATATATGCCTTAATAGTACTGCTGAATCAAGATCAATGACAATTAAGCATACAGTTGCATAGTTAGAATCCCAGTATTTTGTTTGCAGAATCATTCTCAAACAACTCAACAACAAAGCTTAGGCATGCAATATACTAGTTAACTCCTCCCCCAAAATTCATTCACAGAACTGGTACAATGTGAGCAACAGAATGACAGTTCTCCCTCATGCTCCCCTGTTAATGTGTTTCAAATATTGCTTTTTTGGTCCAAAACAAAAGGCTAAATGAGTGATCAAATCTTCAAAGTCACTGGCCTCTTCTGAGAATAATGAAAGTGAATCCAATACATGTTCACCAGAGTACATCAACACTGATAAGTCAACATTCGAGGCAACACCAAATGGGCAAGGAAATGGAGCCTCTCAATTGCACCACGCCCCCGAGTAACACTAACCTTTGTACTAGATGATTCAAA
>NC_136065.1:1797410115-1797565115 GCF_964261635.1 Lissotriton helveticus | reverse complement strand
TCCATTACTGCTACTAACCATGCATGGCACTCACTCCTGCACCGACAGGGCGGAGCGCTACTATACTCGCCGGAGATGCCACTGGAGTGGATGCTCTGGCTCCCGCCTATGGCTGAGAAGGGGGTTACCAACGAGCTGGCGAAACTAGGTCTCCGCCGAGCGGGGGACCTTTTCCAGGACGGAGTGGTCAAAACATGGGATTAGGTGCGTGGTGAGTGTAGCGAGATCCCTATGCTGCGACGCTTCCAGGTCCATAGGGCGCGGGCTGCCCTCTCGGAGCTGCTTGGTCCGGACATGGCAGAGCCCCCAGACGTACTAGACGTACTGACGTCATACGTCATCAAGACGTCATCAAGAACAAGGAGCCTCGGAAGCTCCTCACTAATCTCTATGGGGTGGCTAGGTCGCAAGGAGAGCACCAGATTATGAAAGCGAGACTGGCGTGGCAGAGAGACCTGGAGACCACGTTAGATGATGCAACATGGCGGTACTGCTGTGAAAGCACGAAGCGGATATCGCTTAATGGCAGGCACAGGTTGATCCACTTTAAGTTCCTGCAGAGGGTGTATTACACCCCGGAGAGACTCCACAGATATGGGCTGCGGCAAACGGCGAACGTACCCACGCTGCTGACGCTGACTTCCTGCATTTGACGAGGAATTGCCCGGGCATCCAGACATTCTGGTGCGATGTATTTTCGGAAATGAGCAAAATCCTGGAAGTAGACATGCCCCCGGAACCGGGCTTGGCGCTCATTGGCAATTCCAAGCGACTACCAGTCGCACTTCGCAGGCTCACGGACATGGGGATGCTAATGGCTAGGAGAGTAGTAGCGCACTGTTGGATGAGAGGACCGCTCCCAACCAGAACTAGGTGGGCGCGAGACATGTTGTACTGTAGCACGCAAGCGGAAAACTATAGTGAACTGCTGCCCCCAAAAGCCGCCCTAAAAATTTTTGGGCTCTGTACCAAACTTACCTCAATGGGAGGGAGCGAGAGGAATCTGACAGCCCAGAGAGGGAAACGCTAAGACAACAAGCAAACAAGAACATGGAACCTGAGCCTCAGCTGGTGTGAGTGGAGAGCTGTACACATGATCCAGGGGTGCTACGCGGAGAGTGATGAGGGCATGGAGCGAAGTGGGCATTGACTAGATGAGCGGGGTGGTAAAGGAATCATACAGGTTACACCCAGTCTAGTCGTGTCACCACACTAGGGACAGATACTCTGGAGGGTCTAACGCAGAGGGGGCGCGGACATTGCTTAGCGGCACACTGAGGGTAGGTGTGGCTGTAAAATAGACCTAGGCATTACAAGGACCAACACGCTTTTGTTGCACATAGTGATCGCATTGAGGGAGGGGTGGGCGGGGGGACTGGAGACAGAGTTGGGAATTGTATTAGTTTAGTTAGGACACGAACGCACTTGTCTTGAATACTGGTTGCGGAGTACTGGGAGGGGAGAGCGGGGACAAATTGGTGGTTAAAATTAGGAAAATGCACATGACAACTGCACCCTGCTCTGTTGCCGGTGATACTTACGAATTTGTCAGTTGATAAGACGAACGTGCCGCCAGACCCCCGGGTTGTCGGCTGATGGGCCGTGTACGAATGTGCTTATTGTTTACTTGACATAGATATAAAACGCGGCCGGCCCATGAAGTTGTAGGCCTGAAGCTGTGTACTTGAAGTTCGTGGCAATAAAATCTTAAATAAAAAAAAAAGTATTCCTTTATTGGCCCAGTATTGTTTTTAATTAAAATACTCGCACCCATTTTCGGGAATTCCACAAAAAAATTCCATAAAGCCACTCCGCGCAATTCTGCACTGCTCTCTGTAAAAATTTACCACAAAAGCACAGGAACAACGGGGCGTGGCTTGGCCACCAACAGAAATGGACGCGTGAGCACGAAGCTCCGTGCCCACCTCTAGTTTTATCCTGCTTAAATTTGCCCTGCTGTCCCTAGAGGGCCGGCCATCATCGCCTCCAGCTGCGTGGACCCTGGGGAGCCGTCCGCTGTGGCGAGTGCTGACCTGCAGCGGCGAAACGCCGCACCGCCGAGGAGTCCATTAGTCCGGCGTCAGCCATCTTTCTGCGGCCTACACAGCCAGGCTCATCCCCGGCCTAGAGTGCGCAGTTGGCCGTGCCGGAGAGCGTGCGAGCCGGCCCCAACTTGTGGCAGCGAGCGAGGACACCGGAGGTGCAGCGGGCCTCGGAGCGGCCGGAGATCCCAATGGTGCCCTGTTGTGGCCCTGGTGGGCTGAAGCAGCGCTGCATTCCTGCGACGCTCAGACCTCGAGGTGGGGTTGCGGGGCAGCCTACTAGGCCCTGGTGGATCGGATACCACCAGTGGCCGGTCGACCCCTGGGACCAGAGCGAGCGGACTTATAGTGGAGACTGGCTATGCCGCAGAGGGCCCCCACTGATGCCTTTGCGGGACAGCGCTGCGCACCTCCTCGAGCATTCGGCCTAGGCCCTGGCCGGGACCACGCAGGGGCATAATCGGCGGTGTTGATCGGCTGCCCCGTCTGCGCGCGGTCCTACCTGCTGACCCAGGGTGCCGGCGGGCGCCGTGTGCGGGAGACATGCATTCCACCCCATTGCCCCAGTGCTGATCCCTGCGGCCCCAGTTGAGGAGTGGGGCTGTCTGTTGGTGACCCTTGGCGGTTCGCGTACCGGCAGCGAGGGACCCAGGGGTGCTGACGGAGGTCCACCTCTTCTGCCAAGGGACACTATTGACGGAAGGCGGTCTCTGGGCCCTGCGCCCGGGCGGACATCGTTGTTGCGAATACTGGGGCCCCGACTGCATAGCGCGTGTCCACCTGTGCAGCTGGAGGATAGACTATAGCCCGCCACCACATCCGACTTGCAGCGCAGCGGATTGACTAGGATTGGCACGATCACGGGCACATCTGGGTCGTCTTTGCTTCTACTTCTGGGGGCTCTGTGGGTCCTCTGGGGCCTGGAGCGGTCCGGAGATTTCCTGCGACGCCCGGCGAGCGGGGCCAACTATGACCACCATGGAGCCCTGAGGGACATCCGGCGCGACAGCGTGGAATCTGCTGTTGGGAGAAGCCCTATCGCCTCCGTGGTCAGAGGTACAAGCTATTGTTATAGAGGGGTGCTCCTGGCGAACCTGTCTTGGGGGGACGTTCACGGACGCAGGGCCAGGGAACTGCATGAACGCTGGTACGATGGGGAAACCACGCCCGAAGCCGGGCGCGATGCCCCCTGACCCTGCTGCGGACCTACCCGGAGATCAGGACCTGGGCCTGTCCGAGGACCCCACAGCGGGACTACAGCAGCGCCAGATGGAACAGATCCTGAAGGCCATTCCTGACACGAGGGAGGCCCTACATCATGACATCGCCCAGGTGTCCACAGGATTGGAACTCTTGCGAGCAGACCACGGGAAGCTGGTGGACCGCGTCACGCAAGCCGAAGCTACGCTGGATTCACTGGCACCAGCTCAAAAGGCGACAGAGGCCACCCTGGGGGACCTACAGAGGAGAGTACAGCTACTGGAAAAAAGGGCCGAGGACGCAGAGGGCCGCAACCGGCGCAATAATATACGCGTGGTGGGATTGCCAGAAAAAACGGAGGGGATTGACATGGTGAGCTACCTGGAAACCTGGCTGCGTGAGGTGGTTGCTCCTGAGGGGCTGACCCAATTTTACACACTGGAGCGGGCTCACCGGGTCCAGGCCCTTCCCCCGGCGCCAGGGCGGCCCCCTCAACCAGTTGTAGCGGGCCTTCTTCACTACAAAGATAGAGACATGATCCTGCAGAGAGCGCGAGCGATGGGGCCCTACCAAGTAGACAATG
Organism: Lissotriton helveticus; assembly: GCF_964261635.1. NCBI lineage: Eukaryota > Metazoa > Chordata > Amphibia > Caudata > Salamandridae > Lissotriton > Lissotriton helveticus. The sequence continues at coordinate 1,797,561,290 of NC_136065.1, read as the reverse complement.
CACGTGTTTCAATCTACTCCGACTACTCTTTTGAGGTACAACGCCACCGCTCCTCTTTTTTAGCAGTGAAGAAGGCTCTTCGAGAGGAGGGTATTCGATACTCGCTCTTGTTTCTAGCCCGCCTACGGATATTGATGGATGGCAAATCCTCCTTCTATAACACTCCTGTGGAAGTGTGGCACTGGTTGGAGTCTTACAAGGCCGGGACGGATGCTCCCACGGCAACTGGAGAGCTACAGAACACTGCACTTAAGCCTAGGCGGAGCAGACGGAATAAAAGACAACTGGCGCGGACGCCCTCCGAGTCGCAAACGGAACTGGAACGCAAGGAGGCCCTCAGGGCGGTTTCCACTATTTCCAGGGCCGTGACCTCTTTTTCTTCAGTGGACTCCGGGTCTCGGAGGGGTTTGGATGATGCAACATCTGAGGGCTCGGGGGCGGTGACCAAACACTGCCCCATGTCACGCCACAAACTGCAGATGGCCTTTTGGACGAGTAACCCCTGTACCCCCCTCATTATGGTATAGTACGATAATGTGATTATGAGCCTGTGGCGGGGGGAGGAAGGTGTGGTTTAGGAGGTTGTAGACTTGCCGTGATGATGGCAAAATTTGCTTTGAAAGTCTTTATGATGGCTGCCTAGGACTACGGGACATCAGGGGAGTTATTTGGGATGTTGGGTTACCAGATCACGAGAGATTCGTTGTCCATGATACTGAGGTGCCGAACCCCCTTTGCTCTCACACCAGTTGTGAGACTCTGGTTGCTACCAGAGACTTTCTTTAATTGGGGATTTTGACTTTGGATGGGTTCCTGCAGTTTAGTGGCCGTTCTGGGGGTGGGTGGGAAGGGGGTTTGTTGGGCTGTTTTGGGGTTTCAGTGCGCCCGGGGATTTGATGACGAGACGATTCACATGTATAATTTTGAATAGGGACCCTACCTGAACTGAAATGTATCACCTGGAATGTGAGGGGATTGAATTCCATGATAAAGCGCCACAAAGTGCATGCCTATTTGGTACGTAGGGGGATCCAGGTGGCTTTTGTGAAGGAAACGCATCTTGATCAAACTGAAGGGCGGGCCTTGCAGCGTACGTGGAGGGGCCAACTGTTTTATACTGCCTTTTCTGCTTTTGCACGGGGGGGTTCTGATATGGGTGAGAGCAGGAGTTCCATTCCAACCCCTGACTACAATGGTGGATTCCGAAGGGAGGTTTGTGGCAGTGCAGGGCCGGCTAGATGGGAGGGACTTGACGCTATGTAGTGTTTACGCCCCGAATGTGGAGCAGGCTGCCTTTTTTGCACGCTTATCTGGAAAACTGGCAACGGTCTTGGCTGGCACGATCATACTTGGGGGAGGGAGGGGGGGGGGACTAACTCTGTGGTTGATGTGGAGCTGGATAGGTCACACCCACCACTAGCTCAGTCCGCGGTGCATAAGGGAGACGAGATTGGCAAGACACATGGGGTCTGGTTGACACATGGCGGACACACCACCCTGCTGAGAGAGACTATTCATTTTATTCCACACCACACGCCCTACATGTTCGACTAGACAGTAGTTTATGCTCACCAGAAGTTCAGGGTTTGGCCCGCCATAGTGAGTACCTGGCGAGAACGATCTGACCATAATCCCTGTTTGGTGGTGGTCCAATGGGACTAGGCAGCGACAGGCGATTCCCACCTGGCGTTTGAACCCGCTGGCGTTGGAGGACTCAGTTTTTAAATCGGGAGTGCAGGAAGGTATAGAGCGTTACTTTGCCAAAAATGAGGGGACGGCGTCAAGTAGGGCCCTTAAATGGGATGCCTTTAAGGCGGTGATTCGGGGAGTTTGTATCTCATCCACAGCGGGGGCTCGCAAGACTCTGCTGCAGGATCTTGCGAAGGGCGAGGATCGGTTACGTCAGAGCGGGACAGCCACGCAGATTCGGGGTCTCGCGAAGCGGTTTCGGCTGCCCGTGAGGAGGTCGCGGCACAAATGGAGAGACTCCGCTGTTTTGACCATAAGGAATACCTCATTCGGGCTCATGCTGAGCGGGATAAGGTGGGCTCCCTGCTGGCCTGGCAGGCTAATCCTGCCGCCCGCGGCACCCCGATTTTGTCCCAGTCTACTGTGGAGGGCCGTTTGGTATATTCCCAGAAAGAAATTAATGACCAATTCTTCGCCTACTATGAACACCTCTATAGGAGTGCGATGCCTGACATACCTGGATATCTTCATGGTTTCCTAGCTGCTGCTCAACTGCCGCGCCTAGATCCGGAACTAGCGGATAGCTTTGGAGGAGATAACGGAGGGTGAGATTCGTACAGCGATCAAACATATGGCTCGCCGTAAAACCCCTGGTGCGGACGGTTTACCAATCGAGTTTTACACAGCATACGCAGACATACTTGCCCCACGATTGCAAGCTATTTACAGGGAAGCTTTGGACACCGGTGTATTGCCTGCGACTGCCCGAGAGGCACTTATAATCCCGTTGTTAAAGCGTGGGGGGGATGCCAGCTCTCGCTCAGCTTATCGACCATTGTCCATGCTTACAGTGGACTATAAAATCTTGAGCAAGATCCTGACGACGCGACTAACGCACATGAGGGCCCTGATTCATCCGGATCAGGCCGGTTTCATTCCCCAGCGCACCACGGCGACATGTATACGCCGGCTCATTCGGCTCATGGGGGAAGATTTCGAAGGTCTCCCAGAGGCTGCTGTGCTTTCAATCGATATTGAAAAGGCCTTCGACAGCGTTGAATGGCCATACCTATTCCGAGTTTTGAGGGCATTTGGATTGGGTGACCGGTTTGTGCAATGGACTACATTGCTCTATAATGCAGCTACTGCTAGAGTGAAAACGGGAGCCACGATATCGGCCGTGTATCAGGTGGGCCGTGGGACGCGCCAAGGGTGTTCGCTGTCCCCCCTCGTTTGAGCTGGCCATCGAGCCCTTATCTCATGCTCGGATGGGTCAGGCGTACGAAGGTTTGACGCTGAGGAGTGAGACCCAATATATAGCTCTGTACGCAGACGATCTGCTGATGTTCTTGGCAGATATCAACGACTCACTACACGGAGCCAAACTCCTGCTTCATAATTTTGGCCATCTCTCGGGATTGAAGGTCAACTGGGGAAATTCCTGCCTTTTCCCAGTGACCCCAGAGAAGATGCACCCCAGATCACCAGGAACCTTCGTTGGGAACATCACTGTCTCCCGTATTTGGGCACCCATATTTATCACTCTCAACTAGACCTGTTGGAGGGAAATGTGAACAGGGCGATCAGGAGCCTACAGGATAACATGGGGTTTTGGCGTACCCTGCCTCTCGGTGGCGGGGAGGGTGGCGCTGCTGAAAATGGTGGTGCTTCCTCACCGATTGTATTTTTTTCGCACATTGCCGGTATGGATCCCAGCGGCGATTTTTCGGAAACTTCACTCCTTGACCACGGGATTCATCTGGGGATCGGGCAGGCGACGAGTCGCTTTGCCCACCCTGCTGCGTCCCAGGGCTGAGGGAGGCCTAGCGGTCCCCGATTTTGAATGGTACTACCTGGCAGCACAATTGCAATGGCTTACGCAGGCAGTGGCTCGGGAGTTCAGGGGGCCGGAAGGACTGTAGGGCAAACTAATTCCCAGACATGTACTCTCTTTTATAGTATTGCGCCAGAAGATAGACTTAGAACAACTCACACTTGAAAAACGTACCATTCGTCTCTGCTGGAATCGGAGTCCCAAACGATCGTGTACCACTCATCCGTATGCCCCAGAGATTCCTCTGGGAATGTGTACGGCTCTCCCACACGGCGGCAGTTGGTCGGCGTTGGCTATTTGGGAAGATCTCAGGCTGCATATGATTGGAGATTTATATAAAGATGGGGCCCTGCTGACTTTAAGAGTTGCAGGACGCTTACGGGCTCCCGAGGGGAGATTATTTGCTTCATGCCGCGTTGATAGCTGGCATTCAGAAGCAGTGGAGTATGGGGCTCTGAGCCTCCGACCTACCTGGGCTTTAAATACGTGGTTATGGCGGCTGGTACTTACAAAGCTGTGACATGCCTCTATAGGAGGCTATCGACAGAAACTTTGTTGCCTCTGGAGGGTTTGTAAAGTAAATGGGAAGCAGATATTGGAAAACCCATTCCTGAGACGACGTGGCCCCAGTTGATTCGACGCGCCTGGAAGGGTACTCGGAACGTTAGATTTCAACTAGTTCATTTTTTTACGTTGCATCGGGCATACTTAACTCCGATTAAGATCTCGCAATATTTTAGCGGCGCTCCCTCACAATGCCCCAGGTGTAGAGTCAATGGAGCTGATTTCTCCCACATGTTTTGGTCATGTCCAAGCCTGACAAACTACTGGATGGCAGTGGTGGATTGTTTGAATACTGTAACAGGCCGGCAGTTAGAGGAAAGACATGGGAACCTGCTTGTTATTATGGTTCCCACATACCCCCCGGACGAAAGTTACTAGCAAATTCTACAACCTGGGTTTGATTCTGGCCAAGAGAGAACTTACCATGCATTGGAAATCAAACGTGGGCCCTAGCTATCTGAGGTGGAAGGCGAACCTACTGCGTTGGGCACAAGCTGAGGGAACGCTCCGACTACAGCAAGCCAGGCGATTAGATAATGATAGATCTCTAGCAGTATCTAGAGCTTGGGAGGCTTTGGTGACAGCGCTCCAGGCCCCTACAGAGGGTTCAAGCGAGGGAGAGGAGGATGTGGTTTAGGGGCGCATAGCCAACTAGACCCGAACCTAGAGCAGGAAAGACAGAGTTTTTCACAATGGGTTTGTCTTGGGACAATGTCCCCTTTGCATCACTTACTGAGGAGAATTTATGATTTACAGAAGGTATCCCTGTAAGATGAGCTTCTTATGTTTTAGTCGCAGGCGCACTGACAGAGTGGGGGGTTTGGGGGAGGTTTAAGTTTGTCCTGGTGAGCTCAGAGTGTCATTTAATGCTATGTGAAATGTTGATGAAACGACCTGGTGTGTTAATATACATGATGCTCACCTTGTTTGCGAATAATAATAAAATGTATTTACAAAAAAAAAAAGCACAGGAATAACGCTGTTTGCAATGCTCTTGTTTAATACATCCTCACACTAAAAATTAACACAAAATGATGGGATTGCATTTCACATACGTTTGTGCAATTGTACAAAAACAAGTAACGTGAATTTCACACACCCTGAAGCAGTTTTAATTTGGTGTGATAGTGCCATAAAAGCCAAGCATTTTTAGGTCTCGCTGGGCTTTTGCAGCGCGCATGCGTGGGATTTTGGAATCAATACGATTGCAGAAGGGGGTTTTAAGCCACGCCCTTCTTTTCAATTGGCTCACGCCCTCGTTTATGTTAAACGAGCGTGCGTGATTGGCAACCGGGCTTTTGGGTTACTGCCTTGTCCACTTTTAGGACGGCCCATGTGGACAGCCCTACGCCATCTTTGTTTACTTAAATGAGCGCACGCTCTCGTTTCTGATAACACAGCTTTTGTATTCTGGTTGCCTTACAACGGACAGACTCTTCCAGTGGCCGATGCTTTCCAATAGTAGACTACACGCCGACGCTATCTTTGTTTGGAGTTGCTTTTGTCCCGTTCAGTGGGCTGTGCTAGTTTGGGCACTAATTGTGGTCACTCTCCCCCCCCCCCCTCCTCCTTGCAGCGCTACATGAAGTTCGGCACCCTGGCTTGGGGTGCACATCAGCCTTATCCTATTCCAGCACACAGCGGTTCTGCACAGGCGCTGAGACTCTGGTGCAGGGGCCCGGGATGTCGTGGTTGCACCCCGACGGGGTAGGGGTGCAGATCGACACCATCACGCCAGAGAGGAGGGCGCTATAAAACTTTGCTCATGCTGCACCTCTATGATGGAAGCTTGAACTACTGCCTGCTTATGTCCTTCAGTGATGACCGCCCAGCTCCAGCCATGCTGTACTGGGTGTGAAGCTTCAAGTGCTGATGCATTGCCTCTACCTGGAGAAGCATGGCTCAATGGTTAGAGCGGCAGACCCTGATGCAGAGGTCTGGCCCAGGACCAGGGTTCAATTCCCGCCTCGGCAGGTCTTGGGCTTAATTTCCTCGGACCTGATAATTCTCGCCTCTGTCCCTATTCTAATCAAGGGTCCCACTCTGCAACTCTGGGCAATAGCTTGCTTAATCTCCACAACGGCCCCAACAGCGCTAGGATGCCTTGCTTCACCTTGGGGGTGCCAAGGAGTGGGCACTTCACAGGGAAAAGCCAGGAAGGGTTCCACAGCGGTATGCATACAAGCGCCGGAGAGACCCCATCTGGGGTGTTTCGGGCACTATACAAGCACTACGACATTTACGACATTTACCTGCACAGGGTGAGAGAACTGCGCTGTGCGTTTTGATTTTTGTGGGGAGGAGGAGGGGTGCGCGCCGGGGTTGGAAGATTGCTCTCCTCTTTATCCTGCAGCGTCTGTGTTAAAGAACCTTGCATTGTTATCATACATTTGCACATGTTCTGTATGTTATTAAAGCTGACACGGTTTCCTCCGCTGTGTGTGTGTCTTGGTGAGTGCTTGTACTGCTGAGGTTTGCTCTGTACTGGTGTGGTGGGTGCTTGTACTGCTGATGTTTGCTCTGTACTCGTGTACAGGTTCTGTGTGTACTGATTTAGCACTTGTTTGCATCAGTGCTCCAGAGTACTTTGTTTTCTATGTTTACCCACACTACCCCAGTTTCCGAGAGCAAGTCAAGCTGTCTGGTTGTCTATGTGTGGGACAAAAGTGTGTGAGAGTCTTGCACAGTTGCTCAACATGCCGCCCCTGTTCTTTCTGGAAGCTAGGCTGCACTGCCTCTGTCAGTTTTTAAGGGAACCCTGCACTATTACCTGTGTTACACATACTCTTCATATGCGGGAGGCTTGTGCTCCTGTGTTGTATCAGTTCTACGTTTGGGAAGAAAGCCCTTCGTAAGCAAGGGGTTTGATGTTCATTTACTATTTTTCAAACCCTTAGGGTATAACATTTTAACTAAGGTAATCCTTGCTAGATCCTCTTATAAAAACCTGGCAGGTTTAGTTATTTGCTCTTTTTAGATGTGGACCTGCACTCCAATCCTGAACTTATGATTCTCAAATCTTTTTTCTACGGTTGTCTGAGTAAGTGAGGTACTTCAGTTGGGGATCGCCTGAAACCCTTACTAAATCTGCCCTGACGAGACCTGGGAACAACTAGATCTGTGAAGTGCTCAACTGTGTCCCTAGGTTTCTAAATGGTTAAAGACATTTGTCCAAAAAAACAACGTTTTCAATTAAATACTGCACACTTGAAATTCTTTGTGAATCCATGGAGAGTTAAACACGTCTTCCGGGAATATTCTAGGTAGGTTCGGCTTTCAAATGGGCATTATTTACTGATTTTGGGTTTCTTCGGAGTTTAAGTGGTTTTTGTGCATTACTTTCTTATAGCTTTGGTGAATTTGAGATTGAATTCAGACGGGTCTGGGAGCACTGTTTCAACGCGGGCAGGTGAAAGACGGCGTGTTTTCAAAACCGCCTTGATATCGGTTTAGTCATACCAGAGGAATTTGTAAAGCTGGTAAGAAGTTGTTTTTACTAACAGCTGCTCACGTATCTGTATAGTTTTGGAAAGGGAGACAGGAGCTGTATATTTTTACTTGATGTCATTTATTCTTTAGAGCACCGATTTCTGGCAGGGATAATCCGCGAGTAATCATTCCATGAATGTTGGTATCATTGGGAACTTTGGTGTTGGTGGCGGTTGGTGAACATAACACTTTTCCTACTTTTTGAACACACCTAAACATTTTACATTACTTATGTTTGAAGATATTTTCCCCTGAAGAAGGGTTTTTTCTATAACCCGAAATGCATTGGGATTTTTAGTTTTCTTAAAACATTCACAAAGAAATCATAAAATGTACATATTTTCATTCACTACTTTTGTAGATTCGTGTATAATCAAGTTTGTACAATTAGGTTCACAGAGATTGTTTGTGCATATATATTTGAATACAATTTTGGTTGGGTAAGAATTTCAATTGTGCAGTATTGCATTAAAAACGCTGTTTATTTGGACAAATGTCTTTAACCATTTAGAAACCTTAGGGACACAGTTGAGCACTTCACAGATCTAGTTGTTCCCATGTCTCGTCAAAGCGGCAGGTTTAGTTACCTGCCATACTTTCATAATAAAACAAGCATTTGCACTGCAATAGGTCTCGCATTTATTTAAAGCTATTGGCATAGTAAATAACGCCTTTTATTTAGGTTTTAAAAACAAAAAGCATTGTCATTTGCAATGTCAATAGCTCAAACTCACTTAAATGTGAGACCTATTGCATTGCAAATGCTGGTTTTAAAATGCTACAAAAACTTTCTGCTCTACAACTGGCTATTGCTGTGACTTAATTCTTTCCTAACCCAAGTGGTCAGTTAAAAGCCCAAGTATGAGGTTAAGTGATACTGTTAGGAGAAAAGGCTTTTTATCCATACACAACTAACTCAAACCTGGGGGCGTGGCTGTGGCGCGTAGCTGAATGGCTGCCTTGTGAGGGAGCTCCACGCGCCGGAATCCACTACCGGGCGATTACCATCCTTAATCCTGCTGGGCACCGAGTATAAACCCATCTGGGGGTTTTATGGAGGCAGCGGCACATTATGAGGCGGCACAATTGAATTGAGCCCCGTGCTTTCACCCTGACCTTTCGAGACCTGCGGATCGCGGAGCGAACAAAATGGCGGCGCCGCGCTGGGAGATCTGAGCGCACCCTAGCTGACTGTACCCATGGAGTGGTAGCTGTGTGTGGCTGACGCCAAGGTGCGCAGAGCGCTTTCAGTACCCGAGCCTGGTCGGAGGCTGACTCTCGGCGACTGTGATATATCTTGAGGAGGCGGAGAGTACCAGTCGGCGCGACAAGCCGTGCCCATCTGAGAACCGCATATCACTCCACTGGCGGTTCCCGACTGGCTCTGCCGGGAGTGGGATCGACGGCCTGCCGTTGCGGTCAGGAGGCGGCAGAGGGAAGGCTGCTCACTACTGAGGCACTGACGCTGTGGAGGCGAGGACACGGAGCGGTTACCTACAAGGGAGGTGCTGGTGAGTGGGGCGCTAATGTGGCCGGGTTCGCTGGGCCAGAAGGCCTGAGGGGTGATCTGCCCATAGACTGCGGCGGAGCCCTACGGGTCTTGTGCGGCGGGGTCTAGGGAGGCTGCGGTCAGGGCGGCGTCGCTCACGCTGCCAGACCGGGTGCAGTGCTGTTCGCGGGGCCGGTGGGGCACTTCCTGTCAGCAGCCTTACTCCGCTTTTGGGCCGGTCTCGGTCACGAGCGGGTGAGGTGCTGCGGGGGGGCCTCGAGGCAGCGGGCCTGTGTGGGACTGTAAGTGTTTGCCGCAGGTGTTTTGGATGGCGAACTGGCGGCGATGAGTGGCACCTTTTTAAGTTGTGACACGCAGGCATACTGCCAGTAGCACTGGCCCTCCCGGCGATCTACGTAGCATTGTGTGGTAGAGGCACCCGGCAAAGAGTGAGGAGGTTCAACGGGGGACTGTGAGGCTGTCTAGGCAGGACTTTCATGCTGTTTGCTCTCTAACTGCTTGTAGGTGCTATCAGCCTGCTGGCTCACGTGGTGTATCATCATTGGCAAATCGGACCCCAAGCAAGTGAAGTTGGCTTTCGAGAGCAAACGGAAGACACGAGCAGTGGAAGGCTCGGGCGAGCAGGGCGAATCTAGAGGCGCGCCGTCTACGCCTGCTGATGCCGAAGACGATAACAGAACGACACTCCTCAAGCTGCGCGCAGGGCTGAAGTCCATTGACAGCAAAATAGACGCTTTGGCGACCGGTCTTGATGTCGTAAAAAAGAAAGTGGATAAGCATGAGCTCCGGTTAGACATCCTGGAGAACCGGATGTCTGATGGTCATGATGCACAGGCCGAGACTCGCACTCAGATCCTACAAATGGAAAAGGTCCTGGAGGTGATCAGCGCAAAGAATGAGGACTTGGAAGCGCGCTCCAGGCGCAATAATGTAAGAATTATTGGCCTTTCGGAGACCTCGCCCATATCCAAGATGGAACCTTTCATTGATGGCATGTTGCGCAAACCTTTTGGGACTGCTCTATCAAGTATGATGATTGTGGTGAGGGCTCAGATCGTTGGGGCCCAGGCCCAAGCCGGGTGCACCGCCGCATCCAATCATCGCTCGACTGCTTAATTATGCGGAGAGAGATTCTATCCTAAGGGAAGCGAGGGCAAAGGAACCGGTGGTGTACAAAGGTGACATGTTATCCTTCTTCCCTGACTATAATTCGGCAGTTCAATCGGCACGTCGGTAGTTTGTCCCGGTGAAAAAGTTGCTGAGGGAGGCCGCGGTGCCCTACGCTATGTTCTACCCGGCGAAGCTGAAAATCACTCACGAGGAGCAGTCTCATTTCTTTACAGATGCGAAATCTGCATTGAAGTTTACGAAACATCTGCAAGGCAAAGCCTCAACGTCAACGGACAGATGACAAGCAGACGATGTCCGGATTGGATGATACAGATTGATACAGTATATTATCATGGCCGCTTATTGTCCTCCTACTGAACTGATGTGCCTTCTTGATCTGGGCAGACAACTGATGTCCTAGGCAGTACATTATATCGGGGTGGGGGTCGACGGGGTCGCCCGTTGTAATTGTTGCTTCCTGGGGGTCCTGGATGAGGTTGTGCAATGATCCTCCCGTGGCTATTTGAGTGGGACTTAGCAGTTATAATATGGAAATAGTTCCGGCGCCGCACCTTGGTGCGTGTATACGCTGCTGTACCTCTTCCCCAAGAGGGTATTACCCGTATGGTTGTAGTAAGGTGGGTGGTGGGGGGGTGCTGGTCTCGACCTGATTGGGAGGTTGGAGTGGGTGGAGGGGGGGGGGGGGGTCGCGGCGGGGTTTGTGCAGTTTTTGTATGTTATGAGTTCTTTGAGTATTGAAGTCAGTCACAAGTGCGAGATAAGATGCATGCTGAACACAGCGCTAGTGTTTTGCAGTCGCTTGTGCGGTCTCCCTGGGGGCTCTGTGTCACGAACAGCTACTATTAGGATTATGTATGTTTAATGGCTGATAACTGTGTAATCTTAACTTGGAATGTTCGCGGCCTCAATTCTCCCAAAAAGGTGCGGCAGGTGTTAGCATATCTAAATAGACACGGGGTACAGGTGGCGCTGTTGCAGGAGACGCATCTGGCTCCGCTGGCGGCATGTGGGGCGCTGGGCGGGTTTTCGACTTGCTGCCTCGTATTCCTCCTATGCGAGGGGTGTGTTGATATTGGTGAAGGGGGTGGATTTTCAAGTGTTGCACACGTTTACAGACAATGAGGGGCGGTGCGCTATGGTGTGCGGGAAGCTGCATGGTACGTTAGTCACCATTATAAATATGTATGGACCAATTGTGGATGATCCAGCGTGTGTGACTCGGATATGTGAGCGATTGAGGGAATGGCCAGCTGCGCCTGCTGTCTGGGGGGGGGGGGAGATTTGAATACTTACTTGAATGCGAAGTTAGATAAGTCGAACCCTGAGATGCATCGCACCTCAGAGTCGCTGTGAGTGTGCTGCGGGCTATGGAAGAGTTAGGGCTGTGTGATGTACGGCGGGCGCGGAACCCGCAGCAGCAGGAGGGAACGCATGCGACACCTATGCATGGGAGTTGGTCTAGGCTTGACTATTGGCTGATTGGTGATGAGCTTATGGAGTGGGTTGTCAAGGTGGCGCCACTGTCACATACACTGTCGGGTCATAACCCGGTGCGACTGGTCCTGAGGAATCCAACTGGAGTGTGTCGTCCTTTTTTCATGGAGACTGCGCTCTGAAGGGCTCCTCGATTCTGTGTACGAGAAGACCATACATGAAGCTATAGAGCAATACTTCACGTTAAATAAGGGTACTGTTGATCAGGCTGCGACGTTATGGGAGACCTTTAAGGTCACCATTAGAGGGGTATGTATTGGGACTGCAGCAGGCATACTTCGTGATATACGAGCACAGTTGCAGAGAATTGAATCCGAGCTGCGCGAATTAGATTGTGAATATGCTACCCGCCCGATTTGCCCAAACTGGCTCGGATACAAGAACTGATAGCGGAATACGATTCGCAGGCGGAGGCAGAGATCAACTATGTATCTCGTAGGCATGCAGCTAGACGGTACAGGGAGGCGGGCAGGCCAAGCCGGACGCTGGCGTTTAAGATCAAAGCTAGGTCTGAACAGCAGCGCGTGGATAGGATAGTGGATGATGCGGGAGCCGAGCATTATGCTCCGGGGGCTATCACGGAACAGTTTTGTATATTTTACGTGGATTTATATAGCACGCGAGGTTCGCTGCCGACAGAGGAATTTGACGCATATTTGGACGATATTGCGTGTGCCTGGTTGTCTGATGCGCAGCGTAAGTATCTCTGTCTCCCCATTGATGAGCAGGACATTAAATCGGCAATTGCGGCGCTACCTAATGGCAAGGCGCCAGGCCCGGATGGGCTCTCGGTAGAATTTTATAAGAAGTATGCATATCTGCTGGCGCCGCATCTGTTGGAAGTTTATGCAGAAGCGTACGATACCGGGTTGCTTCCTCCATCATTACGAGAGGCACTAATTGTCACATTGCTTAAGAAGGACAAGGTGACTCATACCGCCCGCTATCATTAATTAATATCGATGCCAAGATCTTGGCGAAGATCATAGCCACTAAACTGCAGCCTTTGCTGCGAGGACTGATTTTACCTGATCAATCGGGTTTTATGTCTGAGCGGTCCACCTCGCATAACCTCCGCTGTTGGAAGCTGCGGCAGTGTTATTGGATGCTGCCAAGGCGTTTGACTCTGTGGCGTGGCAGTATATGCATCAAGTTTTGCGACGTATGGGGTTCCCCCCACTGTTTCTCCAATGGATAATGGTGCTTTACACGGCGCCGTCGGCGAGGGTCGGCGGGCTAACATCTGAATCGTTGTGTATTGAGCGGGGAACTCGGCAGGGCTGCCTCCTCTCGCCCATGCTGTTTGCGATCATTTTGGAACCGCTGACCTGCGTTATGGGTTGCATTTGCCAAGGCCTGTTGACTCCGATTTTGAAGCCGACACCGCCGACAGCGAGAGCCTTCGTGGGACAGCTCGTGATTCACTCCAGGACATCCTCGGTGCCCCAGAGACCACGTGGTAGCGGAGAGAAGCTACACGACATCGACCTGATTGCGCCCGACATTGCCTGGTTCCTTCCTGGTCACTGGCTAGTGACCCAGACTCTGTCCCCTCTGCTTTCAGGTACTCTCCAACTTCGATCCACCCTTGGATCGCACCGGACACTTCTCTTCTGGACACCTGCAGCATCTTTATCTCCAGGCACCCTAGATCTTCGTGACGAAACGCGACACACCTTTGCACCCGCTTCCTGTGGGTGAGGTAACTCTTGAACGCCGGTGCTCCTGTAGTGTTTTACACCTCTAGTGTCCAAGTCTAAAGTTTTGTCCTTCTAGTCCAGTCGGAAGACGCTTAAAACTAACTCGATAACTTTTACGCACCATTGACTTTTCATTGGTGCATGCCTGTGCTTTCTGCACTGCACCCGAATCCCGCGGGCTACTCCCGCCCTAACTGCTGTTAGTGCATCGTAGTCCAAGCGATTCCCAAGGCCCTAGGCCTTACCCCCGATCAATTAGTGATTGTTATACCACTTTATTGATATATGGTTTGAGTGGCCACCGGCCTCATCCAAAACGTGCAACTTGTCTATGTTATACTGTGCTTTTATTTAAACGCTTGTGCTTCATTGCTCATAAAGAGTAGTGGGGATTATTCTAAGAATAAATACATATATTTTGATAATATATAACTGGTGTGGTGTCCTTTCATTTGGTATTACAGGATTGTATATGGTAAAACAGCTTGCTTCACTCGCCCTCTGAAGTTAAGCCTTTAAGGCTGCTTAGTCCATGCTACCCTAGGATAGCTTGTCTATAAGGTTGACTTACAACCACCACCATAAGGGATTGTTTGGACTGATACAAGGTGCCCCCAGAATTGGAGACATCATACATCAGGCCAACTTCTCACACCCGGTGCCCTGACACAGGGCTCTGTATAGAGGACAACCCAAGGGCGCATACCACCAGGCCTACGATCGGACTCAAACCTAAGAGGGTGGACGGCTCTACAGAGCAGGAGAAATAGAGCGACACAGGCCCGAGGACCACCGAGGGGACGCGTATCGCAGCCGGGAGCAATAGCGGGGAGCTCACTAAACAAGTTGCTGACGATTCAGGCTCAGTGGCAGACGAGATCACTTGCGCCCGACAAAAGGCCCCCGGACAATCCACACAGGCAAACATACTGAGTATATCAAGGCCCGCGGTCGCCTACGTTCCAATTGAGCACGCCCAACTACCTGCGGTGGAGGAGCTAGAACCGGTAACTGCGCAAAGCACACGACCGCCCTTGGGGTAAAATGGGTAAGCCAGATATGAACCAACCTAAAATAAACTTTGATCGTTCCAAAAAAAGCACCAGAACATGCGGGTGAAGAACACCAGACAACCACGCCACCTGCGCAGGCTGCGGGGGGACTCACTGCGGACAACATACAATCAATGTTCCTCACGATTCATACGACACTGACAAACAGACGGTAAAATAGACAACCTTACACACAAAGTTGATCGTATGTCTGAACGGCTCGACAGGCATACATAGCGGATTGACATGGCAGAACGTAGGATATCTGACTTAGAAGACAACTACCCAAACTACAGCAAAACAATCTGGAGTAGACAAACAGTTGGCTGCGCTAACCGCCAAGGCGAAGGATTTGGAAGCCCGATCAAGATGAAGCAACATCAGAATTATGGGAATTGCAGAAACGACAAACACAGGCCCAATGGAGAAATACGTAGAACACCTTATGAGAAGAATGTTGGGCAGAGAGACATTCTCGGAGGTGTTCTTGATCGAAAGAGCACACAGGTCCCTAGCCCCGAAGCCACCAGTGGGCACCAGGCCACACAACCCATCATAGCCAAGATGCTAAACTATCGGGATCGCGACGCAGCACTCCAGAAGGCCCGAGAAGTGGGCACTTTGCAACACGAGGTTATGGACATAGCTTTATACCCTGATTTCATGCAGGATGTACAAGAAGCGAGGAAAAAATATACACAGGCCAAGCAAAAACTCCGAGACCTGCAAATCCCATATGCCATGCTATATCCAGCCCGGATGAAGATCACAGACGACGGCGCGGCTAAGGTCTTCAACGAACCTAAAGATCTCTTAAAGTATCTGCAGCTGAGGAAACCAAAAGGGGAACGCAGACGTTCGCCATGAGACAGGCAGCAAGACCAAAGACCATTGTCAGATGGGGAATGCTATGGAACTAAAACAACGAGTGACTTATCATATGGCTTTAGTAAGTCGCTGCCCTGGGAGAGATTCACTCAGAAGCTCTAGCTGCTGCTAGAGCAATCAACAAACTAGCGAGGAAGGATCTGAAGCCAGAGATACCTAGTTGCGGACCTGAAGCGCTGAGATCCACCCACCCATCCTCCCCCAGGTGGACAGAGAAACAACACAGTGACCCAGATAAGTCATGAGCAAGTTGACATGATCTGCACGTTGGGGCGAAAAGACATGCTACAAATGTTGTTGAGTTGTTCATATACCTAGTGTTAGGCATCGACATGTTACATAACGATACTAGTAGTGGAGGTGTTTGCTGGAGTACTGCATTTATGAGTTAGATAAGAAGGCCCCCCCTCAGGGAACCCAAGTAGAGGGGGTACATCCCAGGCTACTCCCACCCACTTGTGTACATCGCACTTGTTCTTGTTTTTTCTTTTTTTAAGGGATGTTTAACGTTATGCAAGCAAGGAGAGGAGAACCAGGAACGATAACGTTGCGGGAGATGTCTTCGTCGAGGGACTTTAGACGAAGTGGGAGGGGGAGGGCAGGGGAGGGTATTTTTGAAAATCACAAGGTAGCATTTGATGACACCGCAATTCACAAGCAAGACTATGCACGAACCAAAACAGTAACTCGGGCAGAGACTGCATACCCTATCCATGCACAACATGACCACCGCGACGCGCCAAGTTAGGACACTGACATTTATGTCATGGAACGTGAGAGGCTTACAGGACCCACGAAAAATCAGGAAGGTTCTTGCGTACTTAGATAGACAAAGTAGATGTTGCCTGTATCCAAGAAACACACATTGCACCCCAGCGGGAGTGCAGAATAGGGCAAAGATGGGTGACATTTCGAGTGGCGTCCTCTTACTCAAACTACGCAAGAGGCGACTAATTTTGATTAAACGCGGTACACCATTTACACCCATCACGGTGACAAAAGACGATCAGGGAAGATACATCATAATCAATCAATCAATCAATCAATCAGGTCATTTATAGAGCGCACTACTCACCCGTAGGGTCTCAAGGCGCTGGTATGGGGGGGGTGCCGTTACTGCTCGAACAGCCAGGTCTTGAGCTTCTTCCTGAAGGAGAGGTGGTCTTGGGTCAGGCGCAGGTCGGTTGGGAGTGAGTTCCAGGTCTTGGCGGCCAGGTAGGAGAAGGACCTTCCTCCTGTGGTGGCTCTTCGGATGCGGGGGACGGCGGCGAGGGCGTGGCTGGTTGATCTGAGGAGGCGCTTGGGGGTGTAGAAGTTGATCCGGTTGTTGAGGTAGCTCGGGCCTTGGTTGTGTAGGGCTTTGTGTGCGTGGGTGAGGAGACGGAAGGTGATTCTCTTGTTGACCGGGAGCCAATGCAGATCTCTCAGGTGTCCGGAGATGTGGCTGCGTCGGGGGATGTCGAGGATGAGCCTGGCCGAGGCGTTCTGGATCCGCTGGAGTCTCTTCTGGAGCTTGGCGGTGGTTCCGGCGTAGAGGGCGTTGCCGTAGTCCAGTCGGCTGGTGACGAGGGCCTGGGTGACCGTCTTCCTCGTCTCGGTGGGGATCCACCGGAAGATCTTGCGTAGCATGCGCAGGATGTTGAAGCAAGACGAGGAGACGGCGTTTACTTGTCTGGTCATGGAGAGGGAGGAGTCCAGGATGAAGCCTAGGTTGCGTGCGTGGTCCGTCGGTTTGGGTGCGGTGCCCAGGGCGGGGGGCCACCAGGAGTCGTCCCAGGCGGAGGGCGCGGAGCCCAGGATGAGGACCTCCGTTTTGTCCGAGTTCAGTTTCAGGCGGCTGGTCGTCATCCATTCGGCTACCTCTCTCATCCCTTCGTGCAGGTTGGCTCTGGCGGTGGCGGGGTCGTTGGTCAGGGAGAGGATCAGCTGGGTGTCGTCGGCGTAGATTATGTTGAGGTTGTGTTGGCGTGCGATGGCCGCGAGGGGGCTCATGTAGACGTTGAAGAGGGTGGGGCTCAGTGAGGATCCTTGAGGGACGCCGCAGATGACTTTGGTGGCCTCTGACTTGTACGGTGGTAGGCGGACTCTTTGTGTTCTTCCGGCGAGAAAGGAGACGATCCATTCCAGTGCCTTGTCCTGGATTCCGATGTTGCTGAGGCGCTGTATTAGAGTGCGGTGGCAGACAGTGTCGAAAGCCGCGGTGAGGTCCAGGAGGATGAGGGCCGCTGTCTCTCCGTCGTCCATCAGAGTTCGTATGTCATCGGTGGCCGCGATGAGGGCGGTCTCGGTGCTGTGGTTCGCTCGGAAGCCAGACTGTGAGGGGTCGAGGGATCCGTTCGTCTCGAGGAAGGCGGCCAGCTGTTTGTTGACGGTCTTCTCGATGACTTTGGCCGGGAACGGGAGGAGCGAGATGGGACGGTAGTTCTTGAGGTCGGTGGGGTCTGCTGTGGGTTTCTTGAGAAGAGCGCTGAGTTCGGCGTGCTTCCAGCTCTCAGGGAAGGTGGAGGTGTCGAAGGAGGTATTGATGATGTCCCGCAGGTGGGGTGCGATGACAGCGTCGGCCTTGTTGAAGACGTGGTGAGGGCAGGGGTCAGTCGGAGATCCGGAATGGATGGAGTTCATTGTGCGGATGGTGTCTTCGGTGCTGATCGGCGTCCAGGTGCGGAGGGTGGTGGTGGGTGGCGTTGTTGCGGTTGTGGCTTGCGTTGGTTGGTTGCTGAAGCTGTTGTGTATGTCCGCGATCTTGTTGTGGAAGTAGGATGCGAGGGAGTTGCAGAGGTCCTGCGACGGGGTGATGTCATTGTTTCCGGCGTTGGGGTTGGAGAGCTCTTTCACGATGTTGAAGAGTTCCTTGCTGTCGTGTGCGTTGTTGTCCAGCCGGTCCTTGTATGTATTTTTCTTGGTGGCGCGGATCAGTTGGTGGTGTTTCCGGGTGGCGAGCTTTAGGGTGGTCATGTTGTCCGTCGTTGGTTCCCTTCTCCAGACTTTCTCGAGGGCTCGACAGTTCTTCTTGGAGCTCTTGAGTTCGTCGGTGAACCATGGTGTTTTTCTGCTGCAGGGTCTGCTGGGCGGGGTTCTCAGAGGGGCGAGTTCGTCCGCGCTGTTGTTGATCCACTTCGTGAGGTTGTCGGCGGCCTGGCTGGGGTTCGCTGAGCTGGCGGGGGGGTGCTGGCTCAAGGAAGCGGTGAGCTCGTCGGCTGTGATCTTGTTCCAGCTTCTTCGGGCAACCTGTTGCTGGTGTTGGTGGATCGTCGTTCTTTTGAAGCTGAAGTGGACGCAGCTGTGGTCCGTCCAGTGGAGTCCTGTTGTGTGGCTGAAGGTGACGTCTTTGCTGGATGAGAAGACGGCGTCGAGTGTGTGTCTGGCGAGGTGGGTGGGGGTGGTCACCAGTTGCTTGAGTCCGAGGTTGGCGAGGTTGTCGAGCAGGCTGATGGTGTTGCGGTCGCTGTTGTTCTCCAGGTGGAAGTTGAGGTCCCCCAGGAGGATGTAGTTGGCGGAGGGGAGGGCATGCGGGCTGACGAAGTCGGCGATGTCCTCGCTGAATCGTGTGCGTGGACCCGGGGGTCGGTAGATCAGGGTGCCTCTGAGGGTGGTCTTCGGGTTGGTGTGGATCTGGAAGTGCAGGTGTTCAGCGGTGGTTAGGGTGTTGTCGGTGTTGGTCGTGATGCGGATCATACTCGGGGGTAATTTAGGGGGTACGGACTTTACACTTGTAACAGCTTATGGCCCTAATGTAGATGACCCACAGTTCTACGACAGCATATGGTCCAAACTTAGAGAGATACAACCGACGGGGGGGGGGCGGGGGAGGGGGGACTTCAACACATGCTTAGATCCACTATTAGACAGAGCCACTGGAACAGAAAGACATGGGAAACGCGCAGCTAGATCAATACTGGAGGGAATAGATGAATGGGCCATGGTAGACGTGTGGCGACAGGCATCCAGGGAGACGGGAGGGTACTTGCACCTCTCTAACCCACAAAACCTGGTCGAGACTGGACTACTGGCTGACCACACAGGAAGTAAGCACGTAGACGACAACAATAGAACAACTACCCAAGACCCTGTCAGACCACTCTCCTGTACAGATTGTCCTGGAAGTTCCCACTCATACCCTGAGACAATTTACGTGGCGCTTAAGACCCGCAGCACTGACGGACCAAGTTTATCGGGGGGAACTGCGACAAGCTATCGAGGACTTCTTTAAGACTAACACGGGAACTGTAGAGAGCTATAGGACGCTATGGGAGGCATTTAAACTCACTATAAGAGGTCACTGCATTGGCAAACACGTAGGTATTCTTAAGGATATTAGGCAACAACTGACCATGGTAGAAAGGGATATACAGAGTTTGGAAACAGAATATGCAGACACGTCCCAAGACTCCCTGCTAGCTAACTAAGTAGACATGTACCATGAATACGCTGACACAGAAATTAAGTACTTATCAAGACACTACAAGGCCAGGGCATACGGGGAGGGAGGACGACCGGGCAGGGCACTGTCACAAAAAATCCAAACCAATGCAAGGCACCACACTTGTAACACACATCGCAAATGACCAAGACGATACAGTATACGACACTCCTTCCATCCTGGACAGATTCCGCACATACTACTCTACACTATACGACACACAAATGACACATACACAACCAGATATCCATGAATACCTGGACGACATAGGCTTGGCTTGGCTCTCAGATACCCACAGGGAATATCTAGGACACCATATCACCGAAGACAAATTCAAAGATGCGATTAGCTCGCTGCCCAACAACAAGTCTCCGGGCCTAGACGGCCTTCCGGGCGAATTCTATAAAGAATTTAAGGACCTGCTGATACCGCAGCTGGCCCAGATGTTCGAAGAAGCCTATGAAGAAGGCACCCTTCCCCCAACAATGCAATACATATCGGACCCTGTAGGGAGCTACCCCAATGACATGATACACCCAGTCAAATGCACTTCTAGAGCATGGCATATGTTGGCAACAAGGGCACGGAAGCTGCCCCTCTATGCACCGGCACTCCCCCTGGCGAACCATCCCAAACTCTCGGTCACATTAGAGCAGAACATGAGGAAGGTACTGGGGGAGATGGGATTGGTGACACTTGGCACACTCTTCCCGCACAACACATTAATTCCACTGCAGAGTCCGTCCTTGAGTGCACACCAAACGCCACTAAAAGTCTTTGCGTACTTCAGACTACGGGCGGCAATGAGAGACGTATATGATACGTTCCCGGCAGAACCCACACCACTGCAAGCCCTTCAAACATTACTCACTGCACCAACACGTGTGGCATTAGTGACGAAACTGTATACTGCATCCCAGACCGAACAATACACAGACCCGGACAGGGCAATGACGCGCTGGGAGGAGGCCACTGGGGAGCCCATTTCGGAGGATGACTGGAACTACGCCTGTACTCAACTGCACTTGCTTACACCGAACTGCAATCTACGCATCATACATTTCAGATGTATACACCAGACATATTACACACCAGACAAATTGTACCGATACGGCCTCAGAGCGAACGATAACCGATATAGATGTTCCACCACTAAGGCAGACTTCCTACATACAGCATGGGCATGCCCTCGACTGGAAACATACTGGCGGGAGTTGCTAGAAGCACTAACCATTATGTTAGCTATATTAATTCCAAACACGCCATTAGTATGCTTACTGGGTATGTACAAACTCAAATTGCCTAGACGGCGCAAGTTGCTGGCTGTGGCACTCTTGTTGGCAAAGAGACGCATTGCAATTAAGTGGGGCAGCAAACGCCCGCCACGCTTAAAGGACTGGCTGTCCGACATGACATACTGCAAAGAGACACTAGGAGCTTACGAAGAAAACCTGCCCCAGGCCTCTAGACCCAAGGAGTTTTGGCAGCCGCTTCTAGACTATCTGCAAAAGCAGCAAGAAGACCAACCGACGGACGCAGGGGTTGGGATAGAGGACAATGTGGGTGGCACTGCGACAGGGGGCCCGGGTAGTGTTCATATACATATGCAACGAATAGTTCAATATATTGTCTGTATTGTTATTAATCATGCTAAATATGACAGGAAACCGCAATGTATCTGGAAGGGATGCATCTTGAGTCCTGATGGAGGCACAGAAATAGTATTACGTCATGACAAGATTGTAAAACTGTGATGCAACATGCTGAAATGTACTTTGGAAACGATGTGAAGGGTAATGTTGTGCTATGCACTACTGAGGTTACCTGGTGAATAAAAAATAAAATATTTTTTTTTAAAAAGAAGAAAAGAAAATGTGTTCATCCAGGGTGGACTTGAAGTCCACCAGAGCACAAGGGGAAAACATTTGGAAAAGGAATGAGGTGGGACACAGAGCTTTACAGACCTGGCCACCATCTGTCCTTAGAGGTTGCAGAGTGTGGGTTTAGCCTCTCTCTAACAGCCAATGCATCAAATTAGATACAAATGGATCCCCTCAGAGAAAAATAAAGAAGTTATCCAGGCACTGCAGGCGAGTATGACCAGGAGCAGCGTGGCTGTCAGGCTGTTTGTCTTTGGATCCACCACAGATCCTAAAATAAAACAGAAACTGATTTGGCTGCTGGACTGGTTACATGGCTAGCTCTGACAAAAAGGCAACCCTTTTGAGTAAGAGTGAAACCCAAACACCAAGCATTGACATTTTAACGCTGTTTAAATCTCTTCAGAGACTAAACTTTTTTTCATTTTTTCGAAAAAGGCGAGACATATCAAAGCTTGGGCTTGTCACTGCAGTCTTCTTCTCTGGCACTCCACTGCAAAGGATTTTCACTCAGGACTACACTTTGTCCAGCTCATAACTCTTAAACCTTACTTAAACCCGGCTGGCTCATGACTCCCACACCAACGGAGCTCCTGGCCGGACATGACAGGTGATCCAGAGGATCCGGAGACATCGACAAGTAAGTAGGGGAGTATGGTTTCGCTCGCGGTACAAACACCAGCATGCAGTCAACTTGGCTTCTGCTGAGTGTGCATCCCTTACCGCTAGCAGTAAGCCTTTCTCTCCTTACCAGCTCACACAGTGCTTTTCTCCCCCTTTACCCCTCAGAGAGCATAAAAGTCCCGGATCTCAGCTGGAGACTCATGGAGCTTGCACTTTTGAAGTTAGGAAGTAAGCTCTCACTTTCTAAATAGGATTTGCCTTTGGTTACCACTGTATTATGCTTAGTTTTCCAACAGGTACTAGCACCTCTAATGCATACTATTACTAATTGGCCATTGCCACTCAGACACTATCGCAACTCACTGTCAAGTGACTCGCTCACAGATTAGGCACCAGACCTTGCATTCACCTACTATGTGCGTCGCAATTTGACGTGTTTTAAATACTATGTGTCTATGTGTTTGTTTTCCGTCCCTTTTCTTACAGGTACAAACCGAGAGGAAAACCTCCTCTCACAATTAGTGCACCTTAGCGTGTGCTTCACATAAAGGTACTGACAAAATGGGAGTCCCTTATTTCACCCCATCACATAGGCCCTGACGAAAGCCAGTTTTATAAAAAGGCCTAGCTGAAACTAGTTCACCACACTGGACGTGGGAGACCATAAGTCTCTCCAACCACGTCCCAAAGCCTTGTTTTTAACTCTGCCTAGGGCCCACTAATAAATTAACCTCCTGGGACCTCTAGGACAGCATTTTAACCTCACTCAAAACACCTTCACTACACACTCACTTCACAAAACCTGCTCCGCTGTAACCAGGCGTCGTAGCACACCTGAGGCACACTCTGTGCCTCAGGTGGGGCCCGATGATGAAGCATGCCACCAACTAGGTTGATAGGTGAGGACCTTCATAAAAAACAATTGGTTTTTCCTCAGACACATAAAACATATACACTATCAAGGTAGCTAGCTCCTTTTGATTACTACACATCGCTCGGGAAAGCGAACTAGCTACTCTAGTTCCTCTCTCTCTCTCCTTTTGATCCTCAACAATAATTTTTAACAAGCATTTGCAATGCCATAGGTCTCGCATTCACACGTGTTTGAGCTATTGGCATTGTAAATGACCATGCTTTTTATTTATGTGTTTACTTTATAAACACAAATAAAAGGCCAATAGCTTAAACTCTCGCAAATGCGAGTCCTATTGCATTGCAAATGCTTATTTTATCATGCCGTAAAGGGTCAGTACTGGCTGTCTAGCATTTTGCAGAGTGTAAATATGCAGGTTGCTGTGTGCAAAGCACACGGTGTGTGGCGTGTGTCGCATTATGTTTGTACTCGCTGCCTCACATTATGCAGGCTGCTTATAGTTTCTGGCTTGGATTGTCTAGATGCAGCCTGTGCGCACACTATGACGGGCGTGCTGTGTCTTATTGTATGGCTGCACAAGTTGTACAGCGTGCTGACTGTGGGAGATGCTGACTGCTCTAGATTATGTGGAATTGGGATGTAAAGGATGTTGCCAATGCTCTGGTTGTATGGTGCTGCACACATTGTAAAGCGTGTGAGTAACTGTCTCATTGTGGGGCTGCACACGTTGTTGTGGGTGATGCCGACTGTGCCTTTGATTGTGCGTTGTTGGACTGTGCCCACTATGTGTAGGGTGCTGCTTATGCTCTGGTCAGGAGTCATGTGGTGCTGGCAGTGCACATTGTGGTGTGATTTTACTGCCTCAGGTTGTGGGAGTGCTTAGGTTGCGTGGTGTGCAGGCAGTGCACAGATTTTGCATGGCACTGACACCGTCACAAGTAAGCCCGCATCGGATGCCTTGCAGGACACCTGTCAGTCACAGATTTTCTGCCACCTATCAGGCCTGTCGCTCTCAAAAATAGATTGCTATTTGCATGTGCCCCAGACCCTCGAATGACACAAAAGAGATAGTTGGAACCTGTCTTATTTTTTTCAGTTTTTTCTCATTTCTTTGCCGGGATGCTTGATAAAGGTGCTGTCAGGGTAGGATTCCAGTTCCAGTTAACATGTTCGCATCCGAGAGGTGCCTCGACCTTGCTTGTGGAAGCGCAGTGACTCGGGGTGGCCCCCACGCCTTCAAGCGCCTCTGGGGTGAAGTGCCAGTGGTGAGACAGAGCAACAGTCATTCACCACACAAGCGCCACATTCCCTGCTGAGATAACTACAGCTGACAGCAGAACCTTCGGAGACAGAACGGAGCTCACAAGAGCCTGCTCCCGCCCACATGCAGGTGACAGCGTCCGGGTTGGATGGATGCCAGATTCCCGACCCGTCACATTCTTTGTAGCTCGGGACTGCTTCCAATCAGAGTCAGGATTTACAAATACATTCCCTGTCACAAATCAAGGCAGATGTCTGGGCCAGAAGGGCTCAGGAATGCCAGAAACAATATACAGTTTCGCCCCACTCCGCTGACAGGCATATAGCTGCAGAAAGCCTTATAAAAGTAATCCTTAACTTCATAATCATGTTCCATGCAAACACATGCAAATGAACGAAAAAACTGTCTTGAAAAAGAAGATATGTTCCTTGCAGCGTGCGACAACACAATAACACAAGACGTGAGCGTGCACTGCCGAATCTGAAACCTGTCGTGGGGCGGGACTTCCGTCTTCTGAAGCCCGCGCCCACAGAGTGGCTGACCCAGAGGAGCAGTGGTGACACAGGGCTCCCATGCCTGAGGGAGAGCCCCGCGTGGCTGCAGAAGTCAGGAGTGGCGGCTGTGGCCGCCGATGCGGTGAGTGGAGTCGGGCTGGCGTTTGTTGGGGCTTCGGGGGGGCAATGCGCGTGTTCGTATGTGTGCGCGTGAGTATATGGGCTGTGTGCGCATGCGTCTGTGTGTGTGTGTGTTTTCAAGAAAGGGGGGGCTGGATGTGAGTGTATGTGCCCGCCGTTAGTGCATGCTAGCCAAGCGAAAGCAGGGGCTGTGTGTGTATATGGAAGCGCGTCTGCGCAAGCGCGACTCTTTAGAAGCACGTCCACAGACATCAATCGGCGCGTGCCCCAGTCTGTACCACTTGGCAGGCAAGACAACCACAATAGATCTCGCTGGCGACAGGGCTTTCGCGCTGCATCCCCAGTGAGACCTAAAAAGCACAGCTTTCCCAGACACACAATGTCTTTCTTTTTTATTTTTCAATGTCAAGTGTAAATGACAAGTGATGCAAAGCCAGCACATATTGAAAACTCATTCTAAGCCAAGTCTCAGTTGCTGGCTGTTAGTCAGCTGTTATCAGACGAACTATGGGACTTGTACATCTGTGACCAGAGCACTCTAGGTAACGAAGCAGTATAATATGGGTTTTTTTCCAAAACCTTTATTTTTCATTTCACAACAACATGGTGGGTGTACAGGTGCGAGCAGACAGCCAACTGAAATTCATGCACAAGACAACGCAAAGCATAATGACAGTGAGGTGAGAGCAATTTGGGTGCCAACAATCGTATACCAAGGGACTTGATACAGTTGCATCACAAACTCCTGCTCTCTTCTACATCTGACCCACCATCACTCGCATCTGAACCATGTTGATAGCTCTAGACAACCTCAGCAGTTAAGAGTTCCCTCCACTAGAATATGTTTAATACAAAAAGTTGCAGATGCAACCTCCATCACCAATGTCTCTTTTAGCAATAATATATTAACAGTATCTTGTGAAATTAATGTGCACTTTGTGTGGTGAAAACGTAATCGTACTACACTGACTAAATTAGGAATCTTTACTTTCTAGTAATGTGTACAAA
Source organism: Lissotriton helveticus (assembly GCF_964261635.1). Classification (NCBI taxonomy): domain Eukaryota; kingdom Metazoa; phylum Chordata; class Amphibia; order Caudata; family Salamandridae; genus Lissotriton; species Lissotriton helveticus. The sequence goes on along the minus strand of NC_136065.1, from coordinate 1,797,535,237 downwards.
TGTTCTGAGCTCACCAATGTTATTCGCACTAGTAGGGCGAAGCGCAGCCGAAGAGCGTTTAAGAACAGATAGAGCAGATCCGTGTCCATGCAGGAACCTGAGAAAGTGAAAGCGCGCCATGTGCACGTTCTGCTGAAACGCTTGGAGCCGATCACGTGCACATAGCCTGTTTGGGCGCGTGCACAGCTCCGGTCTCCCTTCCGAACACAAACCGACGACAATAGGTCTCGCCAAGGCAAACACAGATAGCAGCAGCCTATTATACGGTAGCCACTACCCCAGGGTACTATTAGACAACGTCCCGTACGGACAATTTACAGTTGCGCCGTAATTATAGCTCAGTTTCTGACTGACAAAAAAGCCCTCAAACTCTCTGGAACTCTCAGCAATCGAAACTACCCACATACACAGCTGTTCAACAGAATATGCAAGATTATGAAGAAGCATTCGAACATCCTCCAGTCTGGGAGTTTAACCATGCCACAACCTAGGTTCATTTCAAACATAAAAAGACATGCTGGTGCACAAGAGACCAAGGGTATCACACAGTTCAGACTAAGTGACCATGTGGTCCCTGCCATCTGTGAAGGGCCATTTTCCCTGTGGTTCCTGCACGGTCTGTAGCATGATAAAAGCGACAAATGAAATAAAACGGACAAACACGTTCTCAGGACACCAAAGGCACATACCATTTGCACTAGAAAAAAACTGCATTTACACAATCACATGCCCCTGTGATAAAAGACACTTAGGGGTGACTACCAGACCAGTCAAGACACGCATTACTGAGCAACGCAGCAATATTAGGTATAAAAGTACTACCACTAAAATGTGCACACACTTTATTGACCTAGGCCACAGAGCTGATGATTTACGATGGAAGGTGAGGGAAGCCCCTTCCATTTTGAGAAAAGGTACACCCTTTAAAAGGAAACACTGGATTTTCCGTCTGTCCACACACATTCAGGGATTAAATAAATATACCAAGGGGAGAGATCTACTGGTAGCCTTCACTACTCATTCAATAATCTTTATTTGGCAATATGCTATTTCACACATTACGTGTTCTCCTTACTGGTACCATATTCCATCTCTGCCATGGGAGTAACCAGGACACACAGGTTCAACCTTTGGCTAATGGCCAGAGCCCAGTGGGTAATCAGAGACTGTAAAGATACTGCATGATTAATACTGGACTACATTACTTCAGTGAGAGTTTGCTCTGTTTGTCCCGGTCAATTCTCTTTTGCATACATGCCCTCATTCAATGGGAGCGCTCCAACGATTTTCAACCCCGTCAAATTAACTGCTAGCAACAATACATGTGATACATGGGCTCCTAACCCGATAAAAGATGGCTCCCAAGATCCCCAGCCCATCACAGCTTACCTTTGATCAGCAATTAACGCACTGCCTATCATTCCACAATGGGATTCCCACATAGGCGCATACACGCCCTAATTCAATGGGAGCACTCCAACGATTTTCAACTCGGTCACACATTTTTAGCAACAATCCATGTGATACATGGGCTCCTAACCCACTACAAAATGGCGCCCACGATCCCCAGCCCATCACTGCTTACCTTTGATCAGCAATTAACCGCTTGATATGGACCACCTGTCAGCAATTAGGGCCGGATGGAGGGTTTATAAACCGAACGACCACCTCCAAGTCCTCACACCCAAGGCACATGAGATGGGGTAGGTCGTTGGTGAGCATCTCCAATGGATTACACGAGTACTGGCTCTTTGGCTTTCCATCATATGAACAGGTTATTATTCCTCCCCCTGGGTTCACTTACAAAATTTCACTTCCTAATACCGCTAACATTTTTAGCGTTTATCTCAGTGGTTCTCTCGAGGAGGGGATGACATAACCCTCATTGGGTGAGTGTTTTTCCCCTTTTGACCACAGTGTATGAAACCACCACCTACATGTTTTTATGTATGGGTCATATGTTTTTTTAACTTGGTTCCTATCACTACCTGTTATAAATCACAAATACACACATGCTAGTATTGCATGCCTCTACAGTACTATTCAAGACTGATCTGTATGGCCCTATTTCAGCATTTCTTTTCATATCTTCCACCCCCCAGATGAGTGATTTTACATTCTGCAGGTACCCTTCAAGGGTACTTAATGTTTGGGCACTACTTGTTGCATCCTTGGTCCCAGACACTGTGTAGATTAGTAATAAATGTCACGGTCCTGAAGAATTACCCTAGATCACATCTTGACTAATTGACGGCAAACAATCAACCAAGGGTTTATTAGGCGCAGCTACTCAGCCATAAAGGTCACAAGGTGCTGGGGGAGCGGGGGTGGCGGGTCGCAAAGCTCCTAGAAGATCATGGCGATTCATCAAAGAGCAAGGTCTTGAGGTCCTTCAAGAACTTGGAACAGGGGTGTCCAACCTTTTCTGTATTGAGAGCTACTCATGTTCAATGAAACACATTGACAGCTATTAATATGATCAGTGCTGTATACTTTCAATTTTTTTTGTATCACACTTGCAGCTCCCCATTTTAAGATTTTACAGATTTTTACACATAAATACAGACAGAAAACAATATATTGTCTTATATTTTTAAATGTGGATAAAAATGGACATTTGGTGCTTTTTGAGTGATTCTATATACCCTTAGCCACAACTGCCAGGCAAATAACTGGATTGATAGGTAAATGGTTTAAAAAAGAAAGGAATTTTATTAAAGGGGTTTAACCAGCAATAGCTTTGGATTGAGGCCAATACTGAAATGTGCATATTCTCACATAAGTCCATTGATTTATCTTCTGCAGGTGTTCATATCACTGAAACCTGCCAGGCATTCAAGTATGGATGCATATTTATTAATGCTTTGATGATACCAAAGAGTTATGTTGTGTGCCTGGGCGGAGAATCTGTCCTGGAGCGCTTTCTCTCTGCGTGTCTGATGAGCTTGTGGTGGGCAGTGATTGCTGCTTTGAAGTTGTGGTGGTCAGCCGTAGTTTTGCCGTTCTTCCATAATTTTTCGAGGCGTCTGCATGTTCGTTTAGATTCTCGGAGTAGGGTGGAGAACCAGCTGGCTCTCTTGTAATGTGATTTGGAGGTTTCCTTGAGGGGGCGATGGTGTTGGCGCAGTCGGTGCTCCAGTTGTGCAGGGTCTGGGCGGCGGTGGTTGGGTCATCTTGCCGGTGGGAGCGGCGCTGCAGTGGGAGGAGGTGAGCTGGTCATCGGCAGTCTTGCTTCAGTTTCTGCGAGGGAGCTAGTAAGGGCATTTGCTGGCGATGTTTGATTTGAAGGTGAAATGGACGCAGCCGTGGTCCGTCCAAGGGAGTTCGGAGGTGTGGCTGAAGTTTCCTGCTATGAAGATGGGGTCATGGGTATGTCCTGCTGAGTTGGTGGGTTCAGGTCTGATCTGTTTGAGTCAGATGTTGGGGAGGTTGACCAGGAGGGAGGAGGAGTTGGGGTCTTCGAGGTTGTCAAGGTGGAAGTTGAGGTCTCCAAGCAAGGTGTAGTCGGCGGAGTTGGTGGCTTGAGAGTGATGATGTTGGTGATGGAGTTGGAGTAAGGCGTGCAGGGTCCGGGGGGTCTGTAGATGAGGGTGCCGCGGAGGGTGATGGATCGGGTTGGTCTGTATCTTGAAGTGGAGGTGTTCCATTAGGTCCTTGTACCCGTCGGGGGTGCTCAGTCGGAGGTTGGACTTATGGGCAATGGCTATTCCTCCTCCGGGCCGGTTGGGGCGGTCCCACTGGGTTATCTTGTAGCCTTTCGGGGTGGCAATCGTGATGTCGGGTCCTGAAGCAGCGTTCATCCAGGTTTCTGTAAGGAAAGCGAAATCGGGGGAATTGCTGTTGAGGAGGCTCCAGATTTCTGTGGTGTGTGTGGAGGGAGCGGATGTTGAGGAGGATGCATTGCAGGGTTTGGGGTACGGTGGAGTTGGGGCGGTGGGTTAAGGTAGATCTTGGGTCCCGTGAAAGTGAAGAAGCAGTGGCAATGGTGGCAGGAGAAAGGTCCATGGGTGTCAGTCGGTGAAGAGAGTTTGCAGTTGTTACCCTGAGTTTAGTGAGTGGGTTGGAGGACCATGGTCCTGGACGCTTGATGCTGTTGGGTTGCGGACGGGTGCACGCGGGCTTGCCTTTGGCTCGCCAGCAGCACAGCCGCCATTAAGTAGAGTTTGGGGGGGCGGAAACAGGCAGGAGGGGAAGGGGCCACAGGGGCAGCACCGGCTGGGGAAAAAGGAAGCACAAAGGAGAAAAAGGGAAATAGAAGCAAAGGAAAATGGCAAATACAAGGAAAAGGGATTGGATTAAAAATAAAGGACAGAGGTAACTAAAATAAAGAGGAAGAGACAACTAACAAGGAAAAGCAAAAAGGCAGCACAGGGACCAACTGCAAGAGGGACAGGCTGAACGACGAGGATCAGAGAGGGGCACATGGGCCTCGGACAGCGGTGAGCGCCGGGGGAGGGGCACACATGGTGGCGATGTGTGCCGGGAAAGCAATGTCCTGACAAGGAGGTCATGGGTCTTGCTCACCTTGGCGCTCAGCGGCCGCCATTAGGTCGGGGGTACATGTGTGATGGGGAGGGGCCATGGGGGCAGCAGCTGTGGGAGACAAAAGAAAGCACAAAGTAAAAAAGGAAAATAGAAGGAAAAAGGCAAATACAAGGGAAAGGGAAAGGTATAAAAAATAAAGAGGAAAGAGGCAACTAACAAGGAAAAGCAAAAAGGCAGCGCAGAGAACAGCAGTAAGAGGGACATGCTTAACGACGAGAATCAGAGTGGGGCACAGGGGCCTCAGACAGCGTTGGGCGCCGGGGGAGGAGGCCCTCAAGATGGAGCTGGGAGAGTAATGTCCTGACCAGGTGGTCAGAGGTCTTGCTTCCAGCATGGTGCATGTTGACCTTATAAGTCACCAAGGATCATTACCCGCACCAGTGACATCACGTTTTTAATAAGTCAGGCATGTTCATTGATTAAAATTTGACTTGAGAATTGCCTTGCCTTTTTTAAGTCACTAATCACTACACCAACACCTATGTTTCCTCAATCTACACATGGGGCCCTTAACTTGCACTTCACATCACGGCTTTGGAAAGAGAACTAAGATAAAGAGCCCCCTTGAGGGTTCCAGTCAGGCATAGCAGCACCAGCCCGAGGAGGAGCAAGCCAGATGAAGCATGACACCAGCAACGGGGTGTGAGGACCCGATTTCCAAAAATAAACTACTCCCCTTGCAGTGGCTCCTTTTCTCCGACCTACTCCCCTTTAGGAACAGCATACCTTTTTGGAGAAAAAAAAAACAGTGGAGCATGTGTGCTGGATCTTTATGCACTCTAGGACCCTAATTCTTTGTGATTGACTTTAAATAGGGTGACCAGATTTTCAGAACAAAAACCCAGGACAGCCATTGACATGATAAAAGGACTAAACGTTGGCACTGGTTTGTGCAGTGTCAACATTTATTCCTATTTCTATGTCAATTGCTGTCGCCCAAAGTGTGTATGTGCAAGGGTGCGTGGGAGCCTGTGCAAGGGTGCGTGGGAGCCTGTGCAAGGGTGCGCGGGAGCCTGTGCAAGGGTGCGCGGGAGCCTGTGCAAGGGTGCGCGGGAGCCTGTGCAAGGGTGCGCGGGAGCCTGTGCAAGGGTGCGCGGGAGCCTGTGCAAGGGTGCGCGGGAGCCTGTGCAAGGGTGCGCGGGAGCCTGTGCAAGGGTGCGCGGGAGCCTGTGCAAGAGTGCGTGGGAGCGTGTAAGTGGGGGCACGCATGAGAAAAGAGCGCGTGAGCGAACGAGCACACAAGTTTGGGAGTAGGCACGCAAGCGGGAGCGCATGCAGGCGAGAGAGGGTGTGAGGTTGAGTGAGAAAAGTTCCCTTTTTTGCTAGAGATATATAGATATTGCATACAAAGTGATCCTTCAGACCCTGCTTGCGCTCAGCTACTGGTGCTCAGCATAGGGGCCGGATCATGGCCCAAAACAACAATTTTACTCCAATGATGCGGCACTTCAGACTTGGGTGATTTCAGCTTGATTTATTTTAGCAACAACTCAAACCAACGCGTTTCAGCCTAACCTCGGCTTTGTTCACGGTAAGTGAGTAATCATTACTTTTATATCCTGTCTGACATTATGGGGCATTATGGGATATGTAGTGCAGTTACATATTTACAACATATTTACAATTTGGGACAGGCATCGGGTTATTTTTACATGCATGATTTTTAAGGCTTGCATTTGTATAGTTCATGGGTATAGTACCCAGTTTCTTAATTAGTCGGCAGTCTCAATGTTGATTATACTCGTGGATATAGTTATTACAATGTTTATTGAATGTAATGCTGCGTTTTTGTCACCGCCAATGCATGTTTTTCTCTTGTTTACAGTTCTATTCATCTCTTCTTTGTTCTTGGTATTTAACTGATTCTGTGATATTTTGATTTATTTCTTCCAGTTTTAATTTTTTTATTTTTCATGGGTTTTTTAAGGGTATAGTACCTTATCACTCTGCCAAGAATCTTGTCATTGGATGTTGTTGCTGTTCTTTAATTACTCGAGATGTCCATAAAGTTCTTCGTCATTGTTCATGCCTCTTGGCACCTTGGTTTTTAATTCGATGATGAGGCATGACTCCGCCTGCCTCAGTTTTTTCCGTCTATCGCCTCCTCTTTCATTTGGTTTTATCATGAGAATTCCATAATATGTCATGGCTTTCCAATTGCTGTTTTGACAGGATGCCATGTGCTTGGCGGTTGCATAGGACATGTCCTTCTTCTTTACTGCTCTTATGTGCTCTAATATTCTCTTTAACATTCATGTTGTGCTTCCAATGTATTGTTTCTTGCATTCGCATTCAATGATGTATACCACATGTGTGGATGTGCAGTTGATTTTTCCTTCTATTGTAGTGATTTTACCATTCGGTTCTTCAAAGCTGTTTTTGTTTTGTCCAATTTTGCAGGCTTTACATATGTTACATTTTCTAAAGCCTTCTTGGTGATTCGTAAGCCAATTTGATTTTCCTTTGGGATTTTTTGTTTCAAAATGGCTTTTGACTAGTTGGTCTCGTATTGATTCAGTTTTTCTGTAGCTGAACAATGGGCCGTCCCATAGTATTTCTCCAATATCCGGATCATTGGATATGAGATGCCAATATTTCCTGATTTTTGTAGCAATGATCCCACTTTTTGTTGTACGTGGTTATGAATCGTGGTGGACTTGGTATATCTTTGTGTGTTATCTTTCTGTTTTAAGCTATCCGATCTTGATTTGTTTGCCACACGTTTTTTGCTTTTCTCCAGACTCCCTTCATTGTAGCCTTTAGCTTTTAATCTGGTTGCCGTTTCTTCTATTTTTTCCATTGCATCTGATTCTTTTGAGCAGTTTCGCTTCATGCGAATAAACTCGCCATAGGGTATGCTCGCAATTAATGGTTGAGGGTGAAAACTAGTACCGTGGAGTATACTGTTAGTCGATGTTTTCTTGCGAAATAGAGTGGAATGAATCGTTTCATTTTCAATAAAGATTTTCAAATCCAAAAAGTCTATTTCTTTTTTGCTTGTTGAGCATGTAAATTCCAGGCCCACTTCATTCTGGCAAAAATTGGAAAAATAGTTATTGAAGTCCTGTAGTGTACCGTTTCAGAATAAAAACAGATCGTCTATATAACGGACCCATAGAATGATTTTGTCTATGTCCGTTTGATTGATTGGATTCCACGCAATTGTTTTCTCCCACCAGCCCATTGCAATGTTCGCGTAGTTCGGCGAAAAGGAAATGCCCATGGCCGTGCCACATTCCTGTTTGTATAACTGGTGATTGAATAAGAATACATTGTTGGTGAGGCAAAGCTCAATCATGTCCATGAGCATATTTGTATGTTGAAGTTCCTTTACGTTCCTGTGAAGGGGCAGAGCCTACCTCCAGGTCGCAGCGATCCCGTACGAACGCCCATAGGGGCGACAACACTAACCTGCCGCCCAAACCGGCTACACCTCTTTCTGTCTCCCTGAATGTACCAACTGCATCGCCGGCGCCCAGCGGACCGGAAACGACCTGGAACGACCCCGGAAGTGCAACGGCCACTAAAGGACCGGAAGTGACCCTGCATGACCCCGGAAGCCTTTCCTCAGCGACCCGAGGGGATCGTATAAAGACCAGCAACACAGAGGTGGATGAATCCCCAGCGGTGGACTCGTGGCAGGAGTTGGCGAGACGCGAAGGACCAGCGACGGAGGCTGTAGGAGAGCGGACGCGAGGAGAGAGCGAAGAAGAGGAAGAACTGTGGTGCGAGGATTGGTGGCATCCTCAGGAGGTGGCTGGAAAGCGGCCGTAACTCGGATGAGAGTTGCGGCGGGGCACGTGAGTAATCTGTTATCATTCTCCGTGTTTTCCCCACCTTGTGTAATTAGTGTAAATAGTGTAAATCTTGTACAGATATCACGCGCACCCGCACTGTGTAATATAGTCACCCCCGCACTGTATGATACCTACCACCCCCCCCTCCCTTCACGACAACCACTCTATTCCGACACCTCCCTTTTCTTTCCCGTCTTACCCTACCCTGTCCTCCTCCCTCACCGTCTATTTCCGTCCCTACACTCCCGGTGCCGGTGACAGTCATCTAAGTTCCGTGTGCTTTGGAACTAACTGCCCTGTGTCTTTCTCACTTACCTCCGAGGGACACCCCAACGCCCGCCAACAGGAAGGAGATCCCCAGCCCGGCGGAGGAAGACCTACCTGTGTTCCCCTCTTCGGACCCCCTCTCGAGGACCCGGAACAGGACCAGCAAGCAGTATACCCGGACACCGTGCCCAAGGCTTTGACTTCCTCTGTATCTAATAAAATCCTTGCTAACCATAGCACACTACATTCGGCCTCCACGCCTGTTATTCCGGCCCGCACACCCCCACACCCCACAGTTCCGTTGTTTGAGAAAGTATTTGCAGGCTTTCAGACCAATTTCATGGTCAATTGACGTGTACAAGGATACTACGTCAATTGTAGCCAGCAGGTATTCTTTGTCCCATGTAATGTCATTTAGGATCCTTAGAAAGTCACTTGTGTCCTTGATATAGGAGCTCATGTCTTTTGCAATTGGTGCTAGATAGATGTCGACATATTGAGAGACATTCTCATAGAGGCTGTCACATGATGACACGATGGGCCTTCCCGGGGGATCGATTAGGGTTTTGTGTATTTTAGGTAGGAAATATATGGTAGGGATTACCGGAAAATCTTTAGATAGGAATTTGAGCTCATCCTCATTGAGTTATCCTTTATTGCGCAAGTCTTGTAGCCGTCTATTTAGCTGTATTGTCATTGTATTGATAGGATTGTTCTCCAATTTGAGAGTTTTTTGGCTCAGTGAGTTCTCATTGCTTCCTTTACATAGTCCTGAGTATCCATCAGGACTATGTTGCCCCCCTTGTCTGCAAGTTTAATTATAAGATTGGCATCTTCTCTCAATGATTTTATTGTCTTTCTTTCTTCGAGAGATTTTCTCTTCTATTTGTGTTTCGTGTATTCATGATTTTTTCAATGTCTTCCACGACTGCTTCCGAGAAAAAATCAATTTTATTTCCTGGTGACAGTATTGGGCAAAATCTGGATTTTCGCTTTAGGCCACTCCCGACTTTCTGATCAGATCTTTCGCCTAAATGTTCCACTATTTGTGTTTCCGTGATTTCATCTGTATTTGAATCATACAGCAGACCAAAGATGTTTTGAAGGTCCGGTATTTCTTCTATTCTCCAGTTGTCATTTTCATTAGTTTGATTTTCACCAATGGGTTTTATGTTTGTTCTTGATTGGCGTGCATGGATTTGGCCAATTTTAATTTGCGTACATATTTGTACGGGTTGATTCTGATTTGAGTTCCATCAAAGTGTTTTTCAGGACAAAACAGAGGCCGCTGTTTAAAAGAGTTGTTTCTTCTTTTGTCAGAACATGGCTGGATAGATTTACGATTAAATTTTCTACTTCCGATTTCTTAGAGGGTAGACTCTTCTTTCTTTTGCCTCTTCCTTGGTTTTGGTTTTGATTTCCACGACCCCTTCCTCTGGACATTGTCTTGTCCAGATTCATGAGCCGCACTTCCTCTAAAAAATCACGCGGTGCATTTTCTCTTGTCCCTTGTTTTTCCATCATTTATTTCTGATCCACATGAACTTATTGATGTATTCACCATTTATTGATAGGGGAAATTCTGTTTTAACTTTTCAAATCGTTTGGCAAATGTAAGGATTCTCCCTTGGGCATAATCTTTTTCATCTCTTAAGTATTTCCTCTGTTTTTGCTCCTCTATTTCGGTTTCATACTTTTCCAATCTTGTATTCATCTCCTTTCTGCATTTTGTTATTTCATCCTTGTTGGTCTGCTGTTTGATTAATTCCTCTATTTGATTTATTTTTCCTGTAATTTCCACAATATCCTTTTTTGCGTGTTTGATTAGTATTCGCATCATATTAAGTGAACATTCTGTACTGTTCTCTACCCATTCTTCAATTAGTTCTTTCTTAGAGTCAGGGTGTGTGGGCATCGTAATTATCCTCAAGCCTCTTGGTATGGTCTTTTTTTTATACTTCCTTGGCCATGCTGGGGGTGTATTGCAAGAGGAGCTGTGATTTTACTCGGGTGATGGGCTCTACAGGGGGTGGATTCACCCCTCATTAAATCTTGCTGTGCTGCCTGAATTAAGTCAGGCAGCACAGTAGGGGACTCTTTTAAACAAACTCTCCCTGGTGTCATGAGAGGGCTGGGGTGAACATGCACCTTCACAACACCGTGATGGGCTAGTTATCGGAAAAAACGCACTGTCCATGCTAATACGGGATGTCTTGTCACCACGCCTTTAAAGCACACAAGAGTGACTCAACCATTTCAAAGCCTTAGTCTGATGAGATCAAAGGCAGAAAATACTTTCACATTAACCTGACCAGTGTGTCCGCCCAGCAGCTTGGCTCTCCAACAAGATGTCAATAATTTTGATTAGGTAACATGGAAAGATTAATCTCCATTTAGGCTTTGGTAGCCTCGGAAGGAGGAGTTTAATTTAAAGCAAGACTAAACAGAGTACACATATTTATATGCGCCATCAGTGCTGATGGAATACCCAGCCTTCTCACATCTTACCAGCAGCAAAAAACTATTGCTTGGACTTTTACACAGCCTTTTGTGCCTCTTTCAATTACGGTTTCATTTGTAATAATGTTATTCCCTTTGCCATCTATGGACACAGCCAGGTCCATTAATTTGCTTAATGTCTATGGCAAACGTTCTCCTGCCCACCCAAGCCCCAACCTGACAAGTGCTCTATAGGACCCCCGTACCTTTGTAAAGGAGTATGGAATTTCCTCCTACACAGTATTTAAAGGCAAGGAGTATTGGTCAGACCGCAACATCTTTCCGATTTTACAGACTTATTCCACTGCAATTGTCTGCATAACAATTCTGCCGCTAAATGTATGCCTCTTCGCTCTGCTTTCTCTTGAGCTGGGTTATGGAAACTTGGTCCCAAGAACAGAATAATATCCCAGTGGTGAAGTACTTTTGTCTTAAGGTTAAACATTTCCAAATCCTCACTAACCCAAACAGGCTCCCACATTCTGGTTGCTGGATGACAAACTGAGAAAACTGCTTACCTCCATGCCTATTATTAAACATAGCAAAAGAAAGCTATGACGACCAACACAGGTGTCCAGCTAAGCATTTCATAATAGAATTGAATATGAGAGTCCTAGCCTTTGTGGGCTCACAAGATAGACGACGGCCCCCCCTAAGAGCCTCAATCAACTCAGCTGCCAGACTCATCACTGGCTCCAAAAGAAACTGCTGTATCTCCCCAAACTTAAGAACCCTCAATTGGTTACCTTTTGAAGCAAGAGTTCAACTGAAAATCGTACGCATGACACACAAGGCTATTCACCACAATGCTCCGAGCTACCGGGCACAAAAACTGGTACTATCTTGTGGCAATAGATACTCCAGAAGCGCATGTAACTTTCTACTAAAACCACAACGATTTTCTAAGAAGAAAACATACAATCGGGCCTTCTCTGGGATTGCCCCTAGGATTTGGAATGCATTACCTCCTAAAACCAGACGGAATCCCTCCACTCTATCGTTCAAAAAATAAGTGAAAGCTATTCTCCTGTCCAAGTTCACGTGAACTATGTTTACATGCTGTCATTTTTTGTATGATGTGTTCGTATCATAACTATTTTTCGATTCTGTCTAGAATTTGAATTTTATTTGCTATATCTGCTTGTAAAGCGCTCTGATACCCGCAAGGGTATTATCCGCTCTTTATAAAACCTACAAAATAAAGTAAATACAATCAATTTGCATTAAAAAGGGAATATTTGGTCCAAAATGAAGTGATTTTTTTTCTTTATGGGATACGAATGGAACACCAACCCCACACACCATCATCTACTATACTTTAAAACAGAACTTTTAACCCGTAGGGCATTAGTGTCGTAGCATCAGAGTAGTGCTTGTACATTGGACAAGGTCCCATTTGCATGCTATAGTAAAGCACTAGGAGTGAACATTACACCTTGAAAAGAGGCCACAAGCTTGAGCCCGAAAAGCAGTGACTTTAAAGAACAGCTGTCATACTAACATGCACACTCGTATATGGACTGTTGAGACAGATCGGTTACACTGCAGTCTACACACAACATTGCTACTACACCCATGATGTGTAGTGAACTTCGAAAGAGTAGAACCGAGCTCTATGTTCAAAAAATTTCCCTGGCTGGAAGCCACACTCCCACATCCACTAATTGTGCAAATTTAAAAGGGTTTGTCACCAACATTGTATGGTCTTTTTAGGGCCATATAAAGCAGGACTTTGTTATGCTATTTACTTTCAGCCATGGGCAGATCAAAAGTAATGTAAACTTAACACACTGATATAGCATACCATGAATGACCAACAGTAAATCATAAAAGGCTTGTTGCACTTCCTTGTACGCAAACACATTAGTCAGTTTTCAACTGAACATAGCTCAATTTATTTTGATTGAGCTTATACAAAAAGTAATCCACTGACATACCCTATATATCAAATTTACAAGGCAGCAAGCTATTATGTATCACGATACATAAAAAAAGATACCAGGAAAAAATAAAATGTAAAGCATATAAGTAAGGTCAAGAAGAACAACAATCTACTCAAAAAAGGATATACAAAGGTACGTCAATACAAATTGAATTATTTCCTTGAAATCAATTTTACTTTAGTTCATTACAGCTAACACAAGTTCAGCGTGCACTGCATACTTTTCAAAGTTATTCTCTCAGCATCAATCAATGCATTTATAAAGCGCACTACATACCCGTGAGGGTCTCAAGGCGCGGGGGGGGGGGGGAAATTGAGCTGCTACAGGTCGAAGAGCCAGGTCTTGTGGAGTCTTCTGAAGGCCAGCAGGTCCTGGGTCTGTCGTAGGTTGGCAGGGAGAGCGTTCCATGTCTTGGCGGCGAGGTAGGAGAAGCATCCTTTTCTCAAAATGCTTGAAAAGTCAGAGTACTTTGGTCCGTTTGTCAGAATACACCCTCCAACAGTCAAGTATGCTTGCATGCTTCTCTGAAATCGCCAGCCATATCATTCAATGTGAAGTAGTACTAGAGTGCGTTAGTCATTTATTAGTCTCTCATACTTCACAGCGAGCTCACACATGTCATCTGCTTCAGTGTACTCCTTTAATTGTAGTCTTAAATCAAAGACTTCAATTTTCGCCCAATTAAATAGATGTCGGATGTGTAACGTCATTAGTTGTGCTTGTTCTGCAATTTCAATTACCGGTGTTCAGTGAAAGTGCAAAAAATACTCCTTTACTGAATGATTCTTGTCCAAAAGTGTGTACTACAGTGAACTCTGTCTGGCCTTGTAACATTTTAAGCACATTCAGTAGACCTCAAACCTGAAAAACATTTTATAGCAAATGACAAGCCTGCCGAGCACTTTTATTCACTTCTATGTGCCCAGCACCTGTGAGCTCGATTACCAAATTGTGGCTAAATTCCTCAGAAACTACCATCAAGTTGCTTAGAGGACAACTTACTTATATTGGTATAAAACAAGGGCAAAAATCATTATATAAACAAGCAGGAGTGATGCCTGTAAAACCTGCAAACACATATGGTCTCATATCTTGGGTAGACCACCAATTGGTATGCGTTTTAATATCCATTTCATAACAAAAATCCACATAACCTATTAGGAGCACAAAAAATATAAGTTCACTAATAAAAAGGAAAACATACTGTTGTGCCTCAACTTTTTTTTCCATACAAGCCTGTGACCCTGGACTCCCAGCACCACGGAGTGGAGGGTAAGGAGCCAGAATGACTAGCAACAGTCTCCCAGAGACTAACGAAGATGTCATTGGGTGTGGCGAAGTGGAGAGTGCACAGAGACTCGGCAGGGTGGCCCTGCTACCGGCCGCTAGCAAGCGGCGTTTCCCTCCCCTCAAAGGAAGGGTAGGGAAAGCACTTGGGACAGCCGAAAGCGACATTACCAAGGTGGAATCAGGGCAGCATACAGCAGTCTCTCTAGCGGTGTGATGGTAAGGGCTCTAGGCAGCATGCTCTTCACGTGGAGGTGACCAGCACAGCCAGTGCCTCTCAGGAGTCTGAACACCCATGCGGGTACGGTCTCTGCTCGGTTTGCCTAACTAACGGCCTAACTACTTAACCTCCAGTCTGTCAGTTATATATGGCTTTGCGGCCACTTCGGCTGCCCACTGCTATCCGACTGTTGCTGCTTTCTTTTGACCACCCACCCTCTCACTTGCTGCCTATTTTCTTGATAGTGACAGCAATAATTGTAGTTGTTTTAGTAATTTCAGCAGTTTATTTATTTATTTAATTTATATAGCGCATAATCACCCCGGGGTCTCTAAGCGCTTTCCAGGTACATAATGCCACCCAATTCCACAGCCAATAGTCAAGATTTACAGCACACCCCATGCTTGCTGAAAAAGCACTGTTTTTAATTTCTTTCGAAACGGCAACAAGCAGTTCTGGCACCAGAGTCATCTTTGTGCATGTTTGTATTCTCCTGCTTCCTCCATTCTCTCTTGACAGAGAGGAATAGAGTATCAGGAGTGTTCCTGTCCCCAGATTGGATGCATTGACAGCCTTGTACCACCCGAAGCCCACACCATATGGCTTATAGGCTAAAACAAAAGGGAGTACTAACTGAATGAGCTGGGTGAATACCCACGTAGGCGTCTATGTAAACTACAATCAACACCAAAGATTGTAAGAAGACTGGTGAAGTTGGTGTTAGAGCAGTAAGTACCCGAGTGAGCCAGCACCTTCCATCCCTTCTCCCCGTCAGCCTCCTTCACTCCAACGACTTCATCACCTGGGCTGTCATTATAAGGACTAGCCGAGTAGTGCATATATATATTTTAGAGCTTTACTCCTGTAATCCTAAATTTAACGAAACTGGAATGAGAAACACCAATCTCAGAGCAAAAATGAGACTCCAGCCTCCGAGGTCTGCCCAGACAGATGCCCACCTAAGGATATAGATGTGGATATGGAGTTGGGTTCCTTTCCACACATTGCATTTACTTAACTGTCAGTGGCTTCACTACAGCGCTCTGTATCCAAGGCTCAATTCCAGTTATTTAGAGTGCACAGAGGAAAAGAGTGTTTGCCAAAATTATTGCCCCATAGTGATATGCACTCTTCAAGTTACGCTAACTATTGGAAATAGCTTGTGGCAATAGTTATATATTAGAATTAGTAGTAAGGATACTGAAAACGGCATGTCTGAATGCGGAACGAGATGGGCTCAATAAAGTTTGAGTAGTGATTTAAAGGACTAGCACACTCTACTTGCTACTGATCTAAAACTACAAAAATGGCCGCACGGAGCGTCAAGATTGCATGCGCATAGCATTTAAACACGAGCAATACAGTGGTGCAGTTTTTCCGCTCATCAAACAAGAATCCCGCCAGCAGAGACGTGAGGCGTCTAACACGGTAAGGAATGTTAACAGCTCCCCAGTGGTTGTCGGGTATTTGAATGTACGGAGGTTGTAAGCGTATCCATTTTTAAATCATTTTTTAAAAAGGCCCCTGGGAGTGGTTACTATACGGACGATGTAAATGTAATTTCTTCGAATATAACAAAGGAAAGGGGGGTTGAATGCTAAAGCAATGCTCCATATACAAAACTTTAATGAACGCATATACCCTTGGTGGGGTCAGATGTGATGGAATAAAAGACAATAAGGCCTGCCAAGGAAGAAATAAATAAGGGCGTTTGTAACAACAATTGAAAAACGATATTTAAGCGCTTAGACCAATTTAACACACTTATGAAACATGTTACTCTAGTTTAATCTGTTGGAAACAGAATTTAATTTGTGATTGGCGAATATGATTAACCGAATGATGAAGGTGTTTTAACCCTTCTCTACAGTATCTATAGAAATAGGGCCTAAGTATGTGTGGAATCGCTATCTAAAAGCTAGAAGTATAATAAGGAGACTATTGGAATTAATCAAGTAATTAAAATCATCCTCTTGGTGGTCTTTGGCGTTAATTCTAGGAATCTACCTCTGACCTAATTGAAAAAAGGCAGTAGTATTTTCAAAGGTGGAACATTGCACCGGCATTCAACAAAAGGCTATGGTTTAGAAATACTGTGAGGAAACAGGCCTCTCAAGGGTGAGTTATTTGATGCAAACCTCATACTAATGAATAGGTCTAAATGAGCATTTAATGCACTTAATGAAACAATGCATACATATATTGATAAAAAAGGACGAAGAAAACTGAATCCCAATATTCGCTAGCACCGTCTTCCTATTAGGAAAAGGCAACGATTTAGAAAATTAATAAAAATATTGGCCTCCAACGGGTGAGTGAATTAATGTAAATCTTACACTAAACAATAGGCCTAGATGAAATTTCGACACATATATTGATATCATATACTCTTTGACCCAATAGGGGGAAATGAAATGGGGTTTTATTAAGCGCAACTGCTGCCCTGAGGCGTCCAGGCGCTAAGAGCTAGGTTACTGCCTCCCAGTGTGGTCAGCCCGGGAATTAGTCTGGTTTATTGAAAAGAAAGGTTTTGAGTGGTTTGCGGAAGGTCATCAAGTTAGGATTAGATCTTAAATGGAGGGGGGAGTGAGTTCCATAACTTGGCTGCGTTGTAAGAAAAAGACCGGCCTCCAGCTCTGGATCTCCTAATCCGGGGGACTGTCGCCAAGAAGGCATGAGAGGAACGGAGCTGTTTGTTGGGGCGGTAAGAGGTAATGGAAAATGATTGATTGCTGGGCCAGATTTCCAGTATGCTTGATGGGAGATGCACATGGACTTAAATTTAATTCTCTCCCTGACAGGGAGCCAGTGCAAAGTTCTCAGCCCAGGCTCCGCCGAAGTTCTGCGTGGAAGACTGAGCAGTGTGCGTACTGCACAGTTCTGAATCCGCTGAAGTTTTTGCAGACAATATTCAGGCGCCCCTACATATTGGGCGTTACTGAAGTCGAGGCGGGATTGAATTAGACCTTGCATAACTACTAGCTTGGCCTCAAAAGGTAGCAGCGGAAGGATTTTCTTTATCATCCTGATGGGACCAAAGCAAGTCACTGAAAATTTAGTTGCTTGAGTGTTGAAGGTCAGGGATTTGTCCAACCACACCCCCAGACTTTTTATGTTGTCTCTGGGTGTCGGAGGCGCGCCCAAGCTGTTAGGCCATAAAAAATCCATGGTGGGGGAAGCTGGTGGGCCAAGGAGCATAAGCTCAGTTTTGTCCCCGTTGAGCTTGAGGCACGACTTCGTCATCCAATTCTTGGCCTGTTCCAAACAAGTTGTCAGACTGGTCTGTGGTTGTTGGCAGTTCTTTTGCGTGAGAGAGACCACTAGCTGAGTATCATCCGCATATGTGATGATCTTAATGCCATATGGGCGAACGATCTCAGCCAGCGGTCTCATGTATGCATGAATAACGTAGGGCTCAAGGATGAGCCCTGCGGTAACCCGCAGCCCAAGGGCTTGTTTGAGGAGACAGAGGCTCCTTCAAAGATTTGAAAATTCCTGTCACTTAGAAATGACTTGAACCAGGCCAAAGCTTCTCCTGATATTCCTAGACTATAGAGACGGCGCAAGAGGATTTTGTGGTTCACCGTGTCAAATGCGGCGCTCAGATCAAGGAGGATAACTGCCACTGATCCCCCACTGATCCCCCCCTGATCCAAGATCCGCTTAGCTTCCTCTGTAACCGCCAACAAGGCAGTTTCCGTCCCGTGTTTGGGACGGAAGCCCGTCTGAGTGACATCAAGTAGATGGTTGCTCTCGAGAAACATGGTTAGGTAGATGTTAATGCGTTTCTCAAGGATTTTGCTAACCCATGGGAGCAAAGATCGGGCGGTAGTTGTTAAGGTTGCCGGGATCAAGGGTGGGCTTCTTCAGGAGTGCTCGCACCATGGCGTGTTTCCAGGTTGGGGGTACAGTGCTAGTCACTATGGAGGAATTAAGTAGCTCCATGATCATGGGAAGAATGACCTGGCCAGCTAAAACCAGTGTGCTCGGGGGCGGGGTCACATGGGGAGCCTGACTTTATTTGGTGCATCAGAGGCTCAAGTGTTTCTAAATCTAACTGGGGAAAATGATCTAAAGTGTTTTGATGGAAGTCCTCAGCTTCTATGGGGTGATATGGTTCTTGAAAGGAGGGATCTAAATCCGTATCTGAGAAGGATAAGTAAATATTATTTATTTTTTTTAAAAAGAATTCCGCTAAGTCATTACATCTTGAGAGTTGATTGTAGTTGGCAGCCGAGGGTGGTGGAAGCCTGGTCAGGCTTTTTACTATTTGGTACATCTCTTTAGGTTTGGATCTGACCAACATGATTTTCTCACTATAATAAGCCAATTGTGTTACTTTTATTTCAGATTTATAGGCTCTAATAGCCCCCCTGTATATGGCTCTGTCCGTGGCGGCATAGCCCAGGCGCCACTTCCTTTCCAGCTTCTTACATAGACGTTTTTTGCCTCTAAGTTCTTCTGAGTACCAGGGCGCAGTTTTCCTCTGCCTTTTTAGGCTGGTATTACGGAAGGGAAGTATGGAGTCAAGTGACTTCGTAATCCAATTATCGTACTCATTATTGGAGGGGGGTCATGAGTAAATGAGGGTCTAGAGATTGTAAGAATGCTAGTCCACTGGTCCAAAGGGAGTCTGGGCCAGTTTCTCATTTTCCGCGGGATAGGGGTACTAGGTAAGGGTTTGTGTGTGGTCCAAATGAGGGGAATCAAAAAGTGATCAGTCCAGGGGAGACGACTGATGGCACCTACTTTAAGGTGCGTGCAGTTACTAAATACAGGGTCCAGAAGATGGCCTTTAACGTGATTGGAGGATGGAACAAGTTGTTCCAGCTGGACTTCAGCCAGGCTCGCCGTCAACTCTACGGCAACGTTGTCCGAAGTATCATCGAAATGTATATTAAGGTCGCCAAGCAAAATAAAATTAGAGCGGGAAGAGACCAGTTCGGCCACAGCAGAGGGTAGGTCTGTGTAAAACTGTCTTAGTGGCCGGGGGGGGGGAGTAAATAAGGATGCCTGTGAAGCTGTCATTAGGGGAAAATTCAATAACAAAGGGCATACTTTCGCAATCAGCAATGGTCTCCAAGGTGCAGCGACACGTAGATATGTCCTTGTAAATGATTGCGAGCCCACCACCTTTCCCGTGAACGCGGTCTATGCGGGTAATCTGATAGTCTGGTGGGAGGGCTTGCACCAGGTCGGGCTCAGAGTCTTGGGTTAGCCATGTTTCAGTCAAGAAGACTGCGTCCGGCATATATTCATCCAACAACAAAGACATTTCCAGGCTATGTTTGGGCAAGGACCTGCAGTTTAAAAGGAACATTTTGAAATCCAGCTTGTCATCCTTGCTTCGCGGGATGTTGAGCTCTATATTGCAGTGAGGGCAGACATGGGGTAGCTCCAGAGGGTGGAAAGAGTGACAGCAACTTGTTGTTACAGAGGTCCGTAGTCTGTGAAGAGACCCTGGGCTGTAATGTTTCCTTAATTCCAGAGAAGGGGCAGGGGTCCGGGCCCCTGGCCCCGGTCTGCCGCGGACGGGCGCAGACGGGCTTGCCTTTGGTGCGCCCGCTGCGCCCATCCGCTGCGCCCGTCCGCTGCGCGGGCGTTTAATGGCAGCCATAAATAGTGGAGAGGAGAGGGGAGTGTGGGAGACTGATAACTATGCCGCTACCCCAAACTCATCCCAATATGGCGTCTGGGCCGCGTGAGTCTCTGCACAGCACCTATTCGGCTGCAGGGTTCGCGATGGCACTGCGGGTAAAGGCAAACACCACGCAAGATAAGTGCACAAAAAACAACCGCTAAATGGGTGATTTTAAAAACAGTATTTTAAAAATTACAGTTTATAAACCTAGCTTTCCCGGCTGAGCCTCAGGAAAGTGACAATCAGAACTAGCAAGCGCGCAAGTTTTCAGCGCGGCTTAAGTAGCCTGGGGGGCGGGAGACTGATAACTATGCCGCTACCCCAAACTCGTCCCAATATGGCGTCTGGGCCGCGTGAGTCCCTGTACAGCACCTATTAGGCTGCAGGGTTCGCGATGGCCCTGCGGGTAAAGGCAAACACCACGCAAGATAAGTGCACAAAAAACAACAGCTAAATCAGTGATTTTAAAAACAGTATTTTAAAAATTACAGTTTATAAACCTAGCTTTCCCGGCTGAGCCAAAGGAAAGTGACAATCAGAACTAGGGAAGCGATGTCCATACCTCCACCATTCCTTTAAAGAATATAAGAAAAGGAATTTATATATTAATTGTGAGTATATCACGACAAAATTATGTGACTCTTTATTTTTTCGCATCTGAGCTAAATTAAAACTACTCAAATTGTACTAGTTAAATGTCACATTGGTGATAACTATTGACAAAAGAAATATATTTGCCTCAGAAGGTTGAATAATAGCGATAAAATAATGCTAAGATTTGCAATCAAGCGATTGCACTATTCAGTAGTAGTGAAGTGTCACATTATAGTGTAATACAATGAACCAAAGAAAATTAAAATTAAATCGGAGCACACGTTCTGCATCTAACTGTATGTATCTTATTTTTAGATTTATTGGTTTGATAACATTGAGCAATTTGTGATTATATGTTGTGGGTCCTGAAGAAGGTGTTTTTAACTACATGACACACCAAAACGCATCGACAAGAGGACACAGTTATTTTGTTTTAATAAAAATTGTTTTAATGTTTTTAATACCGTGATATGTACTAGGAAGTCTATAAAATCTATTTGACTATTTTTAGTCATTTTTGAAAACATTATTGTAAAAGATATCTTTCTAATGTTTATTTTTAGTCTTATACAAATGTGTTCTATGAAATGAAATAGAAAATGTTTCAAGTATGATACAACATTGTTGGATGTTTTGATAAAGATACATATAATAAAAATACCAAGCATATAAGTCTAGATTACGTGTTGCTATATATGGGGACATTTTTGCTCTTTTTCTTTGGTTCACTGAAATATGCGCACAATTTCTTTGCAGGAGTAGTAAACAATATCAAAGGGGAAATGTACATTTTTAGTGACTCTTCAAGTTACGCACAGTCTAGAACCTTTCCTTAACAGCAACGCCTGGAACGATTGACTCCTGGTGGCCCTCAGACCAGGAATCCAGATTCATACCAGTCGACAAGGCCAGAAACCTCTGAATCATTAATAAGAAGCCCACTATGAAATTACAAATCAACGCTGTCTCCTTCGCCTGCTTCTTCACTCTACAAATGCTACATAAGATGTTCAAGTGACTACCCTTGCACACGAGACACACTGTGACAAAAGCCCGCATCACAAGCTGACTCTACGATGGCAACGCCCTCTATGTAGAAAGCGCTGCACACCTCCTAGAGACTTCGAACCATACAGAACGCCACAGCCAGACGACTCCTCGACGAGCCCACATTACAATCACACCACACCTCAGGCAACTGCTGGCTCCCCATCCAGAAGACATGCCAAGACCTGTTCCAGCCCATACACCAATATCAAACAGGATCGCACATCTTCATAAAATGTTTTGCCTACTGCGTTAAACAGGGAATTTAGGGAATGGTCCAGCAAAGTCACTATGTATAAACGATTTTACTACCTCTTGCAACATACGCAACCCCTGCACTTTCATATCCTGTCCAGGGAGCCTCTAACGGGTTATGAAAACAAACTTATGCAGCCCAGCACTTTATGCCTCCCCACACAATTACGCACTTTAGTGAACTGAGCTACTTCAGGAGTAAAACCTGGTATTCAAATTAGCAATTCCCTCATTAGCTCCACCTAAGGTCTCAACAACATAATATCTCTGACCTACCACCGGAAGTGATGCCTGCCAGTTTGGGCACATGATATAACTGCAAATTATATGGTACATAGAGACCCAGACACCGAGAATTCTTTTATCCCTTTTAGTCCCACATTCTATTCCTCCGTATCTGTGGATGTGAGACAAAACCATCAAACTAATCCAGCTGCTACGCTAGCACCTTGTTCATAAGATGGCTTAACCCAAAAGAATGACAAAATAGTTCTGCCTTTGAATTGGATGAGGACGTCTTGGATTTGGTAGATTTATACAATCCACAGGGGACAGTCCCTCAATCACATCCAACTTGTAAGGGCACAAGAAAAGTCTGTCACGAAGCCTGTATCTGGGATTACCAGCCATCACCGCAGGAGCAGTGTAACTTCCTCTCAAACATTCCAGAAACTTACGCTGCGTAATCTATTCTTGCTATCACGAGAACCACATTCTGCACATCAGGTATTATTGCTAGGGCTCCAACTGCTCAGTTTTTTAAGTTGAATATGCAAATTGATATTATGCATGACCTAGCAGCTAATTTTGTAGCAACCGAAGGAAGAATGCGCTATGAAACCTGCAGTGCTAGACCTCTTTGGGAAATGAAGCCCACTGCAAGAACCAATCCAATATTTCTTTATTTCGGCCATTTGAGACCATAAAAGATACCTTAAAAAGCATTTAAAAAAACGTAGTACATACATTAAAAACAAGGCACGATGCAACACACAACTAATTCATTTTCCTGGAGAGTCTAAGGAATGAGGAGGCAATTAACTATTTCATTACAGTTCATTACAAGTTTACAGAAGATCATCCTTTTTTCCCCTTATCTGCCACATGGCCATTAAGTACTTGGCAACTGCAAAAACTATGTGGTGCAGGGTACTTGTCTTCAAGATTCTGTATGAATGTAAATAGTTCCTAATGCCCAAATTCCTACATAATGGCACTAGCCAATATTTCCTCGGTCTAGTGTAGGCAGGGCAAAAAAACAGCACATGTGGTTCGTCGTCCTCATTCGCACTGCACCCAGGGCATATTTTGTCATCCGACACTGACCATTTACTAGTAAAAGTTTTAAGGGGCAGGGTCCCGAGCCTCCATTGAATGAACAGTTTCAGGAAATATAATGTCCATAAAACCTTCAAAGTAAAAAGAGTTTTTGATGTCCAAAAATTGTTCAGTTAGGGTGCCGACTTTAGATGCACACACAAGCGAAACTAGACTTTTGTCCTTGAAGATCTTAACAAGCCTTTTGCGTGCCACCGCTTGACAGCCTCTTTCAGGAGCCATCCACAACTCAGGCAGTCCCAAGCGATAGAATTCTCGTTTGATGTAAGCCAACCAAGGAATTCTATCGCAATGATTGAGATTCAAGACGTGCTTAAGATCTTGCCTGTAGTGGGAAAGTTCACCAGTAGACCAGAGCCTGTGCCAAAACCTCAGTGGTTTTAATGCCAATTCATCCCCTATTGAGGGGAGCCCCAGGTCTAATCTCAAGGGTAGCTTTAGTCCCTGGTTTCCAGTGCCAGAGATAAGTCTTGCCATCTCTCCCAGTCCCATTCTGACTTTGCCTGGGCAATGGCATCCCTATATTTACGTCTCAGCTCAACTACCTTATCCTTGTTGATACCGGACTTTATCATAAAAATCAGCTCGGTTTTTATCTTTTTACAAGTGGAATTGTACCAAGCTGAGGTTAGTGTCCTCTTCTTCCTAGTCACCACCTCAGGATAAAAAACCTCTCCTAAACTTCCCACTATATCTGTATGGATTTGGGCTAGTTTCTCATTAAAATCTGTAGTTCTAGGTTTGTTGATTAGTTCGTCCATTTCAACTAACTTTGGGAGTGCCAGTTCATAAATTTTTGTAATGCACTCGGTTGAACTTACTAGTTTCCCCCATCTTACCCTGCATCTGTTATTTGATAAAACCAAATTCCCTGTGTCTCCACTTGAGTTTGTAGGCGACGACCCTGCTTCGGGGACTGGATGAACCATATCTAGACAGAGGGCGTTGTGGTCACTGACTGTTCTTTCTATTACCCTGAAGTGCAAGAACCCTCCAATTGCTCTGCAATTTTAGCCAAATTAGGAGAAGTTCCTGCAGTAATCGATCCAATCATCACAGAGTGTAAGAAGTCACTACATATGGCAGTGCAGCCTTCCTCAGATCAACATCACAGCCAGCTCCCATCTAGTTCCTTTCCTGCTCAGGGTGCCAATCCAGTGAAGCAGACATACTTATAGGCAATAAAGGAGATGTGGTTGCTGGCAGCTCTGAAGAGCCAGCACCATAACCTGACCAAATCGCCAGAAAGAGTAAATGTGTTAAAACCCAACCTACATTCTAAAACAAGCCATCTGAAATACTCTAATAAACCGCTAGACATAAAAACTAATTAGCAGTCTGGGTAAAGCTACTTGCCCCCGGTACCATACAAACGTAGCAGGGGGAATACTCAAAGCAAAACTGAACCAAACTTAATCGACCAAAAAACTCCCAATCCAGGCACATAATGGTTCCTGGTAACAGAGATATTCCTGCTCAACAACTCAAATGCAAGCCAAATTTAAGATGCATTCTCACATCCAGGGATTCCCAAAAGGTCTAAGAATTGTTCCATGAGTCTAATTCCTTGCGTCTCACTCAACACCACAAGGGTTAACTGCCTACGAGAAGAATCAGTCAGAACCTGTGGGCTATAAAGCAACAGTTATGACCCAAACTGAACAACTCCGTTACACCAAATGTCATCATGTATATGGCCACTCACATGATTTCCCTACCATCTAAATTAGCCACTGGCAGAAAGATGGAGTTACATACCCTTTGTTCTGCAGTTATGAAGTTTTATCTGAATGCAAATGGCTCTGATTCCAAGATCAGTTATGCAGAGCTCACATACAATGTAATGTGTTGCACCAGTGGTCACAGGGAGCAGCTTCTCATCAAGAACAAGATGTGCCCAGATTAAAACAGACATTTCCACAATCATCCAGTCGTATTGCTCAACCTAGATGGCAGTAATGTTTGCGCCAGAGAGGGCATCCTACCCTTTAATCTGCCCATCACACTGCAATGGGCAGCCTGCACTTCCAACTGAGCATATTATCCACCAAGGAGTCAAAAACCAAATGCAAACTCCAGATCTTCTGGCTCCCAATTTTATTCTAGCAGTGATAATCTAATTCAATTTACACCAAATTATCATGCAAGAGGTCCTCCTAATGTCCTAAATAGAGGTAATCTATTAAGAGTGATCTAGGCGCCGCCTGGCCTAGCCAAAGTAACATCTTGCGATGTACTCCGGGTAAGTTTCATTACTCAAACAAACCTGGAAGGTCAAGCGAAGCAACTACATCATGGTGGGCAAACAAAGCCATTGCAAATGAAGCCACATTGTCTCATTCGGGAATTCTTGTTGCCGAAGATAAAACAGAGCGGTATTCGAGATTCCTAGTAGCTCAGTCAGATGACAGCGTGACCTCAGAAAAGAGCCTTCTACAACTAGGTACACTGCTCAGGTCTGCCCGCTGTTCGCCTCCATGACAAGCAAAACCTAGCTTTAGCAATTAAAATAAAACGATACCTGCTAGGAGCCACATATGCAGGTTGCCAATATGGCTCAGTCAAACGCCATCTTAGCTCCGACTGTCTTTTCAGGTAATCATACAATGTGGGTCAAGCAGCAGGCAGATGTGGAAGGACCACCACAAGTCAATGGAAGGTTTCTCTAAAAGGAGAAGGGCACATCTGACTGTGCGAAAAGGGTGCATGGGGAGCTTGAACAGTTGGAACATTGCAGGATGGCAATCTAAAGTAGAGAACAAAAAATAGATCACTTATCAAATATACATTCTACTGCTTCCAGGACACCTGGACGCTTGATGAAATTAGCTTTGAGGGGTTATCTGCTCATTCACTAGAAGCAATGATAGACCAGGTGGGAATGCCAAAAGGCAGTCTAACAAGATTTTTTGGGGAACGGAATCTATTGGCACATGGAAATCACCCACAATGCTTGAGTCCCAGTATTATTCAATGTTTACATTCCCCCAGGGAACACAAATGATTACCCAACAATATTAAAACTGGTATGCCCCGGTCTCACTAATACTAGCAAAAGGAACAATTATCTGTTATTAATACCAAGAAGTCTCACAGCTTTCACTCTGTTGTAATATATGAGCACTTAAATATCAGGTGCTTGACCGAGTGATGCTCCAAGCCTGGAGATCTCTTTTTGCCATGCTTCCCGACACTAGAAACCTCTAGAAGGCAAAGGAGGTTTAACAGATTCCAGCTCAATCTTTTCACACTGAATGGCAGAACTTTTTGAGATCACACTCCTAAATGTACTTACAGGTCTGGCAATCGAGAAACACTAAAACACTATGTACTAACCAACCAGGGGCCATTGAGCTAATTTATCAACATGCTAATAAGAGAATTGTGAGCGAATGTGATCCATTAACTGCTACTCTGATGTATCCTCTCTCACTCCTGCTGGGTCTTTTCCACATAAAAGAGCAAGCGGGAATTTGATAGTAAAATCTGGCGGAAAAAGACTGCACGGCATACAAATTTTTTTTTTTTTAAAGAAACAGGGTGGCTACGATATATTTAACTAGGTCACTCCCTCCAGGCTCATATATGTGATGGAGGGGCTTTAGAGGAGGTCTCACATCTGGAAGACAGACTCTTAACTGAACCCCTGCATGCAAAGGCCATTTCAGTACTATACAGGCTGGCAGCGCTGGTCACAAAGTGAAACATTGCGAGAAATTGGGGAGCAGTTCAAAAAGGGGGTGGTGATGGACAGAGTATCTGAGTTAATCAGAACACTCCTACCCAGTCAACAGATCAGGGCTTGATCCATCACCGTTTTTTAGCTCACTGCACCATCCCAGTTCAGAACCTGGCTATATGCAAATTAGTCTGTCCCTGGCCCAGTGCATCATGGGAACAGGGCAGACCAAACTACCAAGCCAATTCTTTACCGGGAAGGAAACAAGCTTCCGGGGACCGGTTTCTGGCATTACAGCCGTCTTCGGCCCGGCTTGCTTGAATCCTGATGGTGCAGTGAGCAATTGGGGAGCAGCCACCTTACCAACAGTAGTGGAATAGAAAGCGGACATAGATTGGTGTGGGCAGGCAGAAAGTACAATTTGTGAGAGTGGAGGGTGCCCTAAGAAGTGGGAAAAGATATGGGGACCATGGCAGATATATTGAGCGCTTTTGGTAGTTTAACGATGAAACTAGCTGGCATTAATAGACAGGGATACTTTTGTCAAAGATGGTCTATAGCTGGAGTACTTAGGTTAAGCCTCGACAAATCTACTGTAATGGTTTCTTTTGCATTGATTTGATTGCTGACCATGTGTTAATAAAAACGTTTGTTTTAAAAAAGAAACAGGGGCTGTCACGATCTCTGAAATCCAGTTTACACGGATCTATCAGATTCAGATAATCGCAGTTTGATCATCATTGAGAAATGTTAATCACTAAAGAAAGCAACAATCTGTTGAAGATGGTGTAATAGAGCCTAAAAATAGTGCTAGGGTCCCCCAATATCTAACAAACATAGCTTGGTTTGACGATGAATGTGCAAAAATGCAGCAGACCTTAGTCAAAGGCACACCTGGGAGGGGGGGAGGAGAACACCTAAAACCTTATGACAGGAATACAAGAGACTGATTAACTATAACAAATCACATTCATCTACAAACATTGGCCACACTCGAAAACGTACTCAGGGAAAAGGATAATACAGGCTTTTGGATAATGTTCAACTGGGGTTGTAAGGGCCCTACAAGAATAATTGGGCCCAGTCATTACCTCAGCCAAATGGGTCAATCATTTGGGGATAACATACAAAAGCTCAGCACCATCTGTAAACACAGCTGTACTACCCAGTTGTGACCATGGTCAAAGCAAGGACATCTCATTTGTAGAGAAAGATAGGCTTGTGCCTGCAGTTGTCTACAACAGCAGGAAATGGACAAATAAATTCGCTGAAGTAATCCAGGTGACCGTTTCGTCTAAAAGTCAAATAAGGTGCTAGGCCCCAACGGTATGCCAAGCAATACCTTTCAAAATAACGTATCTCTAAGGGATCATGTATTAACAGCAGTATTTAATGCAGATTGTATAACAGAGAAGGTCCCAGCTTCTTGGGCAACAGGAGTCATAGTGCCTCTTCATAACAAGCATTAAAAATACAATAGGTCTAGCCTTTCATTAAGTTAAAGCCATTTGCTTTGCTATACAATGCCATTAGCAAAGCAAATGGCTTTAAATTAATCAAAGGTGAGACCTATTGTATTTTCAGTGCTTGTTATCATTTTGCAACTGCTGGTGTTTCCACCTCACCTATGCAAATCACCTACAATTCGACTGCCAGCTCCCAATGACATGCTCAGGACGGTAATCCAAGCGCCACTAAGGCTCATTGAAGAGAGGAGTGCATATGCATTTGTAACCATTTGTTTATTGTAAATAAGTTGTAACTTTATTTAACAAAGTGGGAGGTGTAGCGCTGGGTAAATAAAGAATGATTGACCTTTGGTTCAGGGTGGACTCGGTAGACCTGTGATGTAAGCGCTGTTAGGTAATAAGGTGAATGCAGGTGTAGAACGTTTGGGTCTTGCTTTACACGCTTAGGAATAAAGACGTGAATAACTCTCAGAGTGTGGCGTAGCCATTGCAGAGGGTCCTGTACTGGAGAGGACGCTACAATTAGTAAACTTTAAAACTTATTTACTGCGTTCCAAAAAAACGTCTTTAATCATTTGAATGTAGCAGAATTCCTTTTGGGACACTTTTGAGGCTTGTCCCTCAACGTGTAAATACAAAGTCTCCATCACTACCGCATAGGTGATTTCAAGTTGTTGTATCAACGTACAGTAACCGTCACAACTTGAAACTTGGCGTGAATTGTGTGATGATGGCTCCTATAACATTGAATCTAATTTGCCACTGCGGACATAGCAACAGTAGGCATTAGACGCACGCAGCTCTGAAACAGTACAGAAAATTGGATGGTATAAATGCTTGCCCGAGGGCCGCTGATCACACTGTACACATGGGTAGAATGAGCAATTATCAAGCGGCAAGCACTTGAGACAAATGCAAAAAAAAAAAAGTTGGGGTCGGGGGCAGCCGATGCCAAAAACTCACTCAAACCTCAAAGGAAATGCCTGCGAAAGTAACACCAACAGGTGCCTTCCTGGACTGGCAATTACTATGCTGTGCACGGTTAACACTGCTCTGGAGGCATTCAGGAAGGTGATACAATATTGGCATGGGAGCAGCTGTATTTTGTCGGTGTTCAGAAAATTGCGCCACGTAACTAAAATCGTGCTGCTGTCTGCCTCCGCTCCACCCCCGACAAAAAAAAACACAAATAATCCTCAGCCTGAATGATTCGTTCCCTTCTTGTGACAATTTCAAAGAAAACAAGCTCTTTGCTTTGGCAAAGGCAGCCGCTTGTTTATAATTGCATCGCGCTTTCACTTTAAGTGAAAGCACAATGCAAAAATAAACACGCGGCTGCCTTTGCCAAAGGCGAATGCTAACAAAAAAGTGCATAGTGGCTAATTAGGAGACACTTTGTGCGTGGATAATAGGAGATCGGGTGGCAACAAGAAGCGAATTGACATGCCTTCAGTGCAATCACTGCACTGCCTTTGGCATAATTTGTGACACCAAACGACGTGCACGATTCAAAACTGAAGGCAAAGCTGGGACAAGGCTTCTTGAATCTTATCAATTGCAAGAAGCCTCGTATGATGAGAGAAGCGAATGCGCTGCTTACGTCTGGCCGAGACCTAAACACGTGGCTTCCTTTGCCAAAGGTGAATGCTAACAAAAAAGTGCGTAGCGGCTAATTAGGAGACACTTTCTCCCGCCGCCAGCAAGAGATCCAATCCTGCTGGGCCTGGATAAAAGGAGACAAGGTGGCAACAAGCAGCGATTGACATACCTTCAGTGCAATCATTGCACTGCCTTTGGCATAATTTGTGATGCCAAACGACGTGCACAAATCAAAACTGAAGGCGGAGCTGGGACGAGGCTTCTGGAATCATATTGATTCCAAGAAGCCTCGTATGACGAGAGAAGCGAATGCGCTGCTTACGTCTGGCCGAGACCTAAACACGTGGCTTCCTTTGCCAAAGGTGAATGCTAACAAAAAAGTGCGTAACGGCTAATTAGGAGACACTTTCTCCCGCCGCCAGTTAGAGATCCAATCCCGCTGGGCCTGGATAAAAGGAGACAGAGTGACAACAAGCAGCGATTGCCTTCAGTGCAATAATTGCACTGCCTTTGGCATAATTCTTGATGCCAAACGACGCGCACAAATAAAAACTGAAGGCGGAGCTGGGACGAGGCTTCTGGAATCGTATTGATTCCAAGAAGCCTCGTATTATGAGAGCAGCGCATGCGCTGTTTATGTCAGGCCGAGACCTAAAAAGGGCGCACGGAATGACCCAGCAACTTATGGCTAAATTTAACTGCTTTACAGTGCTAGGAAGTTTTACCGGGGGTATTGAGGATAATCTGTCATCGCTCCAGA
Source organism: Lissotriton helveticus (assembly GCF_964261635.1). Lineage (NCBI taxonomy): Eukaryota > Metazoa > Chordata > Amphibia > Caudata > Salamandridae > Lissotriton > Lissotriton helveticus. The sequence goes on along the minus strand of NC_136065.1, from coordinate 1,797,504,297 downwards.
CCGGTTTCAGGAAATACCACAGCACAATCAACAAGCATTGAGATAATATTTGTCTTAAACAAACCATCATAAAAAGTGCATAATTTGATATGATGTTTATAGATCTTAAGGCAGCATTTGACTTGGGAGAAATGACGCCTAACTTTCCAATAGAAAGCTGGATAAGACAACAGTGGGTCTTGGCGCCCTTACTATTTCATCTTTTCATAAACATGGGCTCAATGCTCCAACGCTTATATCTGGATGTTTCCCAAATCGGGTGGTGACAAAATTCCAATAATACTCAACGCAGACAATGCAGTCTTCCTTTCCTACATCAAACTGGCAATGCATAAATTATTGGGCTGCTTTGAGACATCCCGTACCAAGAAAAATCTTGAGATAAACACAATGAAAACAACATTCAGGATTTTGAACTGCAGGAACCCCTTTGGGTCTACCTTTAAAATATATGGTAGTGGTCTGTCCAGGGTTCATTTTATGACAACCTGGGTATTTGATTTGATGGCAAGCTATCATGGTTCGAGCAAGAATCAAAAAATGCGAAGGGACTCTGCGCCCAATGGAGTAGTTTGGTGGTCCAGTTTACTGTCGGCAGCACAGGCCTCCCTCGAAACACATGAACATTCCTGTGTTCTCAGAATATCGTCTATAAAGAAAGTTAAGACCACGTTTCATACCCACTCCCATACACCCCACATACCAGCTCCACCCCTCCCCCAGCTGGACATCTATTTTTCTGTTTAGAAGAGCGAGTCACGGAAAGGCGTCTCACGGTACAACTAGTTACCCGGAAGAGAAAACGGTGCTCCCAACTTCAAACTGGCTGCAGAGGCAATCCACTGGAAATACCTCGGACAAATGTACATTCCGAGCAGATAGGAGCACTCGTTTTTAGATAAAGAACCTCAAAAGAATAGGTGTCACAGCTATGACACTTTACCACATTCGGCGTTGTTATGGTGGCCCCAGCTGGCTGACAAATATCTCTGTGAGCTTAGCCACCTCGCGAACATAGTTCCTTAAATGCCACAGAAAAGCAAATGTGCTATGCTCATTTTTTATCAGCCTTCAACACATTCTCCTGCAAACTAGACTATCGCTGCCGGCATATTCCTTGGATGGAGTACAGGGGCAGTGTCCTATAACACCGGTATGACAGCCACACCTAGCTACTACTCCTAGAATCGGGAACAGGTAGTGGCTCCATTCATACAGTTATACTCGGGCTCTTACATAAACTCATGTAAATGCATTCTGAAACCCACCCCTATCCTGAAGGTTAAGCTACCCAGCAGCCACTAAAATTAATATGTACTCACAGGTGTGCTCTCCAATGACTTATGCAGTTGGTCCCTTCAGCATGCCCCGAAGTCAGGCGTTCCGTCACTAATCGTGCCTGATCAGAGGATGTGGAGGGCAGACAAACACACAACTTACCACTGGCAGGACTATAACGACTCTAGCCGAAGTAAGTCTCAGCCTCGCCAGTTTTCAATACCTAGCCCGGCCTAGCCGGTACGGTGAGTCAGCAGCGTGTGACAGTGTAGCCCTTCACCCTCGCTAACCACTCACAAGATAGTCCCGGCATAAGCCCACCGAGGCCTCTCACCTATAGAATGCAGGATGTCGATGCTCGCATCCCGGTCCGTGCTGAGCAGGGTCTGAGCCCGCTGAAACTCCACTACCGCCGCGGCCGCCATCTTCCACTCAACTCAGCAGCACCAGCCTCCGCACAGCCAGGCGACCGGAAATGCGTGCCGGAAGTACCGATGCCGGCTTGTCAAGCGCGGCGCGCTGGGAATCGTAGTCCTACAGCAATGTAAGGGTGCACAAAGGTCTGAAACAATTACACCGCTCAATCGACGGGCATCTCTCGTGGTCGGCATCCTAGGGTGTTTATCGTCATTCCTTCCACAAGGGTGGAAATCAGAAACTTAGTGCTTTTTTCACGCACAAGATGGTCGCTAAGACTTATTGGTCTTCGATCTAGTCTTTGAAATGGTTTGAAAACCGATAGACAGTAAAATAGGACTACCACGTCAAAGCTTCCGAGTACGAGTGAATAATTCTCAAGCTGGTGAGAGGGAACGTTTATAATAGTGCATACACGCTAACACACATGATTTAGGTGGGAGACCGGGTTCTAGTATAAACAATCACTTTAATGTGACTCTGGCCTAATATGTCCGCCACTTCAGTATTAAGAAATGGGGAATATTCATTCCCCTGATTGTTTTTCGGAATCTCATTTTTCATTTAAAAATATTGGCATGTATAGAAAGGACACTGATGAAAGGATTATGCATAACGTTCTTCACTGTATTTCCAAAAATGTCATTGCCAAGTATCTTTCTCATCAGTAATAAACACTACATTTCCCAAGACTCATAGAGAAAATTAATTGCAACAAAATAACTGAACAGTCCCTCTATCACCAGTCCACAAAATTCAATGTCAGGAACGGAGGATCTCGTACTCTTCAAAACAGCAGCCAATCAAATTAAATTTTCAAAACCACTACATCTCTCATTAACCCATAACAGTCACATGATAACCATATAGACCCAGCGCCATACTACCCCTTTGTAACAGTCCATCTTCCTCATTCTTTGCTGCTTTCCAGCCAGTTATGTGCCTTATTCAATTATGTGCTTATACTACTGATGCTTTCAGCTTATTTCCTGCTTGTTGATTTTATTGTGTCTTATTGTTGTTGCATGCTCAAATTTGGATGACTTGCTTTTAATGAGCTATCGCCTGCTCGGCATCACTGCATGTTGCTCATACCAGCAAAGTTCTCTACACTTCTAGTGCTTGCGCGGTAGTGATAGAGCGCTCAGGTCACCCGACTCACAAATTTACCACTTACGCATTGGGCCCATAAATTCAATCTTCCATATTTATTAATCGGGTATCCTTACACTCTACTACCAGTATTCCTGTTCCTTCCTATTGTATTTCCAATGTACCCGACTTACCACTCCACTGTTACGGGTACCTATGATCACAATGGATCAGGGAGCTAGCTGTGCAAATAAGTAAGCAAATCAAAAATACCGTACACAGTTTAATAATGTTTTTTGTACTCTTAAATAACCACAAACTCGGGAAGTTTTTAAGACCTTTATCTAATCATTATTATCTTCTAGTGTCATGAGCCAAAGGTTAACCCCCATCAAACTATCTATCACGAGAATCATAACAATTGTATAACTATGTATGAGAGTAAGAAACATTTAGAATCATGAAAAATAAAGGAAGGGAAAATAAGGAACACGCTATTTTAGATAAACAGAACTTCACAACTTCACTAAAGGCGGGTAAAGAAAGGGAACATACTAATCAGAGTAGACTTTCGAAACTTACTAACGATTCAGAGGAAATGAGATTCAGACTATTTCATTTATCCAGATATGCTAATTCACTATAGGAAGGGTAAGAATAGAACAACCATATATGCAAACAGTTTTAGCATTTACTAAAAGTAGGTAAAAAAGTGGAACACGCTAATAAATCATAAAACATGAAAAATCTCATTTAAGGAGAAAAGGTTAATGACATATGTAAATGTATACTTCGTTCAAGACAATAGGAAAGAGTTTAGAATGACGGACACCCACATGGATTATATTTACCTAGGACAGATTGAAGAACTAACCCTGGCCACGGGTCAGTTTGGAAAAAGCGGGGACAGGACCCGCAAGGATTTAGGTTGCCGGTAGGTGAACAGGTACAGCTCATGGACAGTCAGGACAGGATAACCCCAGGATGTGGATCAGGACCGGATTCGTCTAAGGGTACGACCAACACCTGCAGCTTCGGATGCAACGCCTGCGCTTCTCCCTCTCTGCAAGGAATCTGCCAATAACCCCGATTGGGTTCTCGAATCTCCCAGCAAAGTGCTTCGCCAGCACTTAAGGTTTCCAAACCCCGATTGAGTTTGTGGAAATTACGGACAGAGTGCTCCGCAGCTCTCTGTATCAATCACCTATAGAGTTCGTTGGGTCAGTGACAGGTCAGCTATTTGGACAAGTCGGACAATTTCTATAGCTAAACCTAGGCTAGTTATACTGTTTTCGGGTCAGTGTACCACCCACTAATGTTGCAAGTGAAAGGGTCCCCAAGTTCTGATTGGACAAAGGAGGGGATTAGGTCACCATTTACCTAAGATTTTGACTTTCCCAGACTTAATATTCAGTTCTCGTACCCACCCCTTAAGTTCTAGCTTCCCATGACACTAGATTTACATAATACAATAGAGTATACAGTAGTGAAATACAATTGTAACAGTTTTAGGTACAAGTCGGCTTCTGCAGTCTGGTCAAAGTTCACGTTCCCAGGAGCATCTTGGCTTTGGCTGCCAGCTGGCTGGGCTCCACTGCATCATGAGGTTCTTTCCCTCATCACGTGACGAGTACCAGAAAGGCTTTTCAAGATGGAGTCACGAGTGTTCCTCAGGCCCCAAAGAATGCAGTACATGAAAAGTAAGCGAAAACAATTTAGAAATACAGAAAAATTGAATACACTGTATACAAGGAATAGCTACACTATACCCCTTACTTTATAATAACTATAGCATTAGGATAAGTGCGGAACGAACGATTCTGCGAAAGCAGCTTTGCAAGCACGGAGCATATGAGAAAACAAAGCGGCCATTTTAGCAGTATTGCGCATGAGCAAACGTTTCCCACCAGAACTGCAAGTGCGTCACATCACGTGATTATGACCGACGCATGCGCAGACTAAATTCCCGCGAAGCAGCGGCCATTTTAGTGGCAAGCGTTATTATTGTTTAGTAAACACATAGGCAAGCGTCACTGGGACACCCCGTGTAGTGTAAAATGTGCAATATTAGTAAGACAAACATATTGATTAGACTATTAACATTATTCGAGGTTCATGAGTACAAGCAAGTCGCGTAACGTGCGAATCCTTGCTCCATCAATCCCCTCTTTGATGATATTTACTATCATCACTATTAATGGAACCAGATGCCAACTTTTCACAGCTTTCCCAATTCTATTTCTTCAAACATTCGATTCAATTTTTCTTTTACTTCTTTGTTAGGGTGAGAATTCTTCACCCTTTTGTAAATTTGATTATTCAGTTCCTCCAATTCTAGTTCATCCACATTCCGTTTCATTCCTCTTCTATTCATAGCATATTTTTTTTTGTGTTTTCGACATTTGCAGCAGATTACGACAATTAGCACAATTAAACCTATACCTGCTATTGGCATCAGTATTTTACTCGCAAGATTTTTACCTATGTTAGAAAACCAATGACCTACAGAGGAGAGACCATCAGTTAGTCTCTTCCAGGCACTGTCAACCTCCAGTGGTTTGAGCTCTTTTTCCAAATTTGTAATGTTCCTCACATACCTTTTGATTTCGACACTTTTGTCAGGTATGTAAGTGCAACAATGTTGCGCTTTCAACATTCTACAGACTCCGCCCTCTTTTGCTAATAAGGTGTCAAGAGCAAGTCTGTTCTGCAAAACCATAGATCTGATCGCAACCATTTCGGTATTGACCATCAGGAAACCTGCAGCAGTGTCAGTAGATAACCGATCCACTACTGTTGACAATTTGCAAATTCTTTGTGTGTTCAGAGTCACTCCCACTGCTGGTATCAATGCACTAAAGATATCACCTAATATTTCTCCTACACTTTCTCTTTTACTACGCACTAATTCATTAGTGTTTTCATTGCTTCCAGCAATTTCATTCACATGGTATATTTTTGGGAAGACAATTCCAAAATAGCAGCTTCCATACCAGTGATCCGGCAATTTGAAATAAGCCTTGTTTCCACATATGTAATAAATTCCGGGAAACACAGGTTCTGACCCATTTTTGAAACCCCAACCTCCAATTACCTTGAAATTGTGTTCACATTGACTGGAACCAATGAAAATGTTATTATAATAACTAGTCTTTTCTCTGTGAAGACAGAGTTTCCCTTTTCTTTCGAAATCCAGCAACAAAGCAGGATTAGCTCCACAATTTGAGGTGCTTCCCATGTTTTCAGCCCACTTAGGAATTTTCTGTCTTTTATCATTCGCCTTTCTTTGGAAACTTTCTCTTCTTTTCTCTGCCATGTTTAGAAACATTTTCTCTTGTTCATGTAATGAACAGGTCAAGTTATCTCTATGTGCTTCACCTAAATCTATGGTACCTATAGTCAGAAAATATTCTCCCATATAACGTGTTACATCACTTTTTGTATGTACAGGGTTCAGATTTCCACGTATAGGAAGTTCAGAAAATATCACGTCTGAGTTAGAGTAATAGTACTGGAACGGTCCTCTTTTATAGAATAAGCTAGCTAAAATACTACAGGAAATTCCATATGTTAGTGGCAAGTGATGGTAGGTCACTCATGCAAACATAAGTCTTCTATTTCCATGGCTTCTACATAATGTACTAAAAGGTTTGCGAATACATTTAAATGAGTCCTGTTCTTGATTCTGTGATAATGTAGTCCTTCCTTATCTGGTGCTTCTAAGTCCATTTTAGTTTGTCTAATGCTAAGTGCTTTCTCATGTCCTTCTACACTTTGTGGTGTATTTTTCATTTGCAGCTCTTCTGTGTCCTTTGTCAGTCTTTGTAGAGTCAAAATTAGTATCTTTACTCATCATATAAGGAATAGTAATTGTTAGTCCTATCCATAATATTAGTACTAAAGCTACACTACATACACATACTTTGCAGCTTGTTTTACAACAATTGCGTCTAGATCTTCCATTCACATTGGAATCAGACATTTCGCTCAAAAGAAGCTTTCCAACCCCTCTTTGTAACTTTGCACAGGTTGCTTACACAGGGCAACTTCAGGTTGGTTCTTCTTCTTCGGTAGACTGGTCAGCAGTCAATTCTTCATCACTGTCGTTACTTATATCAAGATCCTAGAATTCCTCTAACACCAGGTAAGTCCATTCAGGATCCTGATACTTATTGTTCAGTCTTTTCACTCGGGCACTTCTTCGCTTAGAGTTTTCTTCAGTTTGCTCTGTTTTACTGGAACCTTGTTTCCTTTGTTCAAGCTTCTCCTCTACTGTTTTCAGTCTTAGTCTCAGTCTTTTGATGTACCTTGGTTCTCTATTTTTATTCTTGAATCTTTTAACTGGCACCGTTGTTTGACTTTCTTCTAATGCTCTTTTATTTTCATTCAGTTGTGGCACTTCTGCTTCAACGTCTTCTTCTTCCCTTTCTGTCTGACTAGTCCCAGGTCTTGTTTCAGTTTCTTCTGCCTGGTTACTAAGCTGGCCTTGTTCAGGTGTATGCTGGATTTGACTTTTGGACGTTTCAATTTCTGTGTCCTGAACACATTCGTCTATTTCTATCTGATCCTGTTCAAGCTCTTCGAACCTTTGATTTTCTTCCACTTGAACTTTCGCCCTAATTTCTATCTGTACCTTTTCAGTCTCAGGAGTTCTTGGAGGAGTGTCGTTAACCTGTTCTGTCCCTAGATGACCTTCCTCCTCATCAGATTTGACATGGATTTCGATGATATGATTATCTCCTTCTATTCTTGTCTCCTCCTCACTATCCCACTCTCTATCTGGGTATGTTTGGCTTCTGGTTCTTATTGGATCGAATGTCAGGTCGATTACTGGGATCCATTCATCTTGACTGGTGCTCGGTTGTTCGTCATCAGCTACTTCAGGACCAACATCTTGAGACCCCTCAGCTGGACAACCTTCAGCGTCAGTTTCTTCGTCTTCGGTTACCTTTTTCGTATGGCTGGCATGGATCCACTTTGGCACACCTGCACACTTCACCGCAGTTGTGGTTACCAGAATTACTTGTCTTGGTTTTCCCCACTTCGGTGCAAGGCAACTTGATCGGGTGTGTTTCTTTAGTACCACCCAATCACCCGGATTCAGATTATGTACTGGAGTTGCTGGCCTGGCGACGGCGTCTTCCCCAATCTGGTGAGAGATAGAACGCACTTGGTCACCCAGTTGCTTGCAGTATTCTAGTACCAAATCATCAGAAATGCTTATCAGTTTGTGTCCTGGTACCCATGCTTGTCGCATTACTCTTCCCATCAGGATCTCATGGGGACTCAGGCCTGTCTTTCGGTCTGGAATACTTCTGATTCCCATTAGGACAAGTGGTAAAGCGTCTATCCAGTTCATGCCAGTAGATTCACACATCTTTCCTAGTCTCGACTTGATAGTGCCATTCAGTTGTTCCACCACTCCAGAAGCCCCTGGGCGATATGCACAGTGCAGTTTTTGAGTAATTTTGAATGCTTCACAGATTTGACTTATTATTTCATTCTGAAAATGCCCACCTCTGTCTGATTCAATTGTGACTGGAAAACCGTACCTAGGTATTAGTTCTCGCAATAACAATTTGGCTACAGTGATGGCATCATTTTTCTTTGCAGGATAAGCCTCTACCCATTTTGAAAATAGGCAAACAATGACAAGGACATACCTCATTCCTTTACAAAGGGGTAACTGGATAAAGTCAATTTGTAACCTTATAAAAGGACCTTCTGCTTTCCCAATTTTACCCGGTAAAACTACTGTTTTCTTCCCGGGATTGTATTGCTGACATGTCAAGCATCTCTGGCAGAGTGCCTCTGCTACTTTCCTGAATTTTGAATTGAACCATGTATGTCTGAAGACACGGACCATGGCATCCATACCAATGTGCGCATCTCCATGTATTAGCCGGGCCATAGGAGCAAGCAAGCTGTCAGGCAATACAGGCATACCATCAGAGCAAACAATTACACCATCCTCGTTCCTCTGTTGACAACCAAACTTTTTCTATCTTCTCTTTTCCTTTGGTCCTGCTGCATTCTGTAAATCTCTCAGTTCCTCCCATGTTTGTACATTCTCAAACACCATAAGTTGGCAGCTGTTTCCGCTTCCCCCCAATTTGATATTGACTGACATTCTATGTCTTGCACAATGTTGGGCCAGTTGGTCAGCATATCGATTACCTGCTGTCACATTGTCATCGCCAGATTTGTGAGCAGCACACTTGACCACTGCCAATTCTTTTGGTAACTGGATTGCTTCCAGTAATTCCTGTACCACTTTTCCATTTCTGATAGGAGTACCTGAAGAAGTCAGGAACTCTCTTTGCAGCCATAATTGGCCGAAGTCATGCACAACCCCATAACCATACTGGCTATCAGTATATATGGTTATTCTTTTATTTTTCCCAAATTTACAGGCCTTTGCCAATGCAATCAATTCGGCTACTTGTGCAGACTTTACTCCAAATAGATAGGATGCTTCTACGGCAAGTGATATTGTAACTACAGCATAGGCAGCACTTAGGCCTCCATCCTCATGTCACAGACATGAGCCATCTACAAACAGCTCGAAATCTTCTACAGGCAGGGGCATTTCCTTGATATCTGGGCGTGGTTTGGTACTAAACTCAGTCAGATCAATGCAGTCATGCTCGACCTCTCCCTTTGCTTCTGCAATCAGTGAATTTGGTAATAGGGTAGCTGGATTCAGTATGTTACATCGAGTAATGGTTACATTTGCTGCACCCACAAGGATTCTCTCATACTTAGTCAGCCGACTAGGTGTGAGATACTGGGTTTTAGTTCTGGTCAGTAGGATTACAACTGCATGTGGAACATACACAGTTACAGGATGTCCCATAATGATGGATTCACTCTGTTCAAGACTCTTGCAAGTTGCAGCTACTGCTTTCAGACATCCAGGTAATCCAGCAGCCACTGGATCCAAAGTAGCAGAGAAATATGCTACTGGACGTCTAGTCAAACCATGCTCTTGAGTTAGGACTGACAGTACACAATTGTCTCGTGTATCACAAAACAGTGCAAATTCTTTCGAGTAATTAGGCATTCCTAATGCGGGAGCTGTACACAGACATTCTCGTAATTTTGTAAAAGCCTCATCCCATTCCACTGGGTCTTTTGCTCCTTTCTTTGTCATTTTTATCAAAGGTTTTGCTAGGACTGCAAATCCAACAATCCACTGTCTGCAGTATCCTACAACTCCAAGGAACATTCTGATCTCTTTCTGACTATTGGGTAAATGCATGTTTCGAATTATTCTAATTCTTTCTGAAGTAACTTTCCTGATACCTTTCTCTATCTGGTGCCCCAGATATTTTACTGAAGAGGTACAGAACTGTAGTTTGTCAGGTGATACTTTATGTCCTCCTTCACCTAAGTGGTTCAGTAGGGCAATGGTGTCAACAACACAGTCTTTCTGACTTTTAGACGCCACCAAGAGGTCGTCTATATATTGCACCAAAACTGATTCTCCAGGTAAAACCAAGGATTCAAGGCACTTTTTCAGAATCTTATTAAAGATTGAGGGGCTTTCTGTATACCCCTGAGGGACGCGATTCCAGACGTACACGTGACTGTCGAATTCGAATGAGAAAAGAAATTTGATGTCTGGATGCAATGGGATTGAAAAGAATGCGTGACATAAGTCAATAACGGTGAACCATTCAGCATTCCAGGGAATTTGATACAAAATCACTGCAGGGTTCGGAACAATAGGACAGCAAGGAATAACGATTTTATTTACCTTGCGCAGGTCCTGCACTACCCTGTACTTACCACTAGGTTTCTTGATGCCAATTATCGGTGAGTTGCAAGGACTACTCAACACTTCTTGTATGATGTTTGCTTCTAGCAATCTTTTTATTTCAATGGCAACTCCTGCTTTTACTTCTGTACTCATTTTGTATGGTTTAGTATTTGGGTAAACTGCATCTTCTTTTATGGCTATTTTAATTGGGTCAACATTTGCCATTAATCCTACATCTTTTCCAGTAAAATCCCATACTTCTGGTTTCACTGTCTGTTGGAGTTCTTCAGTTAAGTCTTGTATTGTCAGTCTTTTAATTTCTGAGTCCGGTCTTATTAGCATTAATTTGTATATTCCATCTTCGTCTGGGGTTTGAATTTCGACGCCTTTTGGTGTGCAAAAGATGGTGCAGTTCATTTTACACAGCAAATCACGTCTCAATAGGTTTACAGGACTGGAATCACAGACAACAAAGCTATGCATTTCTTTGAAATTCCCTATTGTAATCTCCATGGGCTCGGTAACTGGGGTACTAATCAATTGATTAGATACACCCACTACTTGGATCGCTTCTCCCGAGAGGGGTAGGTTTGGAACGTCTGCTGTTCCCACAGTAGAACGGGTAGCCCCAGTGTCCAACAGAAAGGTGACATCATTTCCTTCAACCTTTCCTTCAATGTATGGCCCTGACTGGTCCACCGGCAAGGAGGCGCCAAGCACGCACTCATCGTCCTCACCCCTCAGGCAGGTTCATCACAGAGGAAGGTATCATTCAACAAAATTTGCGAAGTTGCTTCATTTCTATCCTCCTTTCCTTCCCAAACCTCGGTGTCTTCACCCTGCTGTGCTTTGCTCCTAAAATTCTGTCTAGGTGCACGGGGCAACTGATTCTGTTTTACCTGTTGCTGGGTCTTTCTTGGTTTCTCATTCTGCGTCTGTGGATTTAAATCATTAATTTGGACGTTACCATTCTGTACATGTGGACACTCGTCTCTCCAGTGCCCTATCTGTCCGCACCTGTGACAGGGGAAATTCTTTTTGGCCTCTTCTCGGCTCATTTTTATTCTGGGCTTTCCTCCACCCCCAGAACCTTGATTTTGGGTATTACTATTCATTTTACTCAACTGCTTTTCTTGTTGTTCTGCTAATTTTACTTGTGCCCACATGACCTTTTCCTTCAATGCTTTTCGTTTATCAGCCATTTCATCCTCACAATATTTGGCGTACTTTAAAACCTCATTAATTTTTTTAGACTGCCAACAGATTTTATTGATCCATTGGGAAATTTCAGGTCTTAAACCTGTTACAAACCTGTAAATGAAATGGGTCATGTCCTTCATTTCGATGTTGTCTAGACCACTGTACGTTTTGAACACCTGTAACAGTTGTTCATAATAGGAATGCACAGTTTCATCTCTATCCTGGGTAGTTCTATCTATTCGGGTCCAATCAGTTTCTTTTGCAGGCACTTTTCCCTTCAGATGGAACATTACCTGATTGTACTTTTTCATTACATCAGCAGAAGGAGCCCCTGTGATAGGGTCCCTCGGGAATTCCTCACTAGGCCAATCAATAGCAATCTTACATTCTGTCCACAAATCTACGGGAACTACAATGTCAAAAAAGCCATCCAGATCTTTCCAAAGACACTTCTGAACCTTCACAAACCTTTCTACCTGTCTGTACCAATCTACCGGTTTTTCTCGTAATTTCGGGAAGTCATTGGTAAAGGACACAATATCTTGTCGGGACCATGGAACATGCACATACTTTCCACCTGGCACTTCTTGCATAGGATATAATTTTTCTGCCTTATCTGCTTCTTTTAGACATACTCGGAAGCCATCTGTTTTGATCTAATTTCCTCCTTTTTCTTTGCCCATCTGGCTTTCCATTTTTCTAATTCTCCCCATTTTTGCAACATGTTCAATAATTCTTTGATCTGTACCTTTTTCCCTGACACATTCATGTTTTCTAAATCTTTGTCTGAGAACTCTGCTCTGTAGGGTTTTTGCAACGCTTTAGATTTCCCAATATCTATTCCCATACTAGCCGCGGTGTCCATTAATTTTTCATGGAACACTCTAGTATTACGGGTGATACTCTTACAGATAAACAGCAATTCTTCCTCGGAAACAGTGTTTAGTCTGTCTAACCCCACATTTCCAGCCATCAATTCTTCCAATTCTATTCTTAATTTGTAAATATCTAATGGTTTCGACTGAAGATTTGGTTTCTCTAATTGTCGACTCCATCTCTCGATTTCTTCAGGAGTCACTACGGTGACACTTCTAGTACCAGAAGCTGACTCAATCTGCACTTTTCCTGAATTGAAAGGAGTGTTCTTCCTCCGTGAACCCCTTTCTGGTTCCCTTATTGGTAAATCCATCAAGGAAATTACAGACTCGCATTCACTTGCCTGGTCATCTACAATTAAGGGCTCTTTTCTCGGCTGCACTACAGCTGGGGTAATAATTGGAGTCTTTGGACACCCCTGTTTATCCCCATACAAAGGAACAACTGGTCCAATAGTTACTGGAATTGTCAAGGCGTCAGGACTTGTATTTAGTTGGGACATTTTCGGAATTAATTCTGTTCTCTGTTTAGCTATAGCCTCTCGCTCTCTTTCCTGCAGTACTCTTTCCAGGTTTGTTTCATGTACTATTTGCGGAGTCAAGGTTGGGGCAAAAGTTGGGGCAGTTGGATGCGTCATACTGGGTCCTTCACCATAGTTAGGTTTCAGGAATGGATTCCCTGTGGTTAAAGGTCTCGGCTCCTCCTGATAAGGAGGTATTTGACAGCCGTCTCTTACACTTGCTGGTCTTGATCCCTCCTGGTAAGGGGGTCTTAGGCAAGCATCCCCTACACTTGAGGATCTGGGTCCTTCATTATAAGGAGGTGGATTCTTCATTAACAAGTCCTCCAAATAATCGTCATCGGATTCTCCACTGGTCACCCAATATTTGGTCTTTTCTGTCTTTTTCCCTCCCATGGGTTCTTCTAGTGCCATCATAGGGTACAGTCCTTCTACTATCATATTCTGTCTCCATTGTTTCATTCTTTTCTCTCGGGTTTCTTGGTTTACTTTAGGATACCATTTGGTTAACCCTTTGTCCATTCTAGGTTTGTCTCGCTCAAAAGCCTCTATCTTCCATTCTTCTAAGGCTTCGTACTGTGTCAATCTGGGTCTGGGATGCAAATCATTCATTCGGGTTCTCAAATTGAATAGAATCCTGCTATTAAATGTACCATCTAACGGAAATGCCAAAATTCCATCATTCTTCGTGTATTCCACCCAATTTTCCAACCATACACAAGAGTGGTACCCTTTATCAAACATCATGAAAGATGCGGGAGTATTAGGTGGTGGGATGACAACTCCTTCTCTAGTTTTGATAGGCTTGTCTCTCTTGAAATAAATTTTCACTTTGCTTACTAAGGTCATTTTCTTCTTTTCTCCGTACATAACGCTTTTACGACCTTTCCACTGATCTTTTCCAAACCCTAGATATCTTGGATCCGGTCTAGTCTCCGGAGTATACGAATGCCACATATACTTTTCCACTAGCGACCTTGTTTACAAAATCACGCCTAATCCAAATGCATCTTTTATTCTTCAGCAACCAATCAACACGGTGGTTGCAAAATATTTCTGACCAATGGGTGCGCGGCTTTTTCGTGAGACAAGTTCTCACGCTTCTGCGCTCACCCCTCCTTTACAATACCAGCTCCGCTACACACCCGCTGTCTCTACCAATACTAGCGCGGCACAGAGTGACGTCAGAGCAGCTCCGCAACTGACTCCCTCCTTCACAAGCTAACAGAAACTTGATTTCTTTCTTAAAGTGCAAGTGCTTTATTTAATTTACAACGTAAAACATTCGCCACTGTACTCGAGTGTCTAGAAAGGAAAGATTTGTTTCACTGCAAGTAAACCTCTTCTGTCTACTTTTCATACACTACGGATAGATCTCTTCAGCCTACCCTTTGCTCAAGCATTAGAGAACCTGCTACTTCTTTGACTCATCCACTCTTTCCGGGATATATACTAAGTCTAAAGTTTCACTAGTGAACTCTTTTGCTATCACTCAAGCTCCGATGAACCTACTACTCCTTTCTCGTGTGACCCTTACTAGGTTATATCACAACTGAAGTTTCATTAGCGAGCTCGTTGCTATCATTTATTCAACTATTCACACAGAAACCCTAATTAGCGCTTCCAGTTCTGCCTAACCATGCACTAATTTTCCTCGAGCCACTGACCTCAGTGCGAAGTGGATTCTCCTCATCACTCGCCATTCTGCCCCGGGGATTCCAGACAACATATAACAATTACTAACAAGTTGTTAATTACATATAAAATATAGCAGCATTTCAGAGAAATTTTTTCAAACATTTCAAAACATTTCAAAGCAATTTCAAAGCAGTACGATTGAATTTCAAAGCAATTTCAAAGCAGTACGATTGATCAATCTTTTAACAGCAAAATAAATTTTAGCAGCATATAACCTATCTACCTATCTTAACTAGTCCTTACCGATCTTTAACTAGTCCCTAACCATCATTCTGCTACCAGAAAAATACTGATAGAGCGCGCAGGTCACCCGACTCACAAATTTCCGACATACGCATTGGGCCCATAAATTCAATCTTCCATATTTATTAATCGGGTATCCTTACACTCTACTACCAGTATTCCTGCTCCTTCCTATTGTATTTCCAATGTACCCGACTTACCACTCCACTGTTACGGGTACCTATGATCACAATGGATCAGGGAGCTAGCTGTGGAAATAAGTAAGCAAAACAAAAATACCATATACAATTTAATAATGTTTCTTGTACTCTTAAATAACCACAAACTCGGGAAGTTTTTAAGACCTTTATCTAATCATTATTATCTTCTAGGGTCATGAGCCAAAGGTTAACCCCCATCAAACTATCTATCACGAGAATCATAACAATTGTATAACTATGTATGAGAGTAAGAAACATTTAGAATCATGAAAAGTAAAGGAAGGGAAAATAAGGAACACGCTATTTTAGATAAACAGAACTTCACAACTTCACTAAAAGCGGGTAAAGAAAGGGAACATACTAATCAGAGTAGACTTTCGAAACTTACTAACGATTCAGAGGAAATGAGATTCAGACTATTTCATTTATCCAGATATGCTAATTCACTATAGGAAGGGTAAGAATGGAACAACCATATATGCAAACAGTTTTAGCATTTACTAAAAGTAGGTAAAAAAGTGGAACACGCTAATAAAACATAAAACATGAAAAATCTCATTTAAGGAGAAAAGGTTAATGACATATGTAAATGTATACTTCGTTCAAGACAATAGGAAAGAGTTTAGAATGACAGACACCCACATGGATTATATTTACCCAGGACAGATTGAAGAACTAACCCTGGCCACGGGTCAGTTTGGAAAAAGCGGGGACAGGACCCTCAAGGACTTAGGTTGCCGGTAGGTGAACAGGTACGGCTCATGGACAGTCAGGACAGGATAACCCCAGGATGTGGATCAGGACCGGATTCGTCTAAGGGTACGACCAACACCTGCGGCTTCGGATGCAACGCCTGCGCTACTCCCTCTCTGCAAGGAATCTGCCAATACCCCCATTGGGTTCTCGAATCTCCCAGCAAAGTGCTTCGCCAGCACTTAAGGTTTCCAAACCCCGATTGAGTTTGTGGAAATTACGGACAGAGTGCTCCGCAGCTCTCTGTATCAATCACCTATAGAGTTCGTTGGGTCAGTGACAGGTCAGCTATTCGGACAAGTCGGACAATTTCTCTAGCTAAACCTAGGCTAGTTATACTGTTTTCGGGTCAGTGTACCACCCACTAATGTTGCAAGTGAAAGGGTCCCCAAGTTCTGATTGGACAAAGGAGGGGATTAGGTCACCATTTACCTAAGATTTTGACTTTCCCAGACTTAATATTCAGTTCTCGTACCCACCCCTTAAGTTCTAGCTTCCCATGACACTAGATTTACAGAATACAATAGAGTATACAGTAGTGAAATACAATTGTAACAGTTTTAGGTACAAGTCGGCTTCTGCAGTCTTGTCACAGTTCACGTTCCCAGGAGCATCTTGGCTTTGGCTGCCAGCTGGCTGGGCTCCACTGCATCATGAGGTTCTTTCCCTCATCACGTGACGAGTACCAGAAAGGCAAAGACTCAAGGTGGAGTCACGAGTGTTCCTCAGGCCCCAAAGAATGCAGTACATGAAAAGTAAGCGAAAACAATTTAGAAATACAGAAAAATTGAATACACTGTATACCAGGAATAGCTACACTATACCCCTTACTTTATAATAACTATAGCATTAGGATAAGTGCGGAGCAAACGATTCTGCGAAAGCAGCTTTGCAAGCACGGAGCATATGAGAAAACAAAGCGGCCATTTTAGCAGTATTGCGCATGAGCAAACGTTTCCCACCAGAACTGCAAGTGCGTCACATCACGTGATTATGACCGATGCATGCGCAGACTAAATTCCCGCGAAGCAGCGGCCATTTTAGTGGCAAGCGTTATTATTGTTTAGTAAACACATAGGCAAGCGTCACTGGGACACCCCGTGTAGTGTAAAATGTGCAATATTAGTAAGACAAACATATTGATTAGACTATTAACATTATTCGAGGTTCATGAGTACAAGCAAGTCGCATAACGTGCGAATCCTTGCTTCATCAGTAGTGCAGTCTTGCCTCAACAGGGCGCCTCGCCACCCTCATTTATTGTGTGGAGCGCGAGAAAGGGGAGTACGGCCACACCACTTCAATCACGCAATCCTCTTTCTATTACAACAAGAGAACGTCCAGTAGGCATGCCCAACAGCTGGATTTCTGCCTTTGGTTGCCGAAGGCTTTGATTAAATGCAGGTAGACGCGTACAAGTTCTCTAGTCTTCGTTTTCTCTTTGTTTGCTCTCCCCGTCTACGCCCTGTTGTAGCTGTTTGCACAGGGTTGGAATAATTGACATAGGCTTTGCCTAGAGTGAGTGCAGGCCCTCCCTCCATGTTTTATAAAACCTCTAGCATTAGCCCTCGTGGCTTGCTGGCCTGCTATTAGGGTCAATCTGCAGCACTCCCCTTGATTGCTCCATTTCAGAAGCTTGACTCGCTTCCTTTAGACTTTTGATCTGATCTTTTTCCCTCCGGAGACGTTGTTTGTTCTGCTGTGCAGGCTTTTGGAACATGGCTGTGTACTATGAGAAGGACTATTATTATGATAACCCGGCTGCATCTTTGGAGCAAGACCTTGTAGACGCTCTTGACGCTGGGGTGCAGCACTCAGTGAACAAGGCCCTGGTGAGAGCCATTGAATCCTTGAAGCGACACCTATGTGGGTAGGCTAAGCAACAGGGTTGGCTGCATACCTCCACTTCACATGTAAAGGGTGGTCAATCATCCTCTCAAGCTAAAGGCAGTAGGAAACCCCCTAATGAACCACATGTCCACATGTCACTGATTTCGAGAGATTGGCAAGCTCCTTAGCAATGGATCATGAAAACAGCACTTCCACTACACTCTCAGCCCCCATTCCGACAACAGATGATTCCAGTACTTTATCATCCCAGAGTTAGTCATGAAGACAAACCTAGTCTTAGCAAGCATATACTCAAGTCATGTCATGTCGATCCTTCTCCTCAAGTTAAGGTTTTCACATTTGAGCCAACTGAAATTGTTCACCCAAAGTCCTCTACATGGCTCCCACAACAAGAAGTGTCGGACAATGTCCATTCGCATATCCGCTTTGCGTATGACAAAGATGTAAGAACGCCCCTGCGCTCCAAGTGTCCCCAGACTGATCACCCGGGCAAAGTCACTGGCACTCCTGAAGTTGTTCAGACCCTCTTTATTTATCTCAAAAAGTATTCTAAGGACCCAAAGAAGGGTATAGATAGGGCTTGGCGTTCCTGTCAGGAAAAGATCCTCGACATGTCAGGACCCCTTACCAAGATACTGAAGTTAGGCTACAGAGCCAAGGAGTCAGCTATGGCCATTTACCCGGAAAAGTTGGCCAGCTGGCCACAGAGGACTATATGCCAATTGGGCAATGTAAATTGAGCTATTTCCAGCGAACAGCGTTGGTCTAACTTCATTCAATTCGACCCGAAACACACAGAGCTTGATTCTTCTGAATCTGGTCCAGTGGTGCAGGGCCTGCAG
Organism: Lissotriton helveticus; assembly: GCF_964261635.1. Classification (NCBI taxonomy): domain Eukaryota; kingdom Metazoa; phylum Chordata; class Amphibia; order Caudata; family Salamandridae; genus Lissotriton; species Lissotriton helveticus. Next base: position 1,797,485,565 of record NC_136065.1, on the reverse strand, counting down.
TTTGGTCAGTCATTTCTCAAAGAGTTATTTAAATTTGTGGCTACATTCAGTAATCTTGATGAAGCACATGGATCCCTTTGTAAAGTCTTCTGTCCACTTTTCAGAAGGGTCGGGCGCTTAAGAGGGCAGGCATTCAGCCAGGGCTACCACCAAGGCCTGCAGAGAGGTTTTTACCAAACCAAGGGTGGTTACCAAGATGCGTCCGCAAATTCCAACTTCTAACCCTCTCGTCCCCGAGGAAACAAGAATCGTTTGCAGAGAGGTCACTATGCAGGATCGCAGAGCTCCTCTCAAGAGTATGGTACCAAAGGTGAGACAAATTCTGTTTGCTTCTTAGGGAATGCAAATGCAAGGCTGATTGCCGAAAGACGAAAGGCAGTATTGTTTAGAATAAATCCTAAACTTGGAGACTTTGCACAAAAGGAAACAAGTGAAGATCCTAAAGGCTTGCTCTTTGGTGAGGGCTTAGTCAAGGCCTTGGGAAATTATGTGCATACTTTTACTGCTTTAGATAAAGCACAGCTCAACATGAGGAAAGTTTTTGGTGGAGTAATTCGTTTTTATGGCAAGGCTGGGAGGAGAGGGCAACCTCCCGGACAGAGTTTTTATAGGTTCCAGTTTAATAGTAACAGAGGGTTTGCAAGGGAATCCTAGAATCAATATGGATTGTTCCCTCAAAGAGGAAGGGTAGTCAAAGCAAGAGGCGCAAGAGGACGAGAGTAATCTTCTGCTCAAGCATCAGGTAGGTAAGAATATGAGGATTTCTACTGCTTTTATAGAAGAAAAGGTGGGAGGCAGGCAAAAAAAATAAGTGAAATAATGGAAGGTGATGAAAAACGACCCTTGGGTGTTAGAGGCTGTAGCAGGTTACAACATAGAGTTCAATTCAGAGCCAGTGCAAATACAAGAACAAAGAGAGTTGAGGTTCAACGAACAGCAAAAAAACATAGTAAAGGAGGAAATAGAAAGTATGCTTCTCAAGGGGACAATTGTGGAAGTAGAAGAAGACCAAGTAGGTTTCGTGAGTACGTTATTTCTTGTAGAAAAGAAAGACAAGCGATGGAGACCAGTGATACATTTAAGGGACCTAGGGCCAGATGTAGGTGGCCAATTACCGGTCGGTAACGGCCGAATTCGGCCGTTATCGACCGGTATTTGGCTACCGAGATGTAGGGGGACTGTAACGCTGCAAATCGGTAATTTTACCGGTCGGTAAATATACCGGTCGGTAAATTTACCGACCGGTATATTTACCGACCGGTAAAATGACCGACCGGTATATTTACTGACCGGTAAAATTGATATGTAGGTGGGACTCTTCTGAGTCCCACAAGGCCTACAAAATCGGTATTTTACCATCAAATTGTATTTGATGTTAAAATACCGATTCAGGTGTGCATGCACATGTGTGCATGCACACCTGTGCCATATGACAGGCAGACCTGCCCTTAGGGCAGGTATGCCTGCCATATGGCCCCCGAACCTTTTTTGGGGGTGCCAGAGGGTGTCAAAGTGACACCCCCTGCACCCTTGTCAATATCGGTATTTACCGATCGGTAAATACCGACCGGTAATGCCCCATTCATTCCTATGGGCTTCAAAGCCCATAGGAATGAATGGAGCATTACCGGTCGGTATTTACCGATTCGGTAAATACAGATATTTACCGATCGGTAAATTGGAACATCTGGATGTTCCTACATACCCCCCCTTCTTATTTACCGATTCTTATTTACCGAATCCGTAAAATTCGGTAAATAAGAATCGGTAAATAAGTTTTACCTACATCTGGGCCCTAAACTATTATGTGATTTACAAGCATTTCAAGAAGGAGGGCACTCATCTGTTGAGAGATGTTTTACAGGATTTACATTGGTTAGTCAAGTTGGATCTGAAAGATGCCTATTTCACTATTTCAATGTTCAAAAACAGTCAGAGATATCTCCAATTCAGGTGGGAAGGCCATGTCTATCAGTTTGTTTGCCTACCATTCGGGTTGTCTTCAGCCCCATGGTGTTTTAAAAAAGTGATGAGATCAGAGTTGGTTTTTGAGAAAAAGGGGAATTTGGAGGATTGTTTATTTAGAAGATCTACTAATTATGAATCAGGATGTGACAGTGTTAAGGTCACATTTAGAGACTGTCAAAGAGCTGATTCAATCTTTGAGGTTTCTGATAAATGTAGAAAAATCTATTTTGGAGCCAGCTCAAGCTTTAGAATTTTTAGGATTTGTAGTGGATACAGTCAAAGGTCATTGGTTGTTACCAGAAAAGAAGATAAAAAAAGATTTGTCAGGAAGAGAAATCTTTATTGAGGAAACAGATGGTGAGTTTGAGAGAGTTAGCAAGGGTTATACTTATAGGTCTTTTAACTTCCTCGATACAAGCTGTGTATCCTGGGCATGTGGATTACGGAACTTTGCAATGTTTAAAGACTTCGGTTCTGGCAGTTGATTTATGGTACAGAGATTGTGCACCAACGACGGAAGAGGCGAGGAGAGAGCTAGTTTGGTGGTTGGAAAATCTGGAAGCCTGGAATGGGCAAGCAATTTGTGGTACAAAACCGGATTTTGTGTTGGAAACAGATGCAAGCAACTTTGGTTGGGGAGCAACATGTTTGAATCAGAGAACAGGCAGAGTTTGGAACAGGATGGAACAGATGGAACATATACATTATTTGGAAATGAAGGCAGGGAGTTTTGCTTTGCAAAGTTTCAGGTCTCAGTTCCAAGGGAGGTGTGCCCTTTCTAAAATGGACAATATCACAGCAGTCACGTATATAAACAAGTTAGGCAGAAGCAGATCAAGGAGATTGACAGAAATTTAACTGGATATTTGGGAATTTTGCATGGAACTCAGCATTGCTCTTCAGGCTCCATATCTACCGGGATAACAGAACAGGTAGCAGATTGGTACTCAAGAAACTTGATAGATTACAGCAACTGGATGCTGGACAGGGAGGGTTTTCAGGAGATTCAGAGTGATTTGGGTCCCCTGGACATAGATCTGTTTGTTTCGAGACTGACATTTCAGTTGGCGGATTACTTCAATTGGAGACCGGATCCAGAGGCCTTAGCAGTAGATTACAAGACAAGAACCTATGCACACTCTAATTATTGAACAATAGTGTCAATGTGGACATATGGGACAATGGACACAAAGCCTTTCATAATCAAACAAATAAAACAAAAATAATTGGTTTTCTTGGAATCGGTCGTTGGAAAAGGTGTCTTTAATGTTCAACAGAACCAGCCGACACATGTTTCGTCGCATGAGGGACAGTCTTCACGCGACTCCAGTCAGGGTCAGTCTTTTATCGTTTGTGGGATGCGTACCCAAAATTTTGTATAGTCAAGTGTTTGAAGGAATACGAGAGCAGGGTTTTGGAGTATTGAGCTGATGGTGTAGATCAGTTACTGACTTCTTATGTTAAGCCTTATAAGGCGGTTTCAGCAGCAACTATTGATAGATGGGTAAGGTCAGTAATGAAGGAGGCAGCTGTGAACTTGAATGTTTTTACAGCACATTCTGTAAGGGGTGCGATGGCTAGTAAGGTATATTGGAATCACTGTACCCAATAAGCCGCGCGGCCGCGCGGCCGCGCACTTCACTACCCCCGAGCGCGCAGTGCCATGTGTGGAGCGCGCACAGAGGGCACATCCCACAAGAGTATTCGCGCCGCCGCCGCTTTTAAAAGGCGCGCGGCGCGAAAAACGGTAATTTCCAAATTGAGGAGGTAAGTGTTTTGATGTGCCCATTTGCGTGTGCTTTTTCTATTGCCCTGAAGCGCACGCACCGTTTGATGTAATGTTTTATTAGTACCGCGAGGCTGCGGGGGAGATTGTCTGCCTTTATTTAGGTATCCATGTGAATTGCAGCCCCTTCACGAGCGGCGATTAACATGGACATTTAAACAAAAGCACCCAATCTCCCCCGCAGCCTCGCTTTACTATCAGAACAATACAGCAAGTTTCAAAACACAGCGTGTGTTTTTTAGGCTAATCTGCCTTGTTCACAGACTTGCTGTATTGGTTTGATAGTAAAGCGAGGCTGTGTGCAGATTGAGTGCTTGTATTTAAATATCCATGTTAAGCGCAGCTCGTGAAAGGGCTGCGATTAACATGGATATTTAAAAACAAGCATATATCTCCCTGCAGCCTCACTTTTCTTTTTGTGAAATATTAAGTAAAGAGCACTTTTTTTCAGTCTGCTGCATCTGTGGGTGGGGCACCTAATTTTTGGTGGTGAGGGCAGCCTTATTATTTGTTGGCAAAAAAATATTGATTGCCTGTCCAACATTTCTGGTACAGCGATATTTCTACAGAAAGCCACAAGCAGCCCCAGTACACTTTTATTATAGTGGGCCCCAACCTGGCCATGCCATGTCTAGTTCTCGGGGTAACAGATCCACTTGCTCAAGAGAGACCATCTGTCCTGCAAGAGGTAATTTCTCCACCACTTTAACACTCATCTTAAGCACTTTGTTCTCTTCCAGAACATATTTAATCTTTAACAATGGCGGCGGCCCCTTTCTTTTCTTATGCACAGCTCGCCAAACGCTTTTTAAAAAAAAGCAAAATCATATGTCTTTTTAAGCAGCGTGGCGGTAACTGTAATAATGCCCTCTTCTCGTTGGTAGGAGGGCAGCTAAGGTTTGCATTTCCTAGAGATAAACCTATGATTTATGAGGCCTCTGTACTGGGCTGGAAGGCCATTTTATGGTGGTTTCTATCCCATGCTGGAAGCTTCCCCATGTGGAGGCCCCATGTGTGTGTGGAGATGATAAGGAGTTTTACAATCTTCACAACCCTTTGTGAGAGCCACTCCAATGTGGGGTACATATGGACTGCGTGGAATTTGCTTTGTGCCCACATGTTTAAGGGCCGTGCAACAACAAAAACTCGTGTTGCCTCCTGAGTGAATGTTTCTTATACCTACATGTTTGATGCCTAGGGAATAAAACACCTCCACATGGCTGAACATTGTTAAAGCAATCCCTAAAACTCTATTTTAACCAATAACATCGAGGCAATATTTTATTGCAATTGATAAATGTTAAGGCCATTGTGTTCCCTGGCCTAAGCCTTTTGTGATGTTTGAAAAGTGAGGAACATTTGGGAAACAAGTAAACATCGCAAACAAACGGGTTTCAAATGCAGCTATAAAAAGCCTTTAAGTTTGTTCACAAAGAAATGAAGCAGAATACGAACTGTGTAACAGCACATTGCAGTAAGCTTAGGCATGCTAGACATGCTGATATTTACAAAAGTTTAATACGCTGCTGATTTTTACCCCAAAACTAAAAGCTTAAATAAAAGACCATTCTCTTGCTAGTGTTAAGTGTTGTGAAGGCTAATGTGCGTCTGCAGCATAAACCTTTAGTAATGTTTGAGAAATAAAGCAAGCTTAGGAACGAAGTTAACTTCCCCAAGAAAATGCAGCAGTATTTCAAATGCAGCTACAGAAAACCTCTAAGTGCATTTCCAAAGCATTATAAAGGCTAATACGAAGTTACAGCACCTTGCAGTAAGCATAGACCTGCTAGACATGTTTTGTGCGCTCATGCAGGGAGCAGGTCACACGTGTTCCAGCTCCTATAATATAGACACATTTTGCAATAAAAAAAATGCTCAAAAACACAAGCACCCCAAACAGCAGCTGCTGGTGTTCTGATAATTTGTGCTGCTCCCATGTGCTCACACTAACTTTTTGCCACGTATGCTTAGTAATTACACAATGTGGCATGATAATGATTTGTATGGATCACCGACCATTAGTAACCTGTCATCTGTGATAGTGTAGTTTTGGTGTTGGACTTGGCCTTCTCTGCAGGGTCACTTCCAAACTTTTTGCCTTCACCCCTCCTGTTTTCTAAACCCATTTTTGTTGGCCTTTAGGACTCCGTGCACTTTAGCACTTCTTACCCGCGCTAAAGTGCTTGTTCTCTCACCCAAGACATGGTACAATTGGCTTACACTGATTAGCATATTTAATTTACTTATAAGTCCCTCGTAAATTGGAATACTATATACCCAGGGCTGGTAAATTAAATGCTACTAGTGGGCCTGCAGCACGTATTGTGCCACCCACTTAAAGAGCCCCTTAAAATATGTCCCATAACAGCTACTGTAGCCTATATGCAGTGTGTAAGTGCCGATTGGACTTGGCAATATAAATCCCTTACCATAAATAAAGCCCATGGGTCTGAATGATACCATGGAATTCACACACACAAATAGTACACTATGTGTAAATTATAACCATAAGTGCATACAGTCAGCTATTCTTGCCTAATATCGAGACCCAAGCCCAATAGTGTTTCCAGCTTTAATAATGCTTGTGCATGAATGGAGACATAGCTATGATCTTTTTATGTTACCTGGGATTGCGTTGTGTCTTTGTTCTCCTAAGGATTTGAATTACAACCACTGCAGACCACCATAATGTAGACAATCATCTTCGTTCTGGTCAATGACAAAATGCTATGATTGCTAGACCTTCATCGTCATCTTTCCCAAGGGATACAATGCACAACTTTGCCAGATCATGATGTGATGTTCGGCTTGATTTCACATCCCCTAGTGGTAATGTGGCTGCACTCCTTATGAGTGAAAATAACTGTTAGTTCAGTCTCCATCAGGCCCCAGTGCAATGTATGTTTTGAACTTTTATAGTGTAAACTTACCCATGGCACAACAAGAGCTTATTTAGTGTACTCTATGTGTAGTCGCAAATGTTTTACTAGGGGCCAAAATGAATGGTCTGGTGTGACCGAGGGCAGCATTGAGGCCAGCAGGGTGGTGATAGGAGGGGTGAGTGTAAGGTGGGCATCCAGGAAACGAGGCATGTACATGGTATGGGCAGTGAGTTATTGAGTTATTTTGAGAGTTTCAATCTATGCTGCCCTCTAATCCAAGCTCCTAGTTTCTAGAGGAGTCACAAATTTGATAGTACTGTATTATGCTCTATCTGAATCGTGACCCCTCTCCTGCACCCTGGGGTAAGTCTTCTCTGCTTGATTTTGCTCCTTTTGGCGAGTCAAGTGTACAAAGGAAGTAACCTGATTATTGAACTGAACTGAAATAGAATCATAGGCCTCACAATCTCCTTATGCCTTTAGCCACTTACCTGTAAGCCATAGGAGTGGTAGAAACAGGCTCAGTTAAGGTAGTGCGTGCAAAGACCCCCAAACAAGGTGTTCAATTCACTGAGGTTGGCTGACACAAACACCCAACCTCCTCCACAAAATTTGGGACAATGCCATTAGCCATGGTGCTAGGAGATTTGACGTTTAATTCTGGCTTTACCACTTTTCCAGAATATGCTGAGTGTGAACTCTATTAAAAGTCTGGGAAGGTTCCACAGCACAGTGGCATTTGCTTGGTGAGAGTAGTCCCGGATCTCACCATGGAACCACTCACACCCCCGTTGTCTAATGAGTAAAATGGGAACTATGAAAACAAATGGCATGTTATTGTTAATTAATCGCAGCCTACCCTTGTGACAAATTTTGCGCTCTTAGGTAATCACTTTCTCAACATATTTTTCTACCCATTTCTTTTACAGAGATATGAAAACTAAATTACACTAAACATTGGTAGTATTTATTTGATAAGAAAACAAGACCATAACCCAACAATAATTTGATTTTACCCATGGGTAGAGAACACTGAGTCACATAGACCACTCACTAAAACGTGGGGTTGTGAAAACATTATGAATCTAGAAACAAGAAGTCATGCACTGTGGTGGTATTACGCCTGGTTCACCGAATTGTTTAATGCTAGTCAAACCATATCCTTCCTGTTACATCTGGCACCTTTGGTGTGGTTTTCCCCAAATGTTTTACCTTCATTCCTCCTGTTTCGCTGAATTAGTTTTTGTTGGCTCTAGAACTCTGTAAACTTTCCACTGCTAAAGTGCTTGTAAGGATGGTAAAACGGTCTTACACAAATAATGGCATTTTTAATTTAATTGTAAATCCCTAGTAAAGTTACCATATACCCATGGCTGGTCAGTTATATGCAAAGAGTGGGCCTGCAGCACTTATTGAGCCACCCAGTTATGTTGCCCTTTAAAATATGGCTCAGCTCCGCCATAGCTGCCTGTATGTGCAGTTTCAAACTGCCAATATAAACATTGTGCCAGGCCAAAACCACCCTCCTTTTTAATGCATATGTCACTCTAAGGTAGACCCTAAACATTCCAGAAGGCAGGAAGTGTTGTATTTAAAAAAGTTGATATATACTTTTATGTTTTACATGCCCGGGTAGTGAAAAACTTCCAAATCCAATGTTCACTATTTCAAGGCCAACCTCTCCCTTAGGATAACATTGGATTACCTAATTATATTTAATAAGTGATTTATTTTGTTTTAGAGCAGGTAGGAATGCCTTGTTTGATGTCTGCATAATTGTAATTTGAAATCCTCTTCAATGGTAAATTCATATTTTAGGTCACAACTCTGAAAATGCCAGTTTTAGAAAGTTTTCATATCAAAGGGGGGATGGCCTTAAACGACAACTAGAAAGGGCCTACTATTAGAAAAACAAAGAGCATCTAGTCATCACATTCATGTTATGCAATTATCACATGGCAAACCAAGAAAGAATCATATGGTTTGGAGTATTTATCTGCTCAATTATTCATTATTTTTTAATTGAGCATAGTTATTCACGTATGTTCAGAACAGGGGAGACATCACAATTCAAACAATGAATGTGCATTAACACAATTGACAAAAAACAGTTGATGAGAAAACATTACAATGCACATGACCATACATAAACCTTAAAACAAGTCATGGTTTCAAAAAAGAAAGAAACAAAGCTTAAGACCCTTAACATGGCGCTGTATGTGTGAAAATGCACCATCTCAATTTTTTAAGTAAACGTTCGGAGTGACATTTGGCACTGCAAACGCGCGTGGTCTGGTTCCTGGCGCACGTAGCCACGGTTGCAGCGCACAGAGACCCTCCACTGCCGCACACGGAGGAAAAAAATTAGAGGGAACATTGATTGGAATGGAAGAAATTTAAATGACATCTTAAAAGCTGCTGATTGGTCAAATGCTGAGGTTTTCTGTAAGTTTTATTTCAAACCTGTTGAGCATGTTGCAACAAAAGTTGCAGTTGGCTTTGAACATACATAATGCTAGCCTCCTGTCTTGATATAAAATGTCGATTCTCACAGATATATTGCATAGAGAATAGTGATTTTATTAGAGACAAGGAGGCTAGCATTATCCCTCCCTCCCACTCTGATTTTGGGTTTGGAGGTGCTGTAGATGTGTTTTATGCTGAGAGTTCTTAAGAGGTATATTTATTCAATAATATGTTTAAGCAGGGTACAGCATGGTGAAGGAGGATGTTATGTAATGGAATAGAGTTTTTGGTTAAATAAGTTATTGTTTTATTATTTACAGAAATTGAGATTTATTTATAGATCTGTGCAGTTGCAACAGGTAGTTTACAGAAGAAGTTATGTTTTGTTCAAGAGGAAGTTTGGAAAAGAAAAAACAAAAGAAGAAGATGGAGGACGTCAGAATCTTATGGGAAATTAGTGTTCTTCTCAATTGTTTGGTGTTAAGGTTCTATTCTGAAGTTCTTTAAAGGGTGATCCAGCGGGCTATAGAAAATATATCATAAACAACGCTACCCAACTTCATAACCTATAAACAAAATTCTATACTAAATATGGACCCATTTATAAATCTGATATATTTTGGGCCTACTGAATCAGGTGGTCAGAATAAATCTTTATACACATTATCTACAAACTATATACATATTTATACATTTGCAGAAAGAATATTGTCATTAGAATAAAACCCAACCATTTAAACGACCACCATAGGCGACGTGATCTAGCTAATAGTAACCTACACTTCTGAATAACCAAGACCAGCTTGTTTGTCAAAAGTAAGATTTTATTTACTAAGTTATGGTATATAATTTGGAGGTTTTATAAATGAATTTTATTAGCAATAAAGCAAGCATGATTGTAAAGAATTAAGAGAAAATACAATTTAAGCAAATGAATCAAATTCAAAGTGAATATTTAAAGTTTAACATTTCTAAAACCTAAGTCCCTAAATAAGCTAAATAGATAGAAATTAAAGTAAAGTTCTTTGAGGATTCTTACGTGCTCCACGCAAAGTCCAGCAGCACATCACCCTCATCGGAAAGTCAGAAAGCAGCAGCCAGCCCAACCCTAAGGGCATGACTTTTTATACCTTTCTACGCTAACTAAACTAGCAAAGGAAAGTTTTCAGAAATCCTCGACGTCCCATTGGCTGAGAGTGACAAGTGACATGTCACCCAATTCTCAAAAAGTTCCACTAAATCATATTTCATAGAGACCATTGTTCCTTCCACGTGAAGCCAGAAGCTTCCTCATGTTGCAACAAATGTAATAAGTCATTCTCGCAGCGTCCATTGACTTTCATTATACTTCCGCGGATGCCAAGTTAAGGATTGACAAAATGTTCACTTTCGACCTTGGCCATGTCCGACAGAATGATGTCAGCTCATCAGTTTTTGCTTTGTGAATGCAGCTTCAATAAACGTTTTAATTCAGAATGGGCGTCTCGTGACTTTCTGCAGAATTATATGTCAGCTCTTTTTCTGCGGTTCAAATGACTAGGCCCAAAAGCAGGCAACTTATGTTTTCTAGTATAAAACAAACACAAGAAAAGTATTAATGTAAGAAATAAAGTAGATTCTGTATCCACCCCATGGTTTACTAATTAATTAACCCACCCGATTAATCAAAATGTTACCTAGCCATTGCAAACAAATAAAGCAGCGTTTATATTTACCAGTCTCCGTTTTTCCAAGAGACCCATATGCACCTAGAATAGTAGAAATGACATCACACAGACAAGGAAAAGCAAAACAAGCACATGCTTCTTTTAAGTTTGCAGCAATTAGTAATGACAAAAACGAAAACAATAAATTATTTTATTATTTTGCACGAACAAAAAGATGCAACATTTATGCACGTTTATGAGCACACATGTTAGTCCCCCCACGTGTAAAGTTTAATCTAAGTTGTATTAGCATAACATATCACAAATCATTAATATTATTATTCATGTTATGGAAATGTGACTTTGCGAGTTTAAACAAAATTTTGTTTTCTATCTCGCTCCATCAACTCCCTCATCTGGTGATTAACAAATCACCACACCAGCACTCAAAATTTTGGTAAATTAAATTTATAAGAAATCGATTCAAATTCATTTGTATCAGTAAACCTAAAAGTCTGTTTCTGCATAATCTTTGCAATTAACATGACGCTCTCTATGTAACTCCTGTAATTCGATCTCCCTTTCTTCTTCTTTTCTGAGTTTATAGATTCTTTTCTTTTCTTTCAACTGTTTCTTTCTTTTATGTAACAAACAACCTAATTTGGTCAAAATAAAAATGAATACTATTACAATCAAAGGTGCCAGAATCTTGCCAAGAATTGAACTTCCGATATTATGAAACCAGTTTTTAATTGCTTGAAACCTTTTTGAAAGTTTCCCTGTAAAATCTTCTTCTTCTAAAGGAATTATCTCTGAATGCATTTGTGTAATATTCTTAATATATTTTTCAATATTCTTACTTTCATCAGGTATATATGTACAGCAATGTTGAACATGTAAAATGCCACAGACTCCTCCCTCTTTTGCTAGGAGTATGTCTAAAGCAAGACGGTCTTGAATTACCATAGATCTAATTGCAATAACTTCAACATTCACTAATTGAAATCCATCAGCAGTGTCAGTTGATAATCTATCAACTATAGTGGACAATTTTCTGATTCTCCCTGCATTTAGGGTTATACCTACAAAAGGAATTACAGCTTGAAAAATATCTCCCAGAACTTCAGTAAAAGTTTCTCTTTTAGCTCTATTTACATAATTATGAATTTTAAACAATCCTTCTGAATCTCTGTCAACATGAAACACTTTAGGAAAAACAATTCCCACATAACAAGTTCCATACCAATGGTCTGGAAGGTTGTAGTAGGCTTTGTCACCACAAACAAAATAAATCCCAGGAAAGATAGGATCTTTTCCACCTTTAAATCCCCAACCTCCCATAATCTGATAAGTATCTTCACAGTTACTTGCACCTACAAAATAATTATCAAAAAGTGTGTTATCTCTTCTAATACAAAGCTTTCCACTAACTGGTTTGTCTATGTGAATTGCAATATTTTCAAGCATTTTACCATTTAATTTCTCATCCTCTTTTTGCCAAAAGGCTGACTTAGTCTGCTTGACTAATTCATTTCTCTTATAAATTGCTCTTCTCTCCTCAACCATATTCAAAAATTTCTTTCCTTCAGCACTTAATTTACATGTTAGATTATTCTTGTAAGCATACTCATATGTGAGTTCGTTAGTAACAAGGAAATATTCTCTCATTTGTTTTGCTTTCTTATGCTTATTTAAAGCATTATCAATCTTAACATTAGCAAAAATTTCATCATAATTTGAATAGTAATATTCTAAACGTCCAGTTTGATAAAATAAACTAGTTAATACACTACATGTTACAGCATAAGTGAGAGGAAGCATATTATATGTTACTCCCTCAGAAACAGAAGCAGGTAACTTAACACAGACATAGCAGTCTTTTGCATCCATTACCTTAACATATTCACTCAATAGCTTTGTGAATGTATTACTTGAAAAATCACCTATTGATTTATCTTGATGAATGTTAGGCTGATGATCAATAACTTTTGCAGATGCACTATGTTTAGTTTGGCTAACCAGAGCTTTGCTTGTTAAATTAACTTTGTGTAATTCTCTATTCATTTCTAAAGGGATAATCACAGCTAGAACCAACCAGAGCAGAATTAAAATGAGCAGACATACCAGAGTCATCTTACAGCATCTTTTAAAAACAGAACATTTTGAAGTGTTCTCCTTAACATAAGGCATTTTTGGTTAAATTTAGCCTCAGAAATAAAAATAAATTTTAAAATTTCTAAATTTATATTTACACCCCCCTTTTAAAATATATTTTTCTTTCTCTTAAAACCCTAAACAAGATTTCTTCGACCTTATGTCATACATAAGTTTCTTTTAACTAAAAACAGTTTTTCTTCGACCTTGTGTCAACTAACAAGATTTCTTCAGCCTTTTGCCAATTTAATATTTCTGTACTTCAATCATTGTCACTAATTTCTTGGATTTCGTTTTCTTCTTCACTACTATCATATATGTCAATAACAGGTGGAATTACTAAGTAAGTCCACTCAGGAGACTTGTATTTTTGATTTGGTCTTATTATCCTCTTCCCTTTTCTTGATATCACTTCAATTTTTCTTCCAACTCCAACTTCTTTTCCAGGACTCTTTTGACTACTGATTTCTTCAACTTGTTCTATTGGCTTTTTGATCAATCTGACTCTCAATCTTCCACCAGGCCAGTAGTCTGCTTTTCTCACGTACTTCTTCTTTGGTTCAGAATTATTTGATTCTGACTTCCAAGTCCTTTTCTTTCTCTTTTCACTTTCACTTTCCACGTCACTTTCTTCAGTTTCGTAGTCTGAAATTTCAATAGACTCAGGAACTTCTCTATTCGGCAATTTCACTCCTTCAGGAACTTCACTTTGTCTTCCATCACTGGTACTCGGTAATTCGTTCTCTTCCTCTTCTTCAATTACCTCTAACTTCCCAGATTTTGGATATTTGTTCCTTACTTCAGAGTTTGTTCTCTGCCTTTCGATACTCTCCTGGTCTGAAACTTCTTTTTGTTCAGCTTCTCTGTCTTCAATGGAGACAACCGAATCCTCAGTTATCTTTCCTTTTAACAGATTCTCTTCACCTTCAGAATCTATTTCAATGATTTCTAAGTCTTTTCTTGTTACATTTCCATTCACAGGCACAGTTTCCAGATGTCGACTTTCTTGTCGATCTTCAGAATCTGGAATTACTTCACCTTCTGTTCTGTCTTCTGCTTCAGAATCAGAATCATCTGTGGTGTCACTTTCAACATCAGAACTCTCAGGAGTTGGTACTGGAATAGTATGACTAGGATGAATCCAACGTTTCAATCCTCTGCACTTTACAGCATTAGTAGTGATCAAGATTATCTGCCTAGGTTTCTGCCATCTAGGAGCTAGACAATTCCTCCTCCGATGTACTTTCGTTCTGACCCAATCGCCAGGTCTCAGATCATGAGTCAAAACCTTTTCATTTGATTGAGCTTCAGTTCCCACCTGATTAGACACAGAAGTTACCATATCAGATAACCTTTTACAGTAATCCAAAATTGCACTGTCATTTATGCTCAACAGTTTACCTACAGGTACAAAAGCTTGCCTCATAACTCTTCCCATTAAAATTTCATGAGGACTCAAACCTGTCTTTTTATCTGGTGTACTTCTTAATGACATCAAAACAAGTGGAAGAGCATCTGTCCACTTAATTCCTGTTTCAAGACACATTTTTCCAATTCTGTTTTTAATTGTTCCATTTATTTGTTCAACTACTCCTGATGCCTCTGGTCTGTATGCACAGTGTATTTTCTGCTCAATGCTCAAAGCTTCGCAAATTAATTTCATCAGTTTGTTATCAAAATGGCTTCCTCCATCACTCTCAATAGTGACTGGAAAACCGTACCTTGGGATGATTTCTCTTAGCATTAGTTTTGCTACTGTAATTGAATCACAATGTCGTGTAGGGAAAGCCTCTACCCATCTTGAGAATAAGCAAACAATTACAAGTACATATTTCAAACAGTTGTGTAAGGGCATTTCAATGAAATCTATTTGTAACCTGGTAAAGGGACCACCTTCTCGACCAATTATTCCTGTCCCCACCACTGATTTTCTGTTTGGATTCATTTGTTGGCATGACAAACACCTTTGACAAAAAGATTCAGCAATAGTTCTAAACTTGGTATTGAACCATGTTTTTCTGAAAAGTCTGACCATAGAATCTCTTCCTAGATGTGCTGGACCATGATATAATCTGGCCATGTCAGCAATCAAACAATTTGGTAAAACTACTCTGCCATCTTTGTAAACCCACACTCCATCTTCTTCACGTGGTCTACAATCTGATCTTAACCACAAGTCTTTTTCATCATCTTCTGCTTCGTTTTGTAAATCTCTAATCTCATGCCATGTTTCTACAACAGTTGTTAGCATTAATGAATTTGAATCAGTTTCTTTACTCCTCTCCCGATTGTATGAATAATTTTTCCTTGCGCAGTACTTTGCTGTTTCGTCTGCGAAGGCATTTCCCTTGGAAATATAATCAGTTCCTTTAGTGTGCGCTGCACACTTAACAATGGCGATTTCTTTTGGCAATTGTATTGCTTCGATTAATCTCCTAATGAAAACTGCATTTTTAATTGGTGATCCTGCTGATGTCATGTATCCTCTCTGTGACCAGAGTTGTCCATAATCATGTACAACTCCGTACCCATACTGACTATCAGTAATGATGGTAACTCTTATATCTTTTGATATTTCACATGCACGAATTAAAGCAATCAATTCAGCCACTTGTGCTGAACGAACTCCTTCAAGACATGATGCTTCTTCAACATCTACAACTGTACAAACTGAGTATGAAGCTTTCAAGACACCTCCTTCGGATCTTAAGCATGAGCCATCTACAAAGTAGACAAAATCCGATTCGGACAAAGGTCTGTCTTTGATGTCTTTTCTTGGTTTAGTGCAGAATTCCATGACATCTAAACATTCATGTTCAGTTTCAATGTCATCAACAATTTCAGAATCAGGCAGTAATGTAGAAGGATTCAGATTCAAACATCTTGAAATCGAAACATTATCTGCTCCCAGTATGATTTTCTCATACTTTGTCAGTCTGCTACTTGTTAAATGTTGAGTCTTACCTCTTGTCAGTAATATTTCAACTGAATGAGGCACAAAAACTTTTACAGGAAATCCCATAATGATTCCTTCACTTTGTTCGAGGCTGATACTTGTAGCTGCAACTGCTTTCAAACAACCTGGTAATGCTTTTGCAATTGGATCAAGAACTGCAGAGAAGTATGCAATAGGTTTCTTTAAATTTCCATGTCTCTGTATTAACACAGATAATGCACATCCTTCTCTCTCACTGCAATACAGTTCAAAATCTTTCTCATAATTTGGCATACCTAAAGCAGGAGCTTGACATAAGCTCTTTTTCAGGTTCTCAAAAGATTCCATCTCAGCATCATTGAGAATAATTGGATCTTTTACATCTGATTTGGTCAGTCTTTGTAGTGGTTTTGCAATTACTGAAAATCCACTTATCCATTGTCGACAGTAACCTACCATTCCCAAGAACATTCTGACCTGTCTTTGTGTTCTTGGTGGTAACATTGCTTGAATCATTTTTATTCTCTCTATTGTTACTTGTCTTTTTCCTTTTGCAATTCTGTGACCAAGATATTTTACTTCTTGTTTGCAAAACTGTAGTTTAGCTGGGGACACTTTATGTCCTTCTTCTGCAAGGCGATTTAACAGAATTATTGTGTCTGTTACACAATTTTCTCTTGTCTTTGCAGCTATCAGCAAATCATCAATATACTGCACCAACGTAGACCTACCTGGTAAGTCTAAATCTTCTAATGATCTTTTTAATAGTTCGTTAAAGATTGAAGGACTTTCTGTATAGCCCTGAGGGATTCTTGTCCATCCAAGGGTCTTACCTTGGAATCTGAAAGCGAAGATTTCATAACTGTCTGGATGTAAGGGAACAGTAAAGAATGCATTGCAAAGGTCAATGACTGTATACCATTCAGCATCATGTGGAATCTGAAATAGAATTACTGCTGGATTTGGAACCACAGGACAACATGGAACGACAATTTGATTAACCTTTCTCAAATCTTGTACGATCCTAAATGTTCCGTTAGACTTTTTAACTCCCATAATTGGTGAATTACAAGAGCTACTCTTCATTTCCTTTAATACACCTTGCTTGATTAATTTTTCAATTATAGGTGTAATACCTTCAATTGTTTCTGTTTTCATTTTATATTGTGGAGTGTTTGGAAATTCTATTCCCTGTTTCAATGCAATTTTTACAGGATCTACGTTTTTCATTAGACCCATCTCATTCCCAGTAAAATCCCATATTTCAGATTTCACTGCTTCTTTTAGCTCTTCAGGTAAATCCTTTTCTTCAAATGCAGGAAACAATTTTGTTTCTTCTGCTTCTATCATCATCATTGTCATTCTGTATAAACCATCTTCCTCCATTGTTTGTAACTCAACTCCATCAGGAGAACAATATATTCTACAATTCATTTTACATAGGATGTCTCTGCCTAATAGATTTACTGGACTACTATTACAAACCACAAATCTGTGTTTGTCTCTGTAGTTTCCAATTTCAACTGGTACTGGATCAGTTAAGTCTGTTTTAATTTGCTGATTACTTACTCCGACAACTTGGATGGTATCCCCAGAGAGAGGTAGGTTTTCAATTTCCACTGATCTAACAGTAGAACGGGTAGCACCAGTGTCCACTAGAAAAGTGATGTCTACATCGTTAACTTTCCCGTTTACATAAGGACCAGACTGGTCAACCTCAAGAGTGGCTCCAACAACACACTCTTCCTCCTCTCTCGGGCACCGTCAGCAATAATCATCAGAATCACTGTCTTGACTTTCTGCTAATAAAAATTGTTGTGAAGCATTTTGCATTTGAACCCTTTGCTGCTTTTGCTGTTTCTGTGGTTTTATTACCTGTTCACTTCCCTGAAATCCCACGTTTGGATTATATTTTTGAACTCCCCCACAATTCGGAAAAGGTGGTTGTGGCAATTGGTCTTGACGATTATTCACCTGTTGTTGTTGCTGTTGCTGTAACTGTCGCTGAATATTAAATTCGTTTAACCCCTGTTGCATCTGTAGCTGTCGCTGCAGGTCAACACCATTCTGCATCTGTGGATTCAATAAGGGATTCTTTAAGTTTTTAGGAGGATGAGGACACTCGTCCCTCCAATGTCCAATTTCGCCACAATTAAAACAAGGTAATCTTTGCTTTAACTCCTCTATCTTTGGGCTAAATTTCTTTGGGAAATTATTACCTTTAAACTTTCCTTGTATCTGGTTTGTATTTCCAGTTTGAACAAAATTAGTGTTCTTATTACCCATGCTGGCAATCTGTTGCTCAGCCACCTTTACCTGAGCCCACATGGCTTTCTC
This sequence comes from Lissotriton helveticus, assembly GCF_964261635.1. NCBI lineage: Eukaryota > Metazoa > Chordata > Amphibia > Caudata > Salamandridae > Lissotriton > Lissotriton helveticus. The sequence goes on along the minus strand of NC_136065.1, from coordinate 1,797,467,391 downwards.
CTTCAGCTTCTTCTGTTTTACTTCTATTTCATCACTGCAATACTTTGCTTTTCTTAGAATATCATCTACAGATAGTGATTGCCATCCGACAATACTAGTTCTGATCATTTCTCCAATTTCAGGTTTTAATCCATAAACAAATCTATAGACAAAATGACTCATGTCTTTTTCATCTAATTTTTCATAACCACTGTATTGTTTAAAGATTAACAATAGTCTTTCATAAAAGGAATGAACTGATTCTTTTGTTTCCTGTTCTGTTCTTTCTATTTTAACCCAATCGACTTCTTTGGGTGGAATTTTATTTTTCATCCAAACAATTACTTTTTCATAAAAATCCATTACAAGTGGATTTGGGGCACCTGTTTCTTTAATTCGCTCAGGTTCTGCTTTTGGCCAACTAATCGATATTTTGCATTCTGTCCAAAGATCAGATGGAACAACAATGTCAAAAAATCCATCTAAATCAATCCACAGAACCTTTGACACTTTGATAAATCTATCAACTTGCCTGTACCACTCGACTGGTCTTTCCCTCAATTTTGGAAAGTCATTTGTAAATAACAGAATGTCCTGTCTCGACCAAGGGACATGAACATATCCTCCACCTGCAACTTCTCTCATTGGAAATTGTTTTGACAATTTATCCAATCTTTCATCTTCCTTCTTTTTCGTCCATTTTACTCTCCATTTATTCAGTTCTCCTAGCTTTTTGATATAGACAATCAAATCTTTAATGTGAACTATTCTTCCCATTGAGTTCAAACTCTCAATGTCGCTTTCTGAAAAATCTAATCTGTAATGCTTTGCAAAATTCTTTTGTTTACTCACATCGATTTCAAGTTCTGCTGCTAGATCCTCTAGTTGATCATATTTATTTTTCGTTTTCCACTGAATGCTTTTGCAAATGAACAGTAGTTCATCATCTCGATAGTAATTTAAACTATCTGGACCAATTGTTCCAATTATTAATTCTTCGATATTCGCTTTTAATTTGGCCACATCAAGTTTTGGTGTGGTTACCCTGACTTCAGGACTCCCTATATCTGATACAGCACCCATTGGTGTTTTTGGAGATAAATCCTCATTAAAGGTTAAATCAGGCATTCTCGATTTAGAAGTGTTTATTTCAGATAAATCTGAATAAAATCTTTCAGCAGCCTTTTGAATTTCTGTATTTAAAGGAATAGTTAATCCAGTTTTGTTTGTTACTCTTTGCTCAAATATGGGTTGAACAGGACCAATCGTTACTGGAACTGTGACAGCTTCCATGCCTTTTGTCATTCTTTTTATTAATTCTTCCTTTGATCTTATATATTCATTATAATCAACATCTTCAACATTTCTTGTCTCTCTTGTATAATCTTTTGGAGGTTCCCTTGCTCTTGGAGTCATCGTAAAATGTCTACCTTCATTTCGAGCATTCTCGAATTCTGATCTTCTAGGAGTTTCAGTGATTTCACAATTATTTGGATAAAGTTTAGGAGCTTCACTAATTGGAGGTGCACTCGGTGATGTTTCAGTAGAAACCACCGGAGTAGACCATGATCTAGGAGGTCTCAAAGGCTGATTAGGCTGATTCTTTCTAGCAGTTGTATATATTTCTTCCATAACTGCATCCTCAGATTCACTTTCCATAGATTTCCCTGTAGGAGTACCCATTACCATTTCATGAATTAAATACAATCCTTCACTCATGTTTCCCTGTCTCCACATTCTCAATCTATCTTCATGAGTTTCTCTTTTCCAAGATGGATTTTTAGAAGGTCTTTTAATTCCACTAGCTTCTCTTTGTAACTGACACATCTCGTCTTCCCACTCAACTAAAGCTTCAAATTGAGTTGGTCTCGGTTTAGGAACAAGAGCATTCATTTTCTCTCGTAAATTTCTTAAGACTCTTACATTAAATGAACCTTCATCAGGCCAAGTTAAAACACCGTCATTTTTAGTATAACGTTTCCAATTATCAAACCATAAGACAGTATGATATCCGTATTCACCTTCCATATACGCTGCAGGTGTTTTATACTTATGAAGTAGTTTACCACCTCGCGTTTCGATTTTCTTGTCAGGTGAAAATAAATTCTTGAATTTCTGAAATAATGTTGACTTTTTCTCAACATGTTTAAAATGATAACTCATTTTTAAAATTAAATCTAATTCACAAAAATCGTTCGTAAAATATTTCCGGGATGTTCCGCAAAACAACCAATCCGTGCGCGAAACACACCAACAAGCCAATGACAGTTGAGCTACGTCACTTTTCTGCTCAACCAATAAATTTGGAGATTTTCTGAAGGACCAATCAGCTCACAGGCTGTCAGAGACTCAAGAGCCAATCAGAATACAGCTTGTGACGTAGGTCACCCAATCCCAGCGCGGCTCTGTGACGTACACAGCAGCTGCGGTTTCTCGCTTCTCACTCCTGGCGCTTACCCCTCCTTCACAAAATCTTTTCACAGCGCCATTTTAAGGACACTTTTCAGTGTAAATTAATTCTTAACAATGACTATAAAGACAACATCTGTTCGTTTCACTATTTAGGATAGTTTACATACATTCAAGTATCCACACTTCGGAATAGACGGCGCTATTCACACTAAGGATAATAATCAATTGTCAGTAGAGTAACCTTACCCCACCCTTCTAACACGTATAATTATGAACTCGCTTTGCTCTGAACCCACCGCGAAGTGAAAGTTCTAAGAGTTCCACTTGAACATAAAATACAATTCAAACTCGCACTTTCATACGGAAAATTCCCTAATTTCAAACACACATGAAATCCGTACAGGACTCTCACCTGTTTATAGATATCATGCACCGTTAGCAAAATAACGACGTTATCCGTACAGGGCTCTCACCTGTTTATAGATATGAAGCATGTACCCGTACAGGACTCTAACCTGTTTATAGATAATCATGCACCGACGCTAATTTTACCCTTCACTCAAGCTCGGATATAACTAATACTCTCATCACAGTGAGTTTTATGGAAGGCGCTTTGTCCCTATTCTCATGCTGCTTTAATTTCTTAGAAAACCCTCACTATACAAGATTCAGACCTAGCCCTAAAACTGTGCTGCTCGGCGACAACACTATGGTACACGGCGATACCTCTTGTGATACTCGGCGATATCACTACAAACAGAACAGATGGCTTGCGTGACTAATTTCTCGCCACACAATCTATACCGGTATAGCTTACAGATAGGCACGAAAAAACGAACTTAACATGTGTTAAAACATCGATCCTATTTCCATACCATAACGCAACTCTTAGCAACCAACATATTACCTTGGTTACCTCTTAGCAACCATCAATTTCTGCTACCAGAGAATTGATCCAGCGGGCTATAGAAAATATATCATAAACAACGCTACCCAACTTCATAACCTATAAACAAAATTCTATACTAAATATGGACCCATTTATAAATCTGATATATTTTGGGCCTACTGAATCAGGTGGTCAGAATAAATCTTTATACACATTATCTACAAACTATATACATATTTATACATTTGCAGAAAGAATATTGTCATTAGAATAAAACCCAACCATTTAAACGACCACCATAGGCGACGTGATCTAGCTAATAGTAACCTACACTTCTGAATAACCAAGACCAGCTTGTTTGTCAAAAGTAAGATTTTATTTGCTAAGTTATGGTATATAATTTGGAGGTTTTATAAATGAATTTTATTAGCAATAAAGCAAGCATGATTGTAAAGAATTAAGAGAAAATACAATTTAAGCAAATGAATCAAATTCAAAGTGAATATTTAAAGTTTAACATTTCTAAAACCTAAGTCCCTAAATAAGCTAAATAGATAGAAATTAAAGTAAAGTTCTTTGAGGATTCTTACGTGCTCCACGCAAAGTCCAGCAGCACATCACCCTCATCGGAAAGTCAGAAAGCAGCAGCCAGCCCAACCCTAAGGGCATGACTTTTTATACCTTTCTACGCTAACTAAACTAGCAAAGGAAAGTTTTCAGAAATCCTCGACGTCCCATTGGCTGAGAGTGACAAGTGACATGTCACCCAATTCTCAAAAAGTTCCACTAAATCATATTTCATAGAGACCATTGTTCCTTCCACGTGAAGCCAGAAGCTTCCTCATGTTGCAACAAATGTAATAAGTCATTCTCGCAGCGTCCATTGACTTTCATTATACTTCCGCGGATGCCAAGTTAAGGATTGACAAAATGTTCACTTTCGACCTTGGCCATGTCCGACAGAATGATGTCAGCTCATCAGTTTTTGCTTTGTGAATGCAGCTTCAATAAACGTTTTAATTCAGAATGGGCGTCTCGTGACTTTCTGCAGAATTATATGTCAGCTCTTTTTCTGCGGTTCAAATGACTAGGCCCAAAAGCAGGCAACTTATGTTTTCTAGTATAAAACAAACACAAGAAAAGTATTAATGTAAGAAATAAAGTAGATTCTGTATCCACCCCATGGTTTACTAATTAATTAACCCACCCGATTAATCAAAATGTTACCTAGCCATTGCAAACAAATAAAGCAGCGTTTATATTTACCAGTCTCCGTTTTTCCAAGAGACCCATATGCACCTAGAATAGTAGAAATGACATCACACAGACAAGGAAAAGCAAAACAAGCACATGCTTCTTTTAAGTTTGCAGCAATTAGTAATGACAAAAACGAAAACAATAAATTATTTTATTATTTTGCACGAACAAAAAGATGCAACATTTATGCACGTTTATGAGCACACATGTTAGTCCCCCCACGTGTAAAGTTTAATCTAAGTTGTATTAGCATAACATATCACAAATCATTAATATTATTATTCATGTTATGGAAATGTGACTTTGCGAGTTTAAACAAAATTTTGTTTTCTATCTCGCTCCATCAAGGGCTGCTCAGAAGTGGTGAATAAAGGTATTATGCATAATGCTAGCCTCCTTGTCTTTAATAAAATCATGATTCTTTATGCAATAAATCTGTGAGAATCGACATTTTCCTCCCGGAGGAGACGAGGTTGGAGATGCCGTGGTGGTTGGATCACACTGAGGCCTGGAATTGCAGAGCGATATTTGGCTCAACTCTGGAGATTGCGATCAAGTCGGATGCCAGCCGCTGGGTTGGGGGGCCTGTTGCTGCCCAATTTTGACCGGAGGTTGTTGGTCCTTGGAGGAACTGTCCCTCCACATCAATTGCTTGGAACTCCTTGCGGGTTCATTTGCGATTCCCAGTCTGTCACCAGAGAATACCGACTGTTGCATTCTACTTCAGATGGACAACATCTCAGTGGTCCATTATGTGAACAAGATGGGAGGGACGAGATCCCGCATTCTGGTGGAAATTGCCAAGGATTTTTGGCATTTTAGTCTTCAGCATATGATATCGTTGGTGGCAGAGTATCTGCCGGGACAGAGCAATAACGTCGCACATTGGCAGCCCCATCACCTTTAGCTATTTCAGTGACTGGAGGCTCCATCCACAAGTTTTCCATGCACTGAATTGTCTATGGGGTTCTTCGTCAGTAGACCTTTTTGCGTCTCGCCTCAACCGCCAACTTCTGACTTTTTTCAACTGGCGCCCCAATCCAGAAGCCCAAGCTACAGATGTTTCCTTCAGGACTGGACTCCCAACCTGCGCTATGCCTTAACCCCATTTTCGATGATCCCCAGAGTGTTGATGCAGTTGTGCCATCAACAACCAGACCTGGTGTTGGTAGCTCCACTTTGGAGGGCACAAGCATGGTGTCTGTCACGATTCACTCCCTGTGCTCCGTACCCACCACCAGGGGGCCAAATAGTGAGACTTTCCAGTCTTCTAATAAGCTTCTAGACCCTCCCCTGCATGCATATATTGACTTCCAGCCATTTGGACACTTATTGGGAACTGACATCCATTCCCAATCCATGTCGGGTTTCGTGAAAGCCAGCCTGCTTATACTTGAAGCCAGCCTACTCATGCCTGAAACTCCATTACCCAGAATTCCCTGCTCATTGCTTTGTCTCCACCCCTGCAGGCCAAGGATGGGTGGAGGAATTCAACTCACCTGTGGCTGGCTGCTGCTAGCCGGCTCACACCTGATGCATATGATTACTGTGAGCTCTTTTAAGCCCCAACTACCTTCAGGCAAAGGTTGTTCATTGTAGCTGTTTACCGGTGCTTGTTTCAAGTGCTCCTGAGCTTTTGCTGTTCTTGTTTCATGAGCTTTAGTTATGTCTTGTTCCTGACCTGCTGCTGTTTTCCTTATTCCCGAATTAGCACCGCCTGTAGTGCTACACTGAGCCTTAGTATTCCTTGTTCCTGAACTGCAGCAGTTTGCCTTCTCCTGAGTTAGCACTGTTTGCAGTGCTACCTTGTTTCCTGAGTTCCTGAGCTATAGTTATTCCTCGTGCCTGAATTAGCATTGCCTGCAGTGCTCTTGTTTCCTGAGTTCCTGAGCTATAGTTATTCTTTGTTCCTGTTCCTGGGCTTCAGCTATTTCATGTTCCTGATTTGCACTGCTTACAGTGTTCTCGTGACTCCTGAGCTGTAGCTATGTCCTGTTTCTTGAACTAGCACTCCATTAGTGCTACCTTGACTCCTGAAGCTTTAGTAATTTCCCTGTACCTGAACTAGCACTGCCTGCAATGCTACCTTGACTCCTGAAGCCAGCCACGGCCGGTGGTAGGTGTAACTGCAGGGCGGTGACGTAGGGAGGGAGAGGGGCAGGGTGGGGGGTTGTAATGTATGGATTACGGACTTTAACAGGTAAGTAAACATATACATTAATAAAACGAATTTAGTTGTGTGCACTGCATCACCAAATGCGATGCAGTGCGCGCAACGAAATTCGTTTTTATTAATTTATATGTTTACTTACCTGTTAAAGTCCGTAATCCATACATTACAACCCCCCACCCTGCCCCTCCCCCTCCCTACGTCACCGCCCTGCAGTTACACCTACCACCGGCCGTGGCTGCCTGAAGCTCTGGTAATTCCCTGTCCCTGAACCAGCACTGCCTGCAGTGCTACCTTGACTCCTGAAGCGTTAGTAATTTCCTATTCCTGAACCAGCACTGTCTGCAGTGCTAATTGACTCGAGCCTTAACTTAATTCTTGTTTCTGCCCCCGCACTGCCTTTTATGCGATTTGGTTTTCTTGATGCCCTAACCTGCACTATTCTAGTATACCCTTGTAGCCTCCCCTTCTGTATATCCCTTTCCTGTTCCTGCCTTTCTTCACAATTCTTTGGTTCCAGTTCCTAGTTTGCCTTCTTTCTATTCTGCTCTCTTGCTTCTGTTGCCTTGTATGTGTGTTACTTGCTTTCTGCCAAGTGTGCCCTGTCATTTCCTTCCTTTCCTGTTAAGCACTCCTCCTTGCTAGCTCCTTGTCTATTGTGCTTGTGTTTAGTTCTACCCTTTGCTGTTACTGCCTTGCGCGTTTCTGTTTGATCGCCTGCATCCGTGGGCACAGCTGGCTACCTAGGTGGTGTTTCTTGTTCACTGTGAGTATTGTCTTTGAGTTACATTTATAACATCACCATAGGTATCAGCTCCACAGACCCTGCCTTTGCATGCATATCCTACATGTGGGTATTTGCAGTTAGTATCTGTAACAGCAACTGTGGGTAAAAACTTACTGAGCTTCAGTCTTACCATGTGGAGCTCCTGAGTGCTTTACCCCACACCCCCCCTTTATTGTTAATGTTGTATTATATATATGTCTTGCACGTCTGTCCTGGGTGTAGTTAGTCTGAATGCTAAATTGCCTCGTGAGTGAGTGCCCTTCCTTTCTGAGTCTTACCCATCTTGTTCACTTGTACCGGCTTCCCCTTTAGATCCCTTTTTCTCCTTTGACTCCCTGTATGATCCTGGGCAGCGCTGTATTCCTCCTTTCTGTGTATGTCTTCTACCCAGTTCCCAGTTCTTGCCCAAGTCCCTCACTGTGTTCCTCACTGTGTTCCCCACTTAGTCCCGGATAGTCCCTGACAGTGTCCGGTTCTCCTGGAGCTAACCTGTGCCTGTCCAAATCTGATTCAGTCCCACTGGAATCTCCTTCGGGATCCCGGGAGTTGTCCTCATGTTATGATAACTCTCTCTCATAGCTTTGAGACTTTCAGGGACAGATGGTGCGTCCTGGGATTTTTGCAAGAGGCTAATGACTTAATCAGTCAGGCTTGGTCCTCGAGCACTCACAAGCGGTATTAATCAGCTTGGAAGCATTTGAGTGGCTGGTGCAATGGTCCTGTTGGAGCAAATTGCAGTTTGATCATAAATATTTTTGTCCTACTTAGCTTCTGCAGGGCTTGCATATAGATCGTTTGACAATTTTTGGTTCACCATATCGGCGGGTCATTTGCCTTTTGATTGTATACCGGTGGGCAAACACCCCATAGTCTGATTGTTGTGTTTTATACCTATGGTCAGCCAGCTTCTTCCTAAGTATTCTGTTTTGTGGGATGATACCACAGTCCGGTGATTTTTGGAGTCTTGTCCAGACAATAAATATCTGTCCAGGAAACAACTGTCTGACAAATTGATTATGCTCCTGTGTCTCATCTCTTTTAAGCGGGTGTCTGACGTTCGTGCTTTGTATCTCGTAGGTAGTATTTTTTCTCCTGAAGGAGCTACTTTTGCAACTTCTCGTCAAACTAAGTGCAATTCTTCTTCGATTTCCTATCCAGCTTTTCTGGATAATCCTAAACTTTGCATTGTGCAATGTTTAAAGGCTTATGAGTTGAGTACTGCTGAATTTCATACTGATATGAGGGGACAATTGTTGATTGCTTTGCAAAAGCCTTTTTGCCCAGCGGCCTCAGTCCACTTGCACAATTGGTGAGTTGGCTTATGAGTGAAGTTGGTATTGATACCTCTGTGTTTGGCGCTCACTCAACTTGAGAAGCAATGGCTTCAAAGTCAGTTGCTTTGGGTTGTAGTTTAACTGTCCTTCTTAAAGCTGCCAATTGGCCAGCGGAGTCTACCTTTAAATCTTTTTACTGTAAGCCTATTGTTGATGTTGCTTCTGTGGTGGTGGCTCAGCTTTAAAGAAGCATAATCTGAGCCTCTGATCCTGACATCGAATTCAACATTTTCCAACATTTGTGACAAGAATTTTCAATTCTGTTAAGGACACAGACGCAAGGATTACCCCACCCATTGCATTGTATTTATCTGTATAAACTGATTGCATTGCCTTTTGTGCTGCATGCCTTATGTGTTTCCGTTGTTTTCCCTCGCTGATGACACTGTTTTAGTTATGGTTTGTCTTTACTGAGGCCTTTATTTATGGCTTACTGTTTTACTTCCTTGCTAGGAAATGGAGATAAGTGACTCTAATGTCACTGGCGTTCCGGAGCTGTGGGACTTCCTTGGTTGGTTTAGAGTTCATTTCCGGAGGAGACACTCCTGAGGTTTCATCGAAGGTTCATTGGGTCCTGTTGCACCGTATTCCAATAATGCTTCTGTTGGGGCGGATGGTGCTAGTCGATGTTGATGGATGTCCTGGGGTTGCAGGGTCTTAGACTTATATCCAGGCATTGCTAAGTGGCAGACTGTTTACCTGTTCCTTAGTCTGGAGCAAAGAAAGAGGAATATGGACCGTTACAAAGGGGTTATATAGAGCTGGGTCTCTATGGTTATCATGTGACTGATATGGAGTCATGGGAAGTGTACTGTTTTTTCAAACTTCAATTTGGTTGGCTGTGTTTTGAAGAGTAAAAGAAAAAGAAGCATAATCCTCACCTTTGTGTCCTTAACAGAATTGAAAATTCTTGTCACGAATGTTGGAATAGTTTCAATTGTTCTTTGCATGCCTCCTCTTTCTCCTTTCTTTACTTTGTTAACCAATCGTTGTGAAAAAGTCCACATTTTAAATAGTATAAACTACATTTCTCAGAAATCTATGGGAAAGAACCATTAAAAATAGACTGTCAATCACATAACAGAAGCCCTCATATTCCCTTCTGACCTCTTTTCCTCTTTCTTTGCAGGAGAAAGTTAACCTTTGTTCTTTCTATTGGTTATTTTTCTGTTCTTTGCATGAAGGAATAAAATAAAACCTGCCACCTAGTTCTCTAATTATTATCATTAGTCATACTATAATTCTGAACTACAACATACACATTACTAATGTATTTGATTCACGTTGGGCACCTGTGAGAATTGCTACTACTAGAAGGTTATAAGACATCTAATTCAGCAAAAGGTTTGCTACTTGTTAGACCAGGCATTTTTAGCAGGTTTACCCCCAGACTTTTTGGCCTCTGGTTTTTGACCCATTTTTCATTGATTTTAGGACTCTGGACACTTTACCACTGCACAAGTTCATATGCTCTCCATGTAAATTGTGTTATGAATTGGTGTATCCATGATTGTCATATTTGATTTACTACTAAGTCCCTAGTAATGTGCACAGGTTTGAAAAGGGCCTGCCAATAAAAACGCTACTAGTGGGCCTGCACACAAGTAGCCTTTCAGATGTGTCTCACACCTGCCACTGCAGTGTCTGCGCACGCAATTTTAACTGCCATGTAAACCTGCCAAGTGCAGTCGTTTTGCCTCCACTCTCATGATGTGTGTTTCTTGGAGCATGGCTACTTGAACCTCTTGCCTCTTAAGTTACATGTTATATGTTTTGTGGCGCTTTGCCGGCGCCCAATAATATTTCATGTCATAAATTTAAAAGTGTATAGTGAGGTTGTCATGACGGCTGTAGTGCGCGTCACTGGCCTCCCACTCACAAAGCCCCCACCACCACCCTGCCCCCTGCAGCCTCACCTCAAGACTATAAGCCTTAAAAAAAATGAAACTACTTCTGGCCCTATAGCACCCCAGGAACGGCTGGCCAACCAAACAATGTTGATCAAAAGTCAAATCATAACATTTTTCCTCCATTCCAACTCCTTTGGAACAGCAGTTAGGGTAGACTCAAACTCCAACCAAGTTCACTGCCTCTGTCTTACTGCACCGGCTCCCATTGTAACCTCATCGTACCCACTGTAGGCTCTGGATAAGTCACAAGGGGTGCAGATCCCCACTCCTCAGCAGCAATCCTCCATGGCCCTCTTGGCCCGAGTGCCCCTCCATGCAGTTTCTGGGCCGCTCCTGTGGCTCCACTATAGGAGTGTGTCCGTCATCTGAGGGGTGATGTTCGCGGGGATGTCATCAGCTTGCTCTGAACCATCGGAATCCAAGTCGCCAGTCGATGCATGAGGCTTATCCTTCCTCGGTATTGGTCACCCTGGCCTCCGTGATCTCTGCCCTATCCTCGCCTGCTTGCATTCTGGTGGGCTTCACCCGTTTTTCTTAACATTTGGCCCCTGTAAGCATCTCTTGTGTCTTTGACGCACCCCTCGGTCTGCAGGGGCTGGTGCTGGCCTCCCCTCTCCTGCACGAAGCCCCTCCAGCCAAGGCCAAACTTCCTCCGCATCCTGGCAAAAATAGTAGTTGCCATACACCATGATCTTCAGCTTTTCTGGAAAAAAGGAGGGAGTAGCAAACTCTCCTCACGTAGCGCCTGTTTGACCTCTAAGAATGAATCTCTTTTGGCATGGTCAACTGCTGAGAAGTCTGGGAGCATAGTCACCTGTCTATTGCCTTGCCCCACCCTGAATTGGCCCCTCTCATGGGTGCATTACAATAGGGTGTCTCTGTCTTTATATGTAGCGATCACAAGGCTTTTGCGGCGAGCAAAAGTCAAAAGAGACATCAAAAACTACACTACCCAGAAGCCTCGAGGTCTCCAACCCGGAAGCGCCAGGATCGGCATTTCTTATGATCCAGCGCTCCTATTGAAAAACTGTCTCAATAACACTACCTATCACCTCAATACTCACCATAAATCATGAAACACATATGAAGGCCCATACTACCACTGAGACAAATTTTGAGTGTCTGAATCAGGTTGCCTGATTATTAAAATCTATTCACATTTTATTTACATACTATATACATCTACAATTTAACTATTTTAACCATGGTTTAAACATAAATCAATTTTTAATCAAGCCACTAAGGTGATTGAATCAACTGATAGTAACTAGATCATGAATAAACAAGACCAGCTTGTCATTTCAAATCTATTTATTACATTTATTATCATAAAGAAAAAGCATTTACGTTTTAAAAATCTTTATTTTATAAGTAATCAAGAAAGCAGCATTTCAGTGAGGAAATGAATTAATAGACTGACATTTTCAAAGCAAGCACAGAAAACATGAATTATTTAGCAGAATAAAAGTTTCCATTCCCTAAATCTATTTCCCTGTCTAATTCTCACTGCACCTAGAAAGGAAAAATCATTTAAAGTCTACTGTCCTTATGTGCGCCAAAAGTCCGACAGCATCTCACATCAATCTGGAATTGGAAAGAAGAGAGAGTTTTTTCTCCACTCCAAGTGTCAGGTTTTATACCTTTCTTTCTAACTAAACTAACTACATTATACATCTTTTCATGAAAATCCAGGCTTCTCATTGGCTGTGCAATGTCAGTCCACGATAAAATGTTAGATCACGTCCGTTACTTGACCAAGCTCAGGCTTTTTCATAAGCCCTATTGTCTCTCAATACCACGTCTTCCGACTTCCTCAGAAAAGATACTTTTTCACGAGCTTCAAACTTTAACTTCCTAGCCTTGGCAGACACAGCAAGTTCCTGTCCTTGAGCCTTTCTCAGAGTGCACGTTTAATTCAGCTAAAAAACTGCTTTTCCAATTTACGTGATGCTTGTGTAGTAAAAGTCTTCACTGCTGCGCATGTGCAGGGCATTATTCTGGACAAGTTTTCATTCAGCAAGTCTGTCAGCCATATTTTTTGACTCACTTCTAGGCCTCACTTCGGAAACTATTATTAAACAAACACAAGACATCAATTAATTAAAGAATTGAGACCCATTCTGTTACCCACCCCCTTTACTAATTAATCCTGTTAATTATGTTACCTAGCTGAAGCACGAATAAGCAGCATTATATCTACCTTTCCTTCAGGAACTGCAGGAACTCTTTTATGCATTTCGTCACAGAAAAGACATAACATAAGCACACAAAATAAGCACATGCCATTAGTTAAACAGCCGCATTTAATACTGACAAAGACAATAGACACGGTTAGTTTATTATTTTTCTCTCTCTTTTGCAGTTTGCAACATAAAAGCACATTAGTTATCCCGCGTGTACTAATGCAAGAATTTTTAAACTATGTTGATTAGTATTTCACCACAAGCATATTCATTTGCTTATTTGTTACGAGAGGTTAACTTCACAAGACTGAACAAAATTTTGTTTGAGACCTTGCTCCATCAACTCCCTCATCTGGTGATTTAAAAATCACCAAACAATACCCAAAATTTATAAATTTTCAACCCTGAACATGTTTTGGACTTTCTCATTATTGGTATTTCTAGAGTTTTGATTCATTCATTTTTATGCAACTTTCATATTGAGTATCTTTCTCCTTTCTAAGTTTGCAAATTCTTTTCGTTTCCATTACATGTTTTCTTCTCTTGTGTATCATGCAACTAGTTTTTAACGAAAGTATTACTATAGCTATGACTATTAAAGGAAAAACTATTTTACCTATAATTGAACTACCAATTTCTTGAAACCAATGTTTAATAGCTGCAAATCTTTTACTTAAGCGTTCTGAAAAACTATCATCTTCTAAAGGTTCTACTTCTTCATGTAATTCAGTTATGTTTCTAATGTACATTTCTATATTCTGACTCTTATCTGGGATATATGTACAGCAATGCTGGACATGTAAAATTCCACAGACTCCACCCTCTTTTGCTAGCAACATGTCTAGAGCAAGACAATTCTGCATTACCATAGACCTCATGGCAATAAGCTCTGTATTCACTAATTGGAAACCATTTGCAGTATCAGTTGACAATCTATCAACAATTGTAGACATTTTTCTGATTTTAACTGCATTCAGGGTTATACCCACCATAGGTATTACTGCACCAAATATGTCTCCCAATATTTCTGAAAAGCTCTCCCTTTTAAATCTATTCAGGTGATTGCTGATTTCAAATGAACCTTTTGTATTTCTATCAACATGGAACATTTTTGGAAAAACTAAACCTATGTAACATGTACCATACCAGTGGTCAGGGAGACTATAATAAGCTTTGTTCCCACATACAAACTAAATTCCAGGGAAAATTGGATCTTTACCCCCTTTAAATCCCCAACACCCTATTATACGATAAGTGTCTTCACATTGACTTGCACCAACAAAATAATTATCAAACAAAGTATTATCTCTTCTAATACAGAATTTTGCACTAACAGGTGTATCTGTATTAATTGCAACATTCTCAATTCTACCATTAAGTTTTTCATCTTCCATTTGCCAAAATTTTGAATTAGTATGTTTCAACATCTCATTTCTTTTGTAAATAGCCCTTCTCTCTTCCACCAAATTTAAGAAAGACTTTTCTTCTGCTCTTAATTTACATGTTAAATTGTTTCTAAAAGCATACTCATAAGTAAGTTCATTAGTTACCACGAAAAATTCCCTCATCTGTTTAGCATGTTTCAATTTATTCAGACTATCTACAACTTTTAAATTTGCAAAAATGTCATCAAAATCTGAGTAGTAATATTCTAAACGACCAGTTTGATAAAACAAGATAGCTATCACGCTACAGGTTATGCCATAAGTAAGAGGAAGCATATTGTAGGTTACCCCTTCAGACACAGAAGTAGGTAATTTTACACAAATGTAGCAATCTTTTGCATCCATCACCTTAACATATTCAGATACAAGTCTAGAGAAGGTATTTCTAGAAAAATCTCCTACAGATCCATCTTGATGAATTTCTGGCTTGTGTACAATGATTCTATTAGTCTTATCAGTTTTTTCATGATTAACCACATCTTTACTAGTCATATTAGTTTTGTACGTTTCTTCATCAATTCCAAAAGGAAAAATGACAGCTAAAATTAACCAAACTAAAATTATCAAGATTACACATATTGAAGACATTTTACAGCACCTTCTAAGTATAGAGCATCTCGAATTATTATTATAAGAAGGCATCTTAAACAAAAAAAAAAAGAAAAATTAAAAATTACTGAATATACTCCCCTTTTTTTTTGTTACGTTTTACAAATGATTTTATTTTCTAACAGTTTTTCTTCGACCTTACGTCATACATCAATGTATTTTCCAGCTAACACAACTTCTTCGACCTTGTGTCTCCTAACACAATTTCTTCAACCTTGTGTCACCTAATGAATGAAATCAATCATTATCACTTGCATCATCAAAATTACTTTGACTACTGTTTACTTCTACCATCGGTGGAATTATTATATAAGTCCACTCAGGCGACTTGTACTTCTGATTTGGCTTAATTACTCTTTTTGCTCTACTGTTTATCACTTCAATTCTCTTGCCTGCTTGAACTTTCTTTGACTCTTCTTCTTTTCGACTTGTGATCTCATTAACTTGCTCTTTTGCTAATTTAAACTTTAGGCCTTGGTTTTCATTTGGCCAATTATCTCCCTTCCTTGATAATTTCTTTTTTGGTTCCGCTGAATTATATTCCACTCTCCAAGCTCTTTTCCTTGATCTTTTCACTTTCGATTCATCTTCACTTTCATCTGTTTCGCTTTCTGTGTTTTCAGCTGATTCATTAATAATCAGTTCTGCTGTATCAAATTCTTTTCTAGATTCAGGAACTTCTTTACTCGGCAGTTTCACTCTGTTAGGAACATCATCCCTATAGCTGGTATTCGGAATTTCTTCTTCTTCTTCTTCAATTACTTCCAACTTCCCAGTTTTAGAATTTTCGTTCCTGCTTCCAGAGCTTCCAATCTGCTTTTCAATACCCTCCTGATATTGATCTTGAATCACTACTTCTTCAGTTTCTTTTTCTGCTTCTTGATCTAGCAGATCTTCATCATTTTCATTGTCTTCAGAATCTTTTATCACAATTTCTTCATTCAATGCCTCATTCACATTTGAATCTTCCAGATGTCGACTTTCTTGTCGATCTTCAGGATCTGGATTTCTTTCAGGTTCTTCTTCTGAATCTGAATCAGCAGTTGTATCACCTTCGTCAGGATTCTCAGGTGCTGGTACACGTAAAGTATGACTAGCATGAATCCATCTTTTCACTCCCTTACACTTTACTGCATTTGTTGTGACTAGTATTACCTGTCTTGCCTTCTGCCACCTTGGTACTAGGCAGTTTCTTCTTCGGTGAACTTTTGTTCTCACCCAATCTCCAGGTAACAGATCATGTGCTTGTTCTTTCTCTTTTGTAATTACTTCAGTTCCCACCTGATGGAACACAGAAGTCACCACATCAGATAGATTTTTACAGTAATCCATTATGATGCTATCATTAATGCTCAACAGTTTATCAACTGGAACAAATGCTTGCCTCTTGACCCTACCCATTAAGATCTCATGAGGGCTCAAACCTGTTTTTCTATCAGGTATGCTTCTCAAAGTCATCAAAACAAGTGGAAGTGCATCAGTCCACTTCATTCCTGTAGCTAAACACATTTTTGCTATTCTGTTTTTTATTGTACCATTCACTTGCTCAACAACACCTGATGCTTCTGGTCTGTAAGCACAATGCAGTTTTTGCTTTATGTCCAGAGCTTCACAAACCAATTGTAGCAATCTGTTTTCAAAATGTGTGCCACGATCTGTCTCGACCGTCACAGGAAATCCATACCTTGGTATGATTTCTCTCAAAAGCAATTTTGCCACAGTATTTGAATCATTGCGGCGTGTTGGAAATGCTTCCACCCATCTTGAAAACAAACAGACTATCACCAAGACATATCTGAGTTTTTTGAGAGGTGGCATGTCAATGAAGTCAAGCTGTAATCTGGTAAATGGACCACCCTCCCGTCCTATGGTTCCCATGCTTACAACAGTCTTTCTATTTGGGTTGATCTGTTGGCAGATAAGGCACCTCTGACAAAGAGATTCTTCAATTATTCTGAATTTTGGATTGTACCATGTTTGCCTAAATAATCTGATCATTGAATCTCTGCCAATATGTCCTGGACCATGGTACATGCGTGCCATGTCAGAAATCAAGCTGTCTGGCATTACTGGTCTGTCATCTTTGTAAACCCAAACCTCATCTTCTTCTCTCTATCTGCATCCTGCTTTTAACCATGTATTTTTCTCTTCATCATCTGCCTCATCTTGCAACTGTTTTACTCCCTGCCAAGTCTCCACTACAGATGTTAGCATAAGTGAGTTCAAAACATGTTCATTTGCTCTTTCCCGATTAATTGCCATATTTTCTTTAGCACAGAATTTTGCTATTGTGTCAGCATATGAATTTCCTTTTGTTATGTAATCTTCACCTTTTTTATGTGCGGTGCACTTTACAACTGCAATTTTCTCTGGTAATTGAATTCCGTCGATTAGTCTCTTGATCGACTGTGCATTTCTGATTGGTGATCCCGCAGAAGTTAAATTACCTCTTTGAGACCAGAGCTCGCCACAGTCATGGACTACGCCATAACCATACTGACTATCAGTCACTATGGTAACTTTTAGCTCTTTTCCCAATTCACATGCAGGAATCAAAGCAATCAATTCTGCTACTTGAGCTGAACGAATTCCTTTGAGACAAGAAGCTTCAATTACATCTGCAACTGTGCAAACTGAATATGCTGCATTCAGAACACCTTCCTCTGTTCTCAAGCATGAACCATCAACAAATAGAACATAATCTGATTCAGCTAATGGGACATCTTTTATGTCCTGTCTGGTTTTTGTGCAATATTCTAATACATCCAGGCATTCATGATCAACAGCCTCATCTCTGATTTCTGTTTCAGAAGTATCAGGCAATAATGTGGAAGGATTTAAATTCACACACCTCGCAATCGAAACATTATCTGAGCCAAGGATAACTTTTTCATATTTTGTTAACCTACTGTTTGTCAAATGTTGTGTTCTGCTTCTTGTGAGGAGAATATCAACTGAGTGTGGTACATATACTTTTACAGGAAATCCCATTATTATTCCTTCACTTTGTTTCAGGCTTACACTGGTTGCAGCTACTACTGCTTTTAAGCAACCTGGTAATGCTTTTGCAACTGGATCAAGAACAGCTGAGAAATATGCTATTGGCTTTCTCAATTTTCCATGTCTTTGAATCAGAACTGATAATGCACATCCTTCTCTTTCACTGCAATACAGCTCAAACTCCTTCTCGTAGTCAGGCATACCCAGTGCTGGAGCTTCACACAAACTTCTTTTTAACTGCTCAAAAGCTTCTAACTCAGTTTCTGTTAAGCTGATCGGGTCTTTTATGTCTGCTTTTGTCAGTCTCTGCAGTGGCTTTGCAATTACTGAAAATCCACTAATCCATTCTCGACAATAACCAACCATTCCCAGAAACATTCTAACCTGTCTCTGTGTTTTTGGAGGCTGCATTGCTTGAATCATTTTTATTCTTTCTGTTGTTACTTGTCTGACTCCCTTTGCAATTCTGTGACCAAGATATTTTACTTCCTGTTTGCAAAACTGTAATTTTGCAGGAGATACTTTATGTCCCTCATCTGCCAGATGATTTAAAAGAGTAATGATATCTGTTACACAGTTATCTCTTGTTTTTGCAGCCACAAGGAGATCATCAATATATTGCACTAACGTAGATTTTCCAGGTAAATCTAGATTTTCCAAAGATTTCTTTAGCAACTGATTAAAAATAGATGGACTTTCGGTGTACCCTTGTGGGATACAACACCATGCTAGAATACGCTCTTTGAACCTGAACGCAAAAATTTGTTGGCTTTCTGGATGCAATGGAACAGTAAAGAATGCATTACATAAATCAATAACAGTGTACCATTCTGCATCATGCGGAATCTGATATGAAATTACCGCTGGGTTTGGCAGAACTGGGCAACATGGAACAACAATTTTGTTAATTTTTCTCAGATCTTGAACAATCCTGAAAGTACAGTTTGGCTTTTTAATTCCCATAATCGGTGAATTACATGGGCTGCTTTCAATTTCTTTTAGAACACCTTGTTCTATGAATTTTTCTATTACAGGAATAACTCCTTCAATCACTTCTGCTTTCATTTTATACTGTGGAATGTTTGCATAATCTGCTCCTTGTTTTACTGATATTTTTACTGGGTCTACATTTTTCATCAAACCCATTTCATCTCCAGTGAAATCCCACATTTTAACATTCACTGTGTCTTTTAATTCTTCAGGTAAATTATTTTATCAAACACAGGAAATAATTTGCTTTCTTCTGCCTCAACCATTGACATTGTTAATTTGTAAAGGCCATCTTCTTCTGGTGTTTGTAGCTCAATACCATCCAGTGAGCAAAATATTTTACAGTTCATCTTACAGAGAATATCCCTACCTAAAAGATTTACAGGACTGCTGTCACAAACTATGAATCTATGCATATCTTTACATTTACCTATTTCAACTTCAACTGGTTCAGTTAAATCTGTTTTAATTTGCTGATTAGCTACACCTACTACTTGGATCTTGTCACCAGAGAGAGGGAGGTTTTCTATTTCCACTGATCTAACAGTAGAACGGGTAGCACCTGTATCCACTAGGAAAGTAATTTCTACATCATTCACTTTACCATTTACAAATGGACCAGACTGATCTACCTCAAGAGTGGCTCCAAGCACACACTCTTCCTCCTCTCTCAGGCACCGTCAGAAGTAATCATCAGATTCACTCCCACCATCTTCTTTCAACCAATATTGTTGTGACACATTTGACACGTTCACTCTTGGCAATCTATTTACCTGTTCACCTCCGGTGAATCCTGTTTCTGTACTGTATCTCTGCACATTTACACAGTTTGGAAGTGGCGGTTGTGGTATCTGACTTTGCTGATTCACTACCTGTCGCTGTAGCTGCAGATTTATCTCATTCTGCATCTGTGGATTTAATGATGAATTTTTAAAATTTCTGGGCGGATTCTTACATTCGCGCTTCCAGTGTCCAATTTCGCCACAATTAAAACATGGGAGTTTCTGTTTTAATTCTTCTATATTACCCATCACTTTTGGCTTATTATAATTACCTTTATATTTTCATTGATTCTGTTCAGCATTTTTATTTTCCTAAGTTGCTAATTGCTGTTCAGCCACTTTTACCTGTGCCCACATTGCTTTTTCTTTTAACTTCTTTTGTTTAGCATCTATTTCATCACTGCAGTATTTTGCTTTTCCCAGGATCTCATCTACTGAGTTTGATTGCCAACCAACTATTCCAGTTCTTATCATTTCACCAATTTCAGGTCTCAAGCCATATACAAATCTGTATATGAAATGGCTCATATCCTTTGCACTTACATTTTCATAACCACTGTATTGTTTGAAAACCAGTAGTAGTCTTTCATAAAATGAATGTACTGATTCTTTTGGCTCTTGGGTAGTTCTATCTATTTTAACCCAATCTATTTCTTTTGGGGGAATCTTGTTTTTCAAAAACACAATTACCTGATCGTACTTTCTAATTACCTCTGGTGAAGGAGCACCTGTTACCTTGTGTTGAGGAAATTCTTCTGTAGGCCAATTTATAGAAATTTTACATTCTGCCCAAAGATCTGATGGGACAACTATGTCAAAGAATCCATCAAGATCGATCCACAAAACTTTTGAAACTTTCACAAATCTGTCTACCTGTCGATACCATTCTACAGGCTATTCTCTCAAACGAGGAAAATCATTTGTGAACATTAAAATGTCCTGCCTTGTCCATGGAACATGCACATACCCTCCTCCTGGTATTTCTCTCATTGGAACTTCATTTACCACTTCCTCTTCTCTGACAGGAACAGCTAAGCTTGTTCTGTCTTCTTCTCTTTTCTTAGTCCATTTTACTCTCCATTTGGCTAAATCACCCCATTTTCTCAAGACCACTATTAAATCTTTTATGTGAATTATTCTTCCTGAGGTATTCATGTTTTCAATGTCTTTTTCAGAAAAAATCACCCTGTAATGTTTCTGCATATTCTTTTGCTTATTCAAATCCACTTCTAATTCAGCAGCCGTCTCCTCTAATTTATCATATTTGTTTTTTGTTTTCCATGTTATACTTTTGCAAATAAACAATAATTCATCATCCTGATGCAACTTCAAACTGTCAGTTCCAATCGTTCCAATTATTAATTCCTCAATATCTGCTTTCAATTTTGGAACATCAAGTAATTTACATTCAGGTGTTTGTGTTAAATCTATTTTATTTGGACTCTTATCTGGACTTCCAGAGTCTGATTCTGCACCAGATGGAGTCTTACTTGTCAAACTCTGATTAAAAGTTAAGTCAGGCATCATTAATTTTTCTCGATGAATGTCAGACAAATCTGAATAAAAATTTTCAGTCACTCTCTGTATTTCTGAATTTAGTGGAACAGTCAAAGCTGAATGTCTAATTTCTTTTTGATCAAATACCGGAAGAACAGGTCCGATTGTTACAGGTACTGTTACTGCTTCCATGCTTTTAGTTAACTGCTGTATTAATTCATCATTTGAACGATTATATTCTGAAATATTTGGTAATTCCTCATATCTTTCTGTTCTTTTCCCATTTCGGGTTACATTTCTCTTAACTGGGGTTTCATTATTATAAACTGGAGTTTCATTTCTATGAACTGGTGTTTCAGCGTAATTTCTATTCTCTCCTGATAAATTTAAACTACATCTTGTTTCTACTCTTTCAGGTGTTTTTCTATGATCAGGATTTGTTTTAGGAGATGCCTCCTCAATAATCACTCTTGGAGGGGCACTAGGAGAAGTCCAAGTACAAACTGATTGATAAGGTGGCGGTTTTCTAGTATAAATTTCTTCTAATACTGGATCTTCTAAATCATTTTCTTCACTATTTCTATTTGTATTTTTGGTACACTTTTGTCCAGTTACCTCATCAATTAGTCTCACTGGGTACAAACCATCACACATGTCTGCGCTTCTCCATCGACGCATTCTATCCAGATGTGTTTCTCTATTTAGATCTAATCCTGTTCCCCTTGATATTCTTCTACTCTCTCGTTGTAATTCAAACATTTCATCCTCCCATTCAACTAATGCTTCAAATTGAGTAGGTCTAGGCTTTGGTACGAGTTTCATCATTTTTTCTCATAAGTTTTTCAAAACAGCCATGTTAAAAGATCCATCTTCTGGCCATGCTAACACGCCATCATTTTTAGTATACTCCATCCAATTCTCAATCCAAAGACAAGTATGATAACCATATTCACCCAACATATACGCTGCAGGTGTTTTGTACTTATGAATTAATTTTCCACCTCGCGTTGCAATTTTCTTGTCAGGTTTAAGTTTATTTTTCAATTACTGAAACTATGAAAGCTTCTTTTTCTCTTTCATGAAATAATAATCCATGTTTTAAAAAATTTCCCTTACTTCGAAAAAGATCGTAACTATTTCCGTGTTATTCCGCAACACCAACCAATCCGTGCGCGAAACTCACCAACAAGCCAATCAGGTTAAGCTACGTCAGTATTTTGCTCAACCAATAGAATTGCTGCTTTTCAGGATAAGCCAATCAGCTGTAAGCTTGCCTTAGTCACGTGAACCAATCAGTGCGCGAACACTGTGATGTATGTTAGCCAATCACAGCGCGACTCTTGTGACGTATGCAGCTGCTGCGGCTTCTCTGTCTCTCACTCCGCTCCTTAAACTGACACCTCCTTTACAATTTTAAAGCACCATATTTACAAATCCTACGATTGAATTCTGTTAATAACTTCACAAATAACAAACCATTTGTCTGTTTCGCTAAATAAAGTGATAGCTTCCCCAATCATTCAAGTATTCTCTTGCGTGAAATAGACAACGCTATTTTCACAGAATATTTAGTTTCGTCGATAAAGTAAGGCTACTCTACCCTTCTAGCAGGTAATAACGAACTCGTTTCCCTCTGAATGCACATACAGTGATGTTTTACACCACCTTAGAGATAATCCAGAGTTTATCTCGATCGAATATAACAAATCATTTACGCACAACCATACGGAAAAAAATCCCTAACCATGCATACATGAAATCTTTAGTAGGACTCTAACCCACCAATAGAAATCCTCATTCGCCAGTAAGATAGACAACGCTTCCTTACCCTTCACTCAAGCTTAGATAAATTCTACTACTCTTTTCACAGTGAGTTTTGAAACAGGCTCCAAGTCCCTATACTCAAAATCTACAATTTCATAGACAATCCTCACTATACATTTTACCTTACACACCTAAAATCCCTAAACTTGTGCTGTACGTCCACAACACTAGTGATATACGACAACACCACTATTTGAAACAGAACAAATGCACTGTGTAACTTCACCTGTCAACCTTCTCTTGCCGGCACAACTAGGAATTTTCACACTGCTGGAAAAACCTTTCGACTACATATAACAACTAAACAGACTTATCAATCTTAACATGTGTTAGACATCGATCCTATGTATTTACCATGTAACATGTCAGTTACCATAGTAACCGAACTCTGCTACCAAGGAATTGATCCAGCGCTCCTATTGAAAAACTGTCTCAATAACACTACCTATCACCTCAATACTCACCATAAATCATGAAACACATATGAAAAGATACTTTTTCACGAGCTTCAAACTTTAACTTCCTAGCCTTGGCAGACAGAACAAGTTCCTGTCCTTGAGCCTTTCTCTGAGTGCACGTTTAATTCAGCTGAAAAACTGCTTTTCCAATTTACGTGATGCTTGTGCAGTAAAAGTCTTCACAGCTGCGCATGTGCAGGGCATTATTCTGGACAAGTTTTCATTCAGCAAGTCTGTCAGCCATATTTTTTGACTCACTTATAGGCCTCACTTCGGAAACTATTATTAAACAAACACAAGACATCAATTAATTAAATAATTGAGACCCATTCTGTTACCCACCCCCTTTACTAATTAATCCTGTTAATTATGTTACCTAGCTGAAGCACGAATAAGCAGCATTATATCTACCTTTCCTTCAGGAACTGCAGGAACTCTTTTATGCATTTCGTCACAGAAAAGACATAACATAAGCACACAAAATAAGCACATGCCATTAGTTAAACAGCCGCATTTAATACTGACAAAGACAATAGACAAGGTTAGTTTATTATTTTTCTCTCTCTTTTGCAGTTTGCAACATAAAAGCACATTAGTTATCCCGCGTGTACTAATGCAAGAATTTTTAAACTATGTTGATTAGTATTTCACCACAAGCATATTCATTTGCTTATTTGTTACGAGAGGTTAACTTCACAAGACTGAACAAAATTTTGTTTGAGACCTTGCTCCATCAACTCCCTCATCTGGTGATTTAAAAATCACCAAACAATACCCAAAGTTTATAAATTTTCAACCCTGAACATGTTTTGGACTTTCTCATTATTGGTATTTCTAGAGTTTTGATTCATTCATTTTTATGCAACTTTCATATTGAGTTTCTTTCTCCTTTCTAAGTTTGCAAATTCTTTTCGTTTCCATTACATGTTTTCTTCTCTTGTGTATCATGCAACAAATTTTTAACAAAAGTATTACTATAGCTATGACTATTAAAGGAAAAACTATTTTACCTATAATTGAACTACCAATTTCTTGAAACCAATGTTTAATAGCTGCAAATCTTTTACTTAAGCGTTCTGAAAAACTATCATCTTCTAAAGGTTCTACTTCTTCATGTAATTCAGTTATGTTTCTAATGTACATTTCTATATTCTGACTCTTATCTGGGATATATGTACAGCAATGCTGGACATGTAAAATTCCACAGACTCCACCCTCTTTTGCTAGCAAAATGTCTAGAGCAAGACAATTCTGCATTACCATAGACTTCATGGCAATAAGCTCTGTATTCACTAATTGGAAACCATTTGCAGTATCAGTTGACAATCTATCAACAATTGTAGACATTTTTCTGATTTTAACTGCATTCAGGGTTATACCCACCATAGGTATTACTGCATCAAATATGTCTCCCAATATTTCTGAAAAGCTCTCCCTTTTAAATCTATTCAGGTAATTGCTGATTTCAAATGAACCTTTTGTATTTCTATCAACATGGAGAATTTTGGGAAAAACTAAACCTATGTAACATGTACCATACCAGTGGTCAGGGAGACTATAATAAGCTTTGTTCCCACATACAAACTAAATTCCAGGGAAAATTGGATCTTTACCCCCTTTAAATCTCCAACACCCTATTATATGATAAGTGTCTTCACATTGACTTGCACCAACAAAATAATTATCAAACAAAGTATTATCTCTTCTAATACAGAATTTTGCACTAACAGGTGTATCTGTATTAATTGCAACATTCTCAATTCTACCATTAAGTTTTTCATCTTCCATTTGCCAAAATTTTGACTTAGTATGTTTCAACATCTCATTTCTTTTGTAAATAGCCCTTCTCTCTTCCACCAAATTTAAGAAAGACTTTTCTTCTGCTCTTAATTTACATGTTAAATTGTTTCTAAAAGCATACTCATAAGTAAGTTCATTAGTTACCACGAAAAATTCCCTCATCTGTTTAGCATGTTTCAATTTATTCAGACTATCTACAACTTTTAAATTTGCAAAAATTTCATCAAAATCTGAGTAGTAATATTCTAAACGACCAGTTTGATAAAACAAGCTAGCTATCACGCTACAGGTTATGCCATAAGTAAGAGGAAGCATATTGTAGGTTACCCCTTCAGACACAGAAGTAGGTAATTTTACACAAATGTAGCAATCTTTTGCATCCCTCACCTTAACATATTCAGATACAAGTCTAGAGAAGGTATTTCTAGAAAAATCTCCTACAGATCCATCTTGATGAATTTCTGGCTTGTGTACAATGATTCTATTAGTCTTATCAGTTTTTTCATGATTAACCACAACTTTACTAGTCATATTAGTTTTGTACGTTTCTTCATCAATTCCAAAAGGAAAAATGACAGCTAAGATTAACCAAACTAAAATTATCAAGATTACACATATTGAAGACACTTTACAGCACCTTCTAAGTATAGAGCATCTCGAATTATTATCATAAGAAGGCATCTTAAACAAAAAAAAAAGAAAAATTAAAAATTACTGAATATACTCCCCTCTTTTTTTTTGTTACGTTTTACAAATGATTTTATTTTTTAACAGTTTTTCTTCAACCTTACGTCATACATCAATGTATTTTCCAGCTAACACAACTTCTTCGACCTTGTGTCTCCTAACACAATTTCTTCAACCTTGTGTCACCTAATGAATGAAATCAATCATTATCACTTGCATCATCAAAATTACTTTGACTACTGTTTACTTCTACCATCGGTGGAATTATTATATAAGTCCACTCAGGCGACTTGTACTTCTGATTTGGCTTAATTACTCTTTTTGCTCTACTGTTTATCACTTCAATTCTCTTGCCTGCTTGAACTTTCTTTGACTCTTCTTCTTTTCGACTTGTGATCTCATTAACTTGCTCTTTTGCTAATTTAAACATTAGGCCTTGGTTTTCATTTGGCCAATTATCTCCCTTCCTTGATAATTTCTTTTTTGGTTCCGCTGAATTATATTCCACTCTCCAAGCTCTTTTCCTTGATCTTTTCACTTTCGATTCATCTTCACTTTCATCTGTTTCGCTTTCTGTGTTTTCAGCTGATTCATTAATAATCAGTTCTGCTGTATCAAATTCTTTTCTAGATTCAGGAACTTCTTTACTCGGCAGTTTAACTCTGTTAGGAACATCATCCCTATAGCTGGTACTCGGAATTTCTTCTTCTTCTTCTTCTTCAATTACTTCCAACTTCCCAGTTTTAGAATTTTCGTTCCTGCTTCCAGAGCTTCCAATCTGCTTTTCAATACTCTCCTGATCTTGATCTTGAATCACTACTTCTCCAGTTTCTTTTTCTGCTTCTTGATCTAGCAGGTCTTCATCATTTTCATTGTCTTCAGAATCTTTTATCACAATTTCTTCATTCAATGCCTCATTCGCATTTGAATCTTCCAGATGTCGACTTTCTTGTCGATCTTCAGGATCTGGATTTCTTTCAGGTTCTTCTTCTGAATCTGAATCAGCAGTTGTATCACCATCGTCAGGATTCTCAGGTGCTGGTACACGTAAAGTATGACTAGCATGAATCCATCTTTTCACTCCCTTACACTTTACTGCATTTGTTGTGACTAGTATTACCTGTCTTGCCTTCTGCCACCTTGGTACTAGGCAGTTTCTTCTTCGGTGAATTTTTGTTCTCACCCAATCTCCAGGTAACAGATCATGTGCTTGTTCTTTCTCTTTTGTAATTATTTCAGTTCCCACCTGATGGAACACAGAAGTCACCACATCAGATAGATTTTTACAGTAATCCATTATGATGCTATCATTAATGCTCAACAGTTTATCAACTGGAACAAATGCTTGCCTCTTGACCCTACCCATTAAGATCTCATGAGGGCTCAAACCTGTTTTTCTATCAGGTATGCTTCTCAAAGTCATCAAAACAAGTGGAAGTGCATCAGTCCACTTCATTCCTGTAGCTAAACACATTTTTGCTATTCTGTTTTTTATTGTACCATTCACTTGCTCAACAACACCTGATGCTTCTGGTCTGTAAGCACAATGCAGTTTTTGCTTTATGTCCAGAGCTTCACAAACCAATTGTAGCAATCTGTTTTCAAAATGTGTGCCACGATCTGTCTCGACCGTCACAGGAAATCCATACCTTGGTATGATTTCTCTCAAAAGCAATTTTGCCACAGTAATTGAATCATTGCGGCGTGTTGGAAATGCTTCCACCCATCTTGAAAACAAACAGACTATCACCAAGACATATCTGAGTTTGTTGTGAGGTGGCATGTCAATGAAGTCAAGCTGTAATCTGGTAAATGGACCACCCTCCCGTCCTATGGTTCCCATGCTTACAACAGTCTTTCTATTTGGGTTGATCTGTTGGCAGATAAGGCACCTCTGACAAAGAGATTCCGCAATTATTCTGAATGTTGGATTGTACCATGTTTGCCTAAATAATCTGATCATTGAATCTCTGCCAATATGTCCTGGACCATGGTACATGGGTGCCATGTCAGAAATCATGCTGTCTGACATTACTGGTCTGTCATCTTTGTAAACCCAAACCTCATCTTCTTCTCTCTATCTGCATCCTGCTTTTAACCATGTATTTTTCTCTTCATCATCTGCCTCATTTTGCAACTGTTTTACTCCCTGCCAAGTCTCCACTACAGATGTTAGCATAAGTGAGTTCAAAACATGTTCATTTGCTCTTTCCCGATTAAATGCCATATTTTCTTTAGCACAGAATTTTGCTATTGTGTCAGCATATGAATTTCCTTTTGTTATGTAATCTTCACCTTTTTTATGTGCGGTGCACTTTACAACTGCATTTTTCTCTGGTAATTGAATTCCGTCGATTAGTCTCTTGATCAACTGTGCATTTCTGATTGGTGATCCCGCAGAAGTTAAATAACCTCTTTGAGACCAGAGCTCGCCATAGTCATGGACTACGCCATAACCATACTGACTATCAGTCACTATGGTAACTTTTAGCTCTTTTCCCAATTCACATGCAGGAATCAAAGCAATCAATTCTGCTACTTGAGCTGAACGAATTCCTTTGAGACAAGAAGCTTCAATTACATCTGCAACTGTGCAAACTGAATATGCTGCATTCAGAACACCTTCCTCTGTTCTCAAGCATGAACCATCAACAAATAGAACATAATCTGATTCAGCTAATGGGACATCTTTTATGTCCTGTCTGGTTTTTGTGCAATATTCTAATACATCCAGGCATTCATGATCAACAGCCTCATCTCTGATTTCTGTTTCAGAAGTATCAGGCAATAATGTGGAAGGATTTAAATTCACACACCTCGCAATCGAAACATTATCTGAGCCAAGGATAACTTTTTCATATTTTGTTAACCTACTGTTTGTCAAATGTTGTGTTCTGCTTCTTGTGAGGAGAATATCAACTGAGTGTGGTACATATACTTTTACAGGAAATCCCATTATTATTCCTTCACTTTGTTTCAGGCTTACACTGGTTGCAGCTACTACTGCTTTTAAGCAACCTGGTAATGCTTTTGCAACTGGATCAAGAACAGCTGAGAAATATGCTATTGGCTTTCTAAATCTTCCATGTCTTTGAATCAGAACTGATAATGCACATCCTTCTCTTTCACTGCAATACAGCTCAAACTCCTTCTCGTAGTCAGGCATACCCAGTGCTGGAGCTTCACACAAACTTCTTTTTAACTGCTCAAAAGCTTCTAACTCAGTTTCTGTTAAGCTGATCGGGTCTTTTATGTCTGCTTTTGTCAGTCTCTGCAGTGGCTTTGCAATTACTGAAAATCCACTAATTCATTCTCGACAATAACCAACCATTCCCAGAAACATTCTAACCTGTCTCTGTGTTTTTGGAGGTTGCATTGCTTGAATCATTTTTATTCTTTCTGTTGTCACTTGTCTGACTCCCTTTGCAATTCTGTGACCAAGATATTTTACTTCCTGTTTGCAAAACTGTAATTTTGCAGGAGATACTTTATGTCCCTCATCTGCCAGATGATTTAAAAGAGTAATGGTATCTGTTACACAGTTATCTCTTGTTTTGCAGCCACAAGGAGATCATCAATATATTGCACTAACGTAGATTTTCCAGGTAAATCTAAATTTTCCAAAGATTTCTTTAGCAACTGATTAAAAATAGATGGACTTTCGGTGTACCCTTGTGGGATACAACACCATGCTAGAATACGCTCTTTGAACCTGAACGCAAACATTTGTTGGCTTTCTGGATGCAATGGAACAGTAAAGAATGCATTACATAAATCAATAACAGTGTACCATTCTGCATCATGCGGAATCTGATATGAAATTACCGCTGGGTTTGGCAGAACTGGGCAACATAGAACAACAATTTTGTTAATTTTTCTCAGATCTTGAACAATCCTGAAAGTACAGTTTGGCTTTTTAATTCCCATAATCGGTGAATTACATGGGCTGCTTTCAATTTCTTTTAGAACACCTTGTTTTATGAATTTTTCTATTACAGGAATAACTCCTTCAATCACTTCTGCTTTCATTTTATACTGTGGAATGTTTGGATAATCTGCTCCTTGTTTTACTGATATTTTTACTGGGTCTACATTTTTCATCAAACCCATTTCATCTCCAGTGAAATCCCACATTTTAACATCCACTGTGTCTTTTAATTCTTCAGGTAAATTATTTTATCAAACACAGGAAATAATTTGCTTTCTTCTGCCTCAACCATTGACATTGTTAATTTGTAAAGGCCATCTTCTTCTGGTGTTTGTAGCTCAATACCATCCAGTGAGCAAAATATTTTACAGTTCATCTTACAGAGAATATCCCTACCTAAAAGATTTACAGGACTGCTGTCACAAACTATGAATATATGCATATCTTTAAATTGACCTATTTCAACTTCAACTGGTTCAGTTAAATCTGTTTTACTTTGCTGATTAGCTACACCTACTACTTGGATCTTGTCACCAGAGAGAGGGAGGTTTTCTATTTCCACTGATCTAACAGTAGAACGGGTAGCACCTGTATCCACTAGGAAAGTAATTTCTACATCGGTCACTTTACCATTTACAAATGGACCAGACTGATCTACCTCAAGAGTGGCTCCAAGCACACATTCTTCCTCCTCTCTCAGGCACCGTCAGAAGTAATCATCAGATTCACTCCCACCATCTTCTTACAACCAATATTGTTGTGACACATTTGACACGTTCACTCTTGGCACTCTATTTACCTGTTCACCTCCGGGGAATCCTGTTTCTGCACTGTATCTCTGCACATTTACACAGTTTGGAAGTGGCGGTTGGTTGTGGTATCTGACTTTGCTGATTCACTACCTGTCGCTGTAGCTGCAGATTTATCTCATTCTGCATCTGTGGATTTAATGATGAATTTTTAAAATTTCTGGGCGGATTCTTACACTCGCGCTTCCAGTGTCCAATTTTGCCACAATTAAAACATGGGAGTTTCTGTTTTACTTCTTCTATATTACCCATCACTTTTGGCTTATTATAATTACCTTTATATTTTCATTGATTCTGATCAGCATTTTTATTTTCCAAAGTT
This sequence comes from Lissotriton helveticus, assembly GCF_964261635.1. Taxonomy (NCBI): domain Eukaryota; kingdom Metazoa; phylum Chordata; class Amphibia; order Caudata; family Salamandridae; genus Lissotriton; species Lissotriton helveticus. The sequence goes on along the minus strand of NC_136065.1, from coordinate 1,797,436,319 downwards.
GCTAATTGCTGTTCAGCCACTTTTACCTGTGCCCACATTGCTTTTTCTTTTAACTTCTTTTGTTTAGCATCTATTTCATCACTGCAGTATTTTGCTTTTCCCAGGATCTCATCTACTGAGTTTGATTGCCAACCAACTATTCCAGTTCTTATCATTTCACCAATTTCAGGTCTCAAGCCATATACAAATCTGTATATGAAATGGCTCATATCCTTTGCACTTACATTTTCATAACCACTGTATTGTTTGAAAACCAGTAGTAGTCTTTCATAAAATGAATGTACTGATTCTTTTGGCTCTTGGGTAGTTCTATCTATTTTAACCCACTCTATTTCTTTTGGGGGAATCTTGTTTTTCAAAAACACAATTACCTGATCGTACTTTCTAATTACCTCTGGTGAAGGAGCACCTGTTACCTTGTGTCGAGGAAATTCTTCTGTAGGCCAATTTATAGAAATTCTACATTCTGCCCAAAGATCTGATGGGACAACTATGTCAAAGAATCCATCAAGATCGATCCACAAAACTTTTGAAACTTTCACAAATCTGTCTACCTGTCGATACCATTCTACAGGCTTTTCTCTTAAACGAGGAAAATCATTTGTGAACATTAAAATGTCCTGCCTTGTCCATGGAACATGCACATACCCTCCTCCTGGTATTTCTCTCATTGGAACTTCATTTACCACTTCCTCTTTTTCTTTCTCTTCTCTGACAGGAACAGCTAAGCTTGTTCTGTCTTCTTCTCTTTTCTTAGTCCATTTTACTCTCCATTTGGCTAAATCACCCCATTTTCTCAAGACCACTATTAAATCTTTTATGTGAATTATTCTTCCTGAGGTATTCATGTTTTCAATGTCTTTTTCAGAAAAATCCACCCTGTAATGTTTCTGCATATTCTTTTGCTTATTCAAATCCACTTCTAATTCAGCAGCCGTCTCCTCTAATTGATCATATTGGTTTTTTGTTTTCCATGTTATACTTTTGCAAATAAACAATAATTCATCATCCTGATGCAACTTCAAACTGTCAGTTCCAATCGTTCCAATTATTAATTCCTCAATATCTGCTTTCAATTTTGGAACATCAAGTAATTTACATTCAGGTGTTTGTGTTAAATCTATTTTATTTGGACTCTTTTATGGACTTCCAGAGTCTGATTCTGCACCAGATGGAGTCTTACTTGTCAAACTCTGATTAAAAGTTAAGTCAGGCATCATTAATTTTTCTCGATGAATCTCAGACAAATCTGAATAAAATTTTTCAGTCACTCTCTGTATTTCTGAATTTAGTGGAACAGTCAAAGCTGAATGTCTAATTTCTTTTTGATCAAATACCGGAAGAACAGATCCGATTGTTACAGGTACTGTTACTGCTTCCATGCTTTTAGTTAACTGCTGTATTAATTCATCATTTGAATGATTATATTCTGAAATATTTGGTAATTCCTCATATCTTTCTGTTCTTTTCCCATTTCGGGTTACATTTCTCTTAACTGGGGTTTCATTATTATAAACTGGAGTTTCATTTCTATGAACTGGTGTTTCAGCGTAATTTCTATTCTCTCCTGATAAATTTAAACTACATCTTGTTTCTACTCTTTCAGGTGTTTTTCTATGATCAGGATTTGTTTTAGGAGATGCCTCCTCAATAATCACTCTTGGAGGGGCACTAGGAGAAGTCCAAGTACAAACTGATTGATAAGGTGGCGGTTTTCTAGAATAAATTTCTTCTAATACTGGATCTTCTAAATCATTTTCTTCACTATTTCTATTTGTCTTTTTGGTACACTTTTGTCCAGTTACCTCATCAATTAGTCTTACTGGGTACAAACCATCACACATGTCTGCGCTTCTCCATCGACGCATTCTATCCAGATGTGTTTCTCTATTTAGATCTAATCCTGTTCCCCTTGATATTCCTCTACTCTCTCGTTGTAATTCAAACATTTCATCCTCCCATTCAACTAATGCTTCAAATTGAGTAGGTCTAGGCTTTGGTACGAGTTTCATCATTTTTTCTCATAAGTTTTTCAAAACAGCCATGTTAAAAGATCCATCTTCTGGCCATGCTAACACGCCATCAGTTTTTAGTATACTCCATCCAATTCTCAATCCAAAGACAAGTATGATAACCATATTCACCCAACATATACGCTGCAGGTGTTTTGTACTTATGAATTAATTTTCCACCTCACGTTGCAATTTTCTTGTCAGGTTTAAGTTTATTTTTCAATTTCTGAAACTATGAAAGCTTCTTTTTCTCTTTCATGAAGTAATAATCCATGTTTTAAAACAATTTCCCTTACTTCGAAAAAGATCGTAACTATTTCCGTGTTATTCCGCAACACCAACCAATCCGTGCGCGAAACTCACCAACAAGCCAATCAGGTTAAGCTACGTCAGTATTTTGCTCAACCAATAGAATTGCTGCTTTTCAGGATAAGCCAACCAGCTGTAAGCTTGCCTTAGTCACGTGAACCAATCAGTGCGCGAACACTGTGATGTATGTTAGCCAATCACAGCGCGACTCTTGTGACGTATGCAGCTGCTGCGGCTTCTCTGTCTCTCACTCCGCTCCTTAAACTGACACCTCCTTAACAATTTTAAAGCACCATATTTACAAATCCTACGATTGAATTCGGTTAATAACTTCACAAATAACAAACCATTTGTCTGTTTCGCTAAATAAAGTGATAGCTTCCCCAATCATTCAAGTATTCTCTTGCGTGAAATAGACGACGCTATTTTCACAGAATATTTAGTTTCGTCGATAAAGTAAGGCTACTCTACCCTTCTAGCAGGTAATAACGAACTCGTTTCCCTCTGAATGCACATACAGTGATGTTTTACACCACCTTAGAGATAATCCAGAGTTTATCTCGATCGAATATAACAAATCATTTACGCACAACCATACAGAAAAAAATTCCTAACCATGCATACATGAAATCTTTAGTAGGACTCTAACCCACCAATAGAAATCCTCATTCGCCAGTAAGATAGACAACGCTTCCTTACCCTTCACTCAAGCTTAGATAAATTCTACTACTCTTTTCACAGTGAGTTTTGAAACAGGCTCCAAGTCCCTATACTCAAAATCTACAATTTCATAGACAATCCTCACTATACATTTTACCTTACACACCTAAAATCCCTAAACTCGTGCTGTACGTCCACAACACTAGTGATATACGACAACACCACTATTTGAAACAGAACAAATGCACTGTGTAACTTCACCTGTCAACCTTCTCTTGCCGGCACAACTAGGAATTTTCACACTGCTGGAAAAACCTTTCGACTACATATAACAACTAAACAGACTTATCAATCTTAACATGTGTTAGACATCGATCCTATGTATTTACCATGTAACATGTCAGTTACCATAGTAACCGAACTCTGCTACCAAGGAATTGATCCAGCGCTCCGATTGAAAAACTGTCTCAATAACACTACCTATCACCTCAATACTCACCATAAATCATGAAACACATATGAAGGCCCATACTACCACTGAGACAAATTTTGAGCGTCGGAATCAGGTGGCCTGATTATTAAAATCTATTCACATTTTATTTACATACTATATACATCTGCAGCTTAACTATTTTAACCATGGTTTAAACATAAATCAATTTTTAATCAAGCCACTAAGGCGATTGAATCAACTGATGGTAACTAGATCATGAATTGACAAGACCAGCTTGTCATTTCAAATCTATTTATTAACTTTATTATCATAAAGAAAAAGCATTTACGTTTTAAAAATCTTTATTTTATAAGTAATCAAGAAAGCAGCATTTTAGTGAGGAAATGAATAGACTGACATTTTCAAAGCAAGCACAGAAAACATGAATTATTTAGCAGAATAAAAGTTTCCATTCCCTAAATCTATTTCCCTGTCTAATTCTCACTGCACCTAGAAAGGAAAAATCATTTAAAGTCTGCTGTCCTTACGTGCGCCAAAAGTCCGACAGCATCTCACGTCAATCTGGAATTGGAAAGAAGAGGGAGTTTTTTCTCCACTCCATTAGGATGGCCACCCTATCGGAAAACGGGACCGCCCGCCTTAAGGGCGGGGGTCCCGGGGGTGCCATTAGGATGTGCCCGCCACAGTGGCGGGCACATCCTGTATTGTCAGCATTGTGGCGGGCGGTGCAGAGAGCACCGCCCGCCACAATGTTGAAAATGCATTGCAGCATTTGCATAATGAAAGCGGCAGGCACCGCGCGGTGCCTGCCACTTTTATTATGCAACTGCAGGGGGGTACCATAGGTACCTCCCATGTGCACCCCCCTAATGTGCTTCACTCGGGCCCCCAGAGTGAAGTCCGCCTGCCTTTCCGTGGCGGCATTGCCGCCACGGAAAGGCAGTGAAAAATGACCATTATAATATGGCTGGCGGTGTCTGATAGACACCGCCACCATGTTATCCCTTTTCCGCCCCGACCGCAAGGCGACCTGGGCGGAAAACAGGTGGGCGGTGTTTCCCACCGCCGCGGTCCCCTCCGCCATCGTAATATGGCGGGGGGGAATACAGAGAAGGATGGCGGGCGGATTGCCCCCGCCAGGCTGGCGGTGGCTACCGCCAGCCTGGCGGGGGCAATCCGCCCGCCATCCTAATGGTCCCCCAAGGGTCAGGTTTTATACCTTTCTTTCTAGCTAAACTAACTACATTATATATCTTTTCATGAAAATCCAGGCTTCTCATTGGCTGTGCAATGTCAGTCTACGATAAAATGTTAGATCACGTCCGTTACTTGACCAAGCTCAGGCTTTTTCATAAGCCCTATTGTCTCTCAATACCACGTCTTCCGACTTCCTCAGAAAAGATACTTTTTCACGAGCTTCAAACTTTAACTTCCTAGCCTTGGCAGACACAACAAGTTCCTGTCCTTGAGCCTTTCTCTGAGTTCACGTTTAATTCAGCTGAAAAACTGCTTTTCCAATTTACGTGATGCTTGTGCAGTAAAAGTCTTCACAGCTGCGCATGTGCAGGGCATTACTCTGGACAAGTTTTCATTCAGCAAGTCTGTCAGCCATACTTTTTGACTCACTTCTAGGCCTCACTTCTGAAACTATTATTAAACAAACACAAGACATCAATTAATTAAAGAATTGAGACCCATTCTGTTACCCACCCCCTTTACTAAATAATCCTGTTAAAAAGCATATTAATTTGATTATTTGTTACGAGAGGTTAACTTCACAAGCCGCGTAGTCTGCCTCCGCATTATTACTGTTTCTTTCCCAACGGCGGTCGTTCGGAGCTGCCTTTGGGGGTTAGTGGCCTCCGATATTCTAGCTGTACCAGTTCCGTTTCGCCAGCACTGCTTGGTATTTCCTAGATTTCGGTGACGTCGAGAACCGCGCAGGAGCGCGTTTGCCGTTCTCCGCCAGTGAAAGTCAGGGAAGAACTCTTCGTAGGGTATCTGGTATATTACCCTCATTATGCACGAGTGAGGAAGTCTGAGCTTCTTTGAAGGAATTGAAGTTCAGCCAGCTCCGCCCTAGTGGAGTTATTATTTTGATGATTTTGCTTCACCTTCTTTGCCATTGATGATTTTGCATTATACCTTTTTTACCTAGCTGATTTTGCTTTACGAGATTTGGAGGCTGTTCTTTATTAAAGCGCAGGAGCGCATAATAATACATGTGCAGTTCCCAAGCAGGTTATTGGGAGTTTAACACAAACCAGTGTATCTACATTACTTTATGAATCTAAGTAGCTCTGCCAGATAAAGAGACCCTCCTTCTTCGGAATACTGCCTTCATCCATAGTGAGTGTTGCAGGACTTCTAATATCAAGGGTTTTCTGCTACTACTATGAATCTCTAATATATGGTTTATTTTTTATCCTACACCTGCAGTTACCCTATGGTAGACGACTCCTAGTACCTCCGCAAGGGTCCGAATTAGATTCCATCAGAATCTATCCTCAGGAGAAGGCCTCATCGGCAGTCGTTTATTGTTTTATCCACTTCCCTTTTCCCCGTGGTGCTTGTGTACATAGTAGTGTTAGCGTCACTCTATGGGTACATGCTTTCCTGGGAAGAAGGGGGAATTTCTGCGTACCATCGTTCCTGCTGATATCTCTCTGAGGTTAGTGGTTCTATATTCAAATACCATTGATGTTGTGACATTATAGTGTAACAACTTGGCTACCACTGTTATGGATGGGTGCCCCAGGGATGGCAGCTGGTCTGGGACCCTCTGCGCCCTCTCAAGAGCAAAGAAGGGAGTTAGTTGGCTTGGGGCCTCCTCTCCTCATAGCCATGTCTCCAGGGAGGCCACCATATAAAAACCCTCAGAGCCCTCAGGAAGACCCACTACTCGCACATTGTTGCACCAAAATCACCTTTTCGGCATCTTCCGCCCTGTGTTCAAGCTTGCACACTATGTCCATCAGTTGTGCATTCATAGACCTCTGTGCCAGTTGCAGTTTAGTTATGTCCACTTCCGATTCCTTGATTCTTTTAGCCACTTTATGGTGGTCTGCTCACACTAGGGCCAGTTCCACCAACACCAAGCCAATCTCCAGCTGGAGCGTGGTCTTTGCGCCTGCAATGGTGTTGGGAATTTTGTGTCTAAGGTAAGTTGAAAGGATTAGAGCAGGGCCACCTCAGTGTGGTCCTACTGTGCATGCCTTGCTTTATGAGGTAGCCCCTGAGACCTGGCTCTTACTTATCTCTGCCTCCAGCCACATGGGCTAGGTCAGCGCCCATACACCAAATAAGTCCTCCCTAGGGAGGGCCGCTCCAGTCCCTTACTCCTCCTGGGGCCTCACCAGACAATGGTCCCCCATCTCTGACTTGCCTAGTAGCCTCCACTTCCAGGCGCTTCTTCCCCTGGCCTGCTCCTTGACAGTCGTCCTCGTGCTATGGCCAAAGGGGTTTTATTTTACTAGGGATCCGACTGCTGCTTTCATCTTGGCGTGGTCATCCTTGTTCCTATCAGCCGTTACCTTTGTGCCCTTGCATCAGCCCCCCAGGGCAGGAAATGGTAGTCGCGGCTCGGCGCTGCTCTAGGCCACGGAGCCCTTCAGGCAGGGTTATCGTAACCCTCCGCGATCATGCCCGGCACCAACAGGCCGCCCTTCTCTCCGCTGGCCACTGCTCTGCCATGTGTGCTGATACATGCACTGAAAAAAGGAGGGGTACTGTGTCCTCTTCTCCTGTCGCGAGCCCCACCCGGCCCTCTACACGGGTGGCGGTCTCTATCAGGTTTGGGCTCTTATATCACTGCGGGGCCCCAGCACCCCAACCCCCCAACCTCCGGAATATGGCTTCACCTGTGATGTTTATGCGCAACGTTACCCCCCCAGCCATCATCACGTGCCACCTCCACCCATCTGTATCAGAAGTCTATTCATTTGCCACATGCGCCAATTTGCTCACCAAAAAGAAGTGAGGGACTGCATCCACCACTCCCATCTCTGGCCCCTGCAAGTCCCCTTCAAGGACGGCGGTCCCCCATCTAGTTTGGGCCCCTACCCTACTTCGGTGCCCTCCGTGCAGCCTTTCCACAGCCCTACAGTTTTGTGCTGGAGTGCCCTGCCCGCTCTTTACCCAGCTCTCCTTCCCTGGGGGATTCCTTATCCTCAGGGGTCAGGGCCGCTGTGCCTTGACTTTGAGATCTGCAATCCTCCCCCAGGGCTTCGAGTGCTCTCGGTAGCAAATCCTGCCTTCTCATAGGCCTTGCCAACTCCACGAGGCTGATGCCCAGTCGGCGCTTCCTTGGGGGGCTCCGTCCAGCTGCCATCAAACTCCCCACAGTCCACTGCAGCTCCCTAGTAGTCCGGCATGTGGGGGAGGTGGGGTGCGGGGGGGGGTAGAGGGTGAGGGGGGGATCAATGCCATGAGGCTATAACCCTCTCGGATGTTGGGTACGCTTTCCCCAGGAGCAGGTTCAATACTGTACCCAGAACACTTTGGAATTGTCTTGTGTGAAAGTGTGAATTCTTTATAGTCATTAATATGCAAAGGCAGTGGTCTGCTGAACATGGTAGACAGCATTTTGAGCAGGTATGGGTTTATATGAATATCCTACCTGTGGAAAGACATTTTCAGACTTTATACCAAAAGAACAAGTTGTTTACCTTAACTGTTTCTTGTTGATACTCTGTCTGCAGATTCTTCATGTTTTAAATTCCCGAGGCACCAGACGGGATCCAGAAGTTTAAATTCCAAAGCTTCCACACGCTGACAGGTGGCGCCATCGAGCTCTGCTGCAGTTCCATACCAACTCCACAAGACTCCATGGCGCCACACCTGCATGCAGACAGCAGTTTCACAAGCAACTTTTGGGCACTCAGACACCGAGCAACTGCCAAATTGAGTGACAGTGTGCACAGCCTAAATTGGGACAAACTGATCTCTCACAAGTCCACTTACAGAACAGGGAGGCGTGAGGTTGGTGAAGAATCTACTCTTAGATTATTCACCAGAAAGATTATTAGCAAAGGTCAGTAACTTTTTATTCTGATGGCTACTTCTAGTAACAGACTTCTTACATTTTGAATCAATATCAAAGAGGTCCTGCAGGACCGAAAGGGCAAACGCCTCTCCTTGTGGACTAGAGAATTTAGGAATTAGTACCGGGCGAAGGTATGGACAGAATCCCATGTTGTGCCTGACAGATGTCCAACAATGGAAGCCCCCTAGCCAACAACATAGGTGTAGCCTTCGCCCTGGTGGATTGAGCCCTAAGGCCCTAGCACAGTTCCTTCCTGGCCTTCCTTCTTCGCAACGGTGAATGCAACTGTCTTCCTGCTGCCCCTTAATCCCATCAGTATAGAAACCAAGAGCCCACTTGGGATGCAGACAGTAAGGCCTACCCTCCCCTTTAGATGGATGTAGAAGAAAGAACAACATTAAGAGCAGAATGGACTGTCCTACATGAAAGGGTGAGACCATCTTTAGGAGCATAGATGCTTTAGTACTAATCTCACATTTGTGGACATCCCCAGAAGAGATTTGTCCTATGACCTCTAGGAAGGCACTGCTCGAGTCCTACAGAGAATTTAAATTGGCACAACTATGGCGGGGGACCAGGCAGGGCTGCCTAACTTCCAGGTTCTTGGAAATAAAGCAGCAAAACAGGCTCGAACGACCCTAGATTACATACAACCGTTTTTAGCGAAGAAACTTTTTCTTCAATTCAGACATGGGGTGCTCCCGCTTTGATCATTCACTAACAAGTGGCAGGGCTCCCACACATTAGAGTGTCCAGGGTGTTACCGAGCTGAGGAAACTGAAATCCACGTTCTTTTTTTCTGCCCCGCCTATGGAAAGACAAGGTCGCGGTGGCTACTACAATTGTGCAGGAACATCGGGAGTAGACATTGTACAGAGGCATTTAGGCTCCTTAAGTATGAAACCGACACACCTATTGTGTTCTCCATCTCGAGGTTTTTATACTCCATGTGGTGCACTTGTAGAGCCATTATTAATAAACTCTAGTAGGAAATTCTTAGTTTAGCAGTAGTTATAATCTACACTTCATTATGTACCGACCAGAGTAATGTGGTATGCACAGATTGCATTGTATGTTTACCCTCTCCGTAATTAATTCTCCACCGTGGTGTTTTTAATTCTATAATTTTAGCAGTTTTTATCTAGATTTTTTAAATAGTCATTTGTTATAATATCTGCCACGGCTCCCCCTTACCTTACCCAATGCTGAAGTTATATATATATTTCCTTTTTGCACATTGCACTTTATCCTGCCATAATATCTCTTGACGCCCAATGCAGAAATTATATACTTTATTTGGATAATGCACCACGAGCAGGCACGGGGGAGCTAATTTGAGTAGGCAATCAATGCTTGCTTACTTGAAATGTTGCAACTATAAAATACAGAAACAATGTATATAGTTTTTTTATGATGATATATTATACTATACTGTATTTTGTTAAAATGCTTTGTACTGTTTTTAAATGCTTTATGGCCTATGGCAGAAATAACGTTTTCCTTGACTGACCTAATCATACATATGCCCAGAAAGAGGTAGTGTACAGCAGCTGAGCAGACAAAGTTTGTAGCTTATTGACATGACATGGTGAAGTGATTGCAACAAGGTGCACAGTGGTAAGAGGCAACAATCTCAGGGTATAACGACATGGGCTCAAAAGGAGGCTAATGTAGAAAGACAAAACAGGTGGCAAGAAACCTTTAACAGTGCCCGAAGCAAAATCTTGCCCGACCATGACAAAACAAATAAAAACACGTCAAACAACTTAGCCTGAAGAGGGTCAATGTGCTGATCCTTTCCCCACGCCACATACTTGGCCAAAATGGGTGGACTTTGTGAAAGAGAGATGAGTCACCTGAATCATTACCAATGGCAGATCAAATGTACTCTGCTGGGTCGGCTCAGTCGCCATGCATTTAGTGAAGGTCCAAGCATGGATACTTCGATTGCGACGGTTCTGATGTGGAAATCTACCCTGTTGCTGGGACAGCAAGTGCACTTGAAATGGTTGACAGAGCTGGGGATAGATGCTCAGATCCAGCAGTTCAGAGTACTAAAGTCTCAGAGCCCAATATGGGGCTATGAGAAAGATCTGTTCTCAGTCCCTCAGTATTTGAGGAATTAGCAGCAGATACAGAAGTGCTTAGAGGAAGTCAGATTGTCACTGAAGACAGAACATCTCCCCTAGATATCAAGGCACAAGCCCGAAATATCAGAATCATCGCCAGAATGTTATTGACACAATGCAGCAGGAAATAACCCTAAGGAGTAGTGAATGGCCCCTTATAAAAGGACTCCTCAGAACCAGCTGAAAATTACATTTTGGCTCATTGATGGAGGCAGCAACAAAGCTATAGTCTGTAGCAGGTCTGAAACTGACTACGGTGAGCCTCTCTTCAGTAGCCAGCTGTTGAGGTACAGGAATATGTGCATCCCTGAAAGGAAGTAGATCTCCAGGCAGGTACGTGAGGAGAGAGTACTTTATTAATCCAGCCACAGCGACTCCCCGGCAGCAACTGCCGAAGAAAGAACTTTCCACACAGATGTTCCACGCAAGGAACGCTCAGGCACCAAGGTTCCCCGATCTAAAGAACCAGATCCCAACACACCTCCCTCCTTCAATAAAATGACTAAGACAGAACAAATAAAGGAAAAGTAGGAGAACAGGAGAGAAGAAAGGAAGATGAAAAAAACAAAGATAGACAGTCAGAGAAAAAGACAAAAGAGAGATAACCACCGACATCAGCATAAAATAATCATGAAACCAGACATGACAAATAACGTTTAGACAAGAAGACACGCACTTAGGAGAAACATGTCCAGAAAGAACAATGCCACCCACAAACTACTCCATATTATAATCATGAAACTTGACAGGTAAACGTTTTGTCCTGGATTACACTCTTTTAAGAGAAGCACGACTTGAAAGAATAATGTCATCACTACCAAGAACATCGGAGGACACGACAGGGGAATGAGTGCCCATTCTTCTATTGACCTCATCAATCATAGGTTTAGGAACAATGGAAATGCAAGATTTATTCCACACTCTACCATCCATTAACACCACCACCCGTTCTTTAACCGCAGACACCCTTTTCGGAGACGAAAAACAAGACTCACCCTTGCGGAGACAACCGTTTTTTTTTAATCTCACCCAATCACCCACCCTGACATCCAGAGAACAACGCACACCCGGTCTAGTGTCATACTTCAACTGTACAGCAGCTCTGACATCAGTCACACCCGACAATTTACTTGAATCGACCATTCTCCTAGACATCCACTATTTATTCAGTTTGGAACCAGCCACTCTGCCCCTAAGCAAAGTGAACGGGGCAACACCAGTGCTAATATGGGAAGTAGTTCTCACAGCCCACAACATATAACAAAGTGCCTTGCGCCAATGCAACCCATTCACCAAAGCAAGTTGCACATGCTCCTTAACGACACGGTTAAACCGTTCAACCAAACCGTTACTCCGCGGGTGATAAAGAGATGTACAAACATGCTTGATCCCCGCATCCTTGAAAAATCCCTCCATTTCGAATGAGGTTAATTGAGTGCCATTATCAGAGACCAGTTCTTCCGGAAAACCCTCCCTCAGAAAAACATCAAGAAAGAAACCAATGATGGATGACGAGTTTGCATTATCGACAAACCTCACTTCAGGCCATTTGGACTTGTAGTCAATCAGAACAAGAGCATACTTGGGAGAGCACCCAATGAGACCAAAAGGACAGCAATATCAAAAGCCAGTTCAGACCAAGGTACATTCTTTACAACAATAGGTTCCACGGGAGAAGGTCTTATCACTTGAGACTTGTCACTAGTAACACATGTACAACAGTCACGTACAAAATGTTCTACATCCTTATCAAGTGCTGGCCACCAAAAATCCTGTCTAACCCTACGCTTCATAGCACGAATCCCAGGATGGCCTTCGTGAGCCAAATTAAGAATTCTGTTACGAATAGAAAAAGGAACCACAAGTAAACCTCCCCTACGCAACAAACCATCCACAACAGACAATTCGTCTTTGACCCTTTTGAAAGGAACTAATTCAGAAGGACAATCTTTGTCACACGGCCACACACCAGATAAATAGTCGATGACCCGCATAACCACGTCATCCTCAGTTACGCCATCCAACCACTCTCGCTCGGAAAGAGCACATCCAACAGTGTCATTCAAAGAACACACCGCACACACCATCTCCAACTCATCATGCACAGGAATATCATTCTCAGAACAAAGGGGCAACCTTGACAAGCAATCGGCAACATGATTTTTAACACCAGGCACATACTCAAGGCGGTAGCGAAACACTTGCAACCTAAACTTCCATCTGGCAACTCGTGGTGTGACCCTACCACCACCCTTTGTTATGAATAAGTCAACTAAAGGTTTGTGGTCGGTCCTCAAAATGAATTCATTACCCCACAGAAAGTTTTTGAAATGCTGCACACCCCACCACAAACCCAAAGCTTCCTTTTCAATAGTCGCACCCCTCAGGGTTCTGGAAGCGAAAGCAATTGTTTCCTCATGACCATTACTTCTTCTTTGAAGAAGAACGGCACCTAGACCCACATTACTAGCATCAGTTGAAATAATTCATAAATCATTAATATTAAACAGTTTGAGTGGACCAGCTTGTACAATTTCATTCTTAATCAATACAAAGTTATTCTGACAATGATCAACCCATGCAAATTTGACATTCTTTTTAAGCAAATTGCGCATAGAGGCAGTCTTGGTGGAAAAATTGCTGACAAATTTCGAATAATATTCAACTAGCCCCAAGAATGAACGGAGCTGATCCCTATTCGTGGGCGTGGGTGCGTTTTGAATAGCATCAATGATCTTGAATTTAGGTTCAATACCTTTGTTAGAAATATGGTGACCTAAATAATCTACACCGTTTTGCAAAAACTTACATTTGTCAGCCCTCAATGTTAACCCGCTAGCCTTAATGATGCTGAAAACATGTTTAACTCTCTCATCATGCTCAAGTTCACTCTTTCCATGAATATCATCCTGGAAAAAAACAACTCCAGGAATATCCTTAAATAAATTTTTCATTAACCGTTGCAAAACAGCCAAAGCTGAGGCGAGGCTGAAGGGCATCCGGATATAACGGTAAGCACCTTCAGGGGTTACAAAGGAAGTCAAATGCCTAGATTCTTTGCTAAGTTCAATCTGATGGTATGCAGAAGAAATATCCAGGGAAGTAAAGAATCTGGCACTGTCTAGGGTAGTCAACAATTCATTGATATTAGGAAGGGGTGACGGTCGACCCAGATGTTAGCATTAAGGTCGCGCAAATCAACACACATCCTCAAACAGTTGTCCGATTTTCATGCCAAAACAATCGGTGCGAGCCATTCAGAACCCTCAATGGGCTCAATTACCCCAGCAGCACACAAACGTTCCAACTCTTTTTTGAGTTTGGGACGGAGACTCAAAGGCACCTTCCGAACTTTGTGCGCAACAGCCTTAGCATCATCTTTGAGAACAATCTGATGTTGGAAACCTAAGAGTTTGCCAAGCTTCCCCTCAAAAACTTCAGGAAACATCTGTTCCCACTTGACACTAGACAATTGGTTCACAATGTGAGAAGATGAACCAGGAACAGAATTATAAAACTCACTACGGTAAATTACCATATCAGGATGATTGGGATCCAGCACAATGTTCAAATTACCCTGCTCGTCCCAACCTAAAAGATTGGCCCCCTCTTTGACAACGAATACAGTACCAGAAGCAAGATCAGAATGAAATCTAAGATTGGCAACAAATTTTTCATAGGCAAAAAAATGTATACAGGATTCCCCCAGTTGCACATTTCCTATCTTGTCACAATCCGCAGCATTTACTAAGGTAAAAAGGGGAATCAGAATCAGCTAAAAAGGTCAGACAAGTATAATTTACAGAAATATGGCAGGAATGTGATTTCCTTTTGTGAACGCCCCCTAAAGCAGCTAACTCCACCACACCATCCCCCAGAGATGCAGAGGAGGACAGCATAAGTAATTCATAGCTCTCTTCATCAGAGTCATCAGTGATGGTTTTAACAGTTTGATCTTGATTCCTCTTCGTGGAAGCGACTTTGCACATCCTAGAATAATGGCCCTTCTTTCCACAGTTATAACAAGTCTGATTCAATGCAAAACAAAACTTAACATTGCCAAGGTGAGTAGTACTCTCACAACGGAAACATATTACGTCCTTTGATACAGACTTGGTTTGGCTAGAAGTCACAATGGAGGAACGTTGAACCCCAGAAGGAGGAGGCTTAGTGATAGATGGCGACTTGTGGGATTTGGAAGTGGATTTCAAAAGTTTAACCTCGGTAGACGAGATAGGATTGCTCATCTCTTTCATACAAAACTGCGAGTGTTCAATAGATCTGGCAAGAGTAAGAGCAGGTTCTAGATCAGGATCATCAGACGATAGTGATTTCTCTTGAATTTTCCTGTTGGAAGGCTTCTCAATCAACTGATCTCGAATAATTTCATCCCTAAATTCCCTACAATTGCAATTGACTGCAAGGATTCTGAGCGCGGCCACAAAGTCATCAATCGATTCACCAGGAATCTGAGCACGTTGGAGAAATTTGTGACGTTCAAGAACGACATTCCTCTTTGGACTAAAATGCTTGTCCAAAGTTTTGATGACTGATGCATACTCATCCACCAACAAGGAATCCCCACTATCCCCACCAGTCACTAAGGTGCTCACAGTTTCCACAGGTAAAGTTTTCAAAACACTTCTGCCCTCAGCACCAAGATTGTAAATCAATAAGGCTTTCTTTTTTTTTAAAGTCAAAGTCTCTCCATCAATTGCCTCCAAATACGCCTCAAACGTGTCCTTCCAATCATCCCACTTCACAGGAGGTGTGCCAGCAGACTGTAAAAAGGGCGGAGGAGCTAAGATGTGATCCATAACGGCACGTGGGTGAGTTGCTGCCCCACAAGGATACTTTAATGATAGGAACAAACAGAGCTGAAGGAAAGCAAAGTATTGAATAATAATGCGCAGAATAAGTTGCAAGGTGGTTGAGCAAGTTATCATGAAACTGTGTACAATACATCAGTGACGTACTAGATTTTTAACAAACACAATGCGCTGTTGAAGAAAGCTGTGCACATCAGCGAAGTGATGAAGACTGTGTGCAACAACATAATTGCCCAAAAAATAGACTCGAAATGGCCGAAATAACGAAGATGCAAAATGCGCACTTGTAATCATGTAGTGAGCATTTACAGAGCACTTTCAATGCCAAGCTGTGCACATCAGCGAAGTTGCCATGGAAATGATTCAAAATGGCTGCATGCAACGTCAGAATGTTGCGTCCACGTCCGAATTGAAGGTCAGGCAAATGGGTAATGCGCAGGCGTGAAGACGCAAGAGCCAGCAATAGCTCGATCGCGTAAAAACAACACAGTACATCAAAACGACGATTTCACGGATGTACAGGCATCAGCAGCACAGCATAAACGAATGGCAGGAGGCACAGGAAACGTGTGCAACAGCACCAGCACTCGAAGAGAAGTACGGGCATACGAGGCAGGAGCAGGAAGTCCAAAACAGCACTTCAACACCACGAACATCAATGGGAGGCTGGAGGCTGGAGCATCGTCGCTACTGAAAGGAAGTAGCTCTCCAGGCAGGTACGTGAGGAGAGAGTACTTTATTAATCCAGCCACAGCGACTCCCCGGCAGCAACTGCCGAAGAAAGAACTTTCCACACAGATGTTCCACGATGTTCCACGCTCAGGCACCAAGGTTCCCAGATCTAAAGAACCAGATCCCAACAATCCCCAACCTGTGAAGATGGGCCGTAATCACCAATGTCAGCTTTGAGGGTGAGGTAGTAAGGCCAAAGAGCAGAATGGTGAATTAGTAGTGTTCTGACACCACACCAAACCAGAAAACACACCTGTGAGACTACAGGCCAAAGGATACCATCTAATCCCTGGGGTCCAGGGCTAACAGCACTGGGGCTAAAGTCACCATTTTGAACTTGTCCTTCTTAAGGAAGGTGTTCAGAAACCCGTGGTCTATGATTGGCCTCAGACCTTTATCCTACTTTGTACCCTTTGCACTTCTCCACCTCTGGAATGTTATTGCCCCCTTGGCATGTAGCGCCTGAGCTTATTTCTTTAGAATAACCATGATCACAAAGTGAAGGATTGTGTTGAGGTGTGGACAAAAAGAGACTGGTGTAACCAAACTGAACAACCTGCAGGACTCATTGACCCCAGGTAATCAAGCAACAGCTGGGCAGACTAAATTCCGTCCTCTGCTGCCTCAGATGACAGCTGGGAGGGGAACTAAAGTGGTTTGGAAACATTCACATCTATCACAGGAGACTCTTCTACCTCTGCTGGTGGTCACTGCCTCTACCACCACCTATAGCTTTGGAGTCATGAAAGAGTTGGAAAGTCTGCTGGACAGGCTTGGAGAAATGCCTCTATCGGTAGGCCAAGCCACAAGAATAGCCCTGGAATTTCAGGTATTTGTGAAATTGGCAGGTAGGAGAGCGGAACCCCAGCAAGTGCACAGTGACCTGACTATCATTAAATGCTCAGGGCAGAGCCCACCTTTTCTCCAAAGAACCAGGAGCCATCAAACGGCCTGTCTTTCAAGGAAGCTTAAACCTCTCGGGAAAATTCAGTGGCACACATGCAGACATGGTATTGGATAATGACACTGGTGCCTGTAGGACTGACAGACATAGTCTGTGGTGTCCAGACCAACTCACAGAATATACCTGAACTCATATGGACCATCATGCATGATCTGAACTAAAGTGTCACTAAACTCTTATGGAAGGGCAGGCAAAATCTTAGTCACCTTGTCTCGGGAGCATGTGTGTGTGTGTAGCGGCCCAACAGATACCACACCTTACTTGCAGACGTTTGGACCACGAGAATCTCCAGTGTCAAGTGTTTTGTTAAGAAGGCTGGGTTGCTAAGGGGGTCTATGGCAACGAACAACTGCACATTTCACCAGCACTCCAGAGCAATGTTTGGTCCATCCCACCATAAAAGCCTCAATCACAGCCTTATTGAAGGGCAGTAATGGTTTGCAAGTGGAAGGGCATGTCTCCAAACTCTCAGTAAGCTGAGTCTTCTTCACAGTGGGCAGTAAAAGAGGCACTCTCTTATGTAGGGGTACCCAGGGGCATGTCCAACTCTGTTTCAGGTGAAGTATCCAGACCACTAGCATTTGAGGTCAAAAGACAATCCAGCAACAATATAATGTGGGTGGAGCAAACTGACTGACTCGTCGCGATCATTGTTGTGGGGGATTTCTTCAAATCCTTGGACTGCATCACTGTCAGATCTGAAAAGGTCTCTAGACCCTGGTGTTAGTGGTGTCAAAACAAAGGAGAAGATGCAGAATCTTCTTGGGAAACAGGTTGCGCCCTAATGAACTCATGTGCAACTGAGGCAGAGATCTAGCTGAACTCAGATCAGTACCTCACATAGATTCAAGTTGGAGTCCAGAACTGGCATCATAAATGAAGCTAGCATGAATCAGTTGAAACTGAAGTGGCTGACAGCAAAGGTATGAAGGCATAGCCTGGCATGAGCATGGGGATGGCCAAAGGCTGAGTGGGATCTATCAGTATCAGGGAAATACCCATGATGGAAGTCTGACCAGAGGTCCCAATGGATCTATTGGACCCAAAGGCATGCCAGAGGACTCTGAACAATCCGAAACAGATGCAGTACAACCTCTTTATAGACCTCAATCTGCTATGGGGTTGATGATGGCTTGGGGAATTTGTGGCATATGAGCTCCAACCTCATATTAGGTCTACAGCCAAATGATGTCACAGTAGTTGCATTTTTGGAACGCCTCCTGCACAACTTTGACCTGGAATGGAACCGGAACCCACTTGAACTGCGTGTATATTTGCTGCAACCTGTCTTTCAAGTTTGATTGGGACTGGGACTGTGAGTGTACCTTGGACTTCAACTGGGACCAACGCTGCTTGTAGTCTTCACCTATGTGCAACTTTGCTTCACACTCCTTAATGCACTTTTGATGCATCAGAAAGTATTTGTCAAAGGACTTCGATCTGTGTATGACATTTGCTTCCTGCAGATGAAGTATAGTTCAAAATCTGTTGTCTTAAAGGGACAACCATTTACTGCATACTGTCAAAATTCAATTTTGGAAGTCAGTATAAACTGGGACACATTTTAAAGAAGAACTCCATATCAACTATGCAGGGTGTGGAAAAAGAGGAACTGACATCAGCGCATAGGGGTGACACCTACATCCAGTTCCATGGTGTCGTTTCCGGAGGTGGGATGGACCAACATATAGTCCAACTGTGCCACCTGCCTGGGTGTGGTAGCTGTTGCATGGAAACAACTTCTAGCAATTGGAGAATTCAAAAGGTGAATAATATGCTGTTAGAAGTATCCATCTAAAACAACTTACCACAAACCTGATAAACTGATGGTGAATTGAATGCAAGGAATGTGAAGTTACCCATCATAGAGGTCCACCACAGACATGAACTCTCCATACTGTAGAAATAAAATGATCTCTTGTAATGTGGTCATTCAGAATTGGAGGGCCTTCATATAGGTTGGGCAGGCATAGTTCTAAGAGTGGGAGCAGAGTTCAATCTTTTTTGTATGTGAAGTAGAGCAAGAGCACTCCTGTCCCTCTCTTCACTAGCAGAAGGTGTTCTATGGCTCCTTTTGCAAGATGAAAGAGCACTTTCTCCAGGAAATGGGGGAGAGAGGTCTTGGGTGAATTTGTGGGTCTGTGGCAAATGGTGGAGACGAGTTCCATGCAGTGGCTATTAGAAGCTAGAACCCATTGTTACGCAGTTGTTTTGGGACACTGATGTGAAAAGTCTTCGCTCCAACAGGTGGAATGTGATTTTGGCGAGATGGAGTGAATTGTCACTGATGTGTTTGCAGAGGCTCCACAACCTCTGAAACCTCTGTCCTGTGGCTTGGAGCGGCCACAAAAAATACTTTTTTGCACTGTGGACTTTGACAGAACTGGTAAGTTTGTTCTAGTGTACTCCTTTTTGGGTCTAGCCTGGGAACGCATGTGCAGCTCTGCGAGGCATGCTCCTTGGGCTTTCAGCATGCCCAACGCTTTTGTTTGGCCTACCTTTCACAATTCATTTTGTTAATGTGCTGAGGATTTTTTCTACAAATGCTTTTGGTACAAGCCCACATTGACTTAGCAGTTTCCGTGTTTTTTTTTCCAGCAACTTGTTGACTTGGTGGCCAAACAGTGTTCCAAATTATCTGTGGCAATGAGAAGGGGGATCTAGCACATCTTATCTTCTACTGCCCCAAACTTAAAACGTTCTGGAAGAAAATCTTTGATTTCATAAAAAAGGCACTGGGATGCACACTAATTCCAGAATTCTCTTCCCTCACCACTGCATTTATGACCACAGGACTTGCTTCACAGCGTGACAGGGATCTGCTAGACCGCCTATTGACCGCGGTAGTGAAACTGGTCCTGTCCAACTGGAAGGATACAGCTAGGACATCATACAAAGGCTGGGTCAACTAGGTGACGTACCTCAGAGGCGCAGATATCCTTACCCTGCAAAACTCACCCTGGAGACCAGCTACTAGGGGGATGTGGGAGTCGCTGGACACGTTTCTGGACTCCTACGAACCCCTGTAAGGCAACTGTGATTCCCCAGGGGGTTGTCGGTTTTCACACAAGGCCACAAACTCAGACTAGGCTCATTGCTATAGAACCCTTCTTGTATCCTATCTCCACTCTTTCTTTCCTATCCTCTCTCTTTCTATCACCCTGTCTCTAATTTCCCAACAAGTCAATGTAGAGGGGTTCAGCTAAACACACATACCAAAGTACCTGTAATGACTGCAACACCCAACCACGTTTGGCTGGAACCTCTTAACGGAAATGCTAATGTACTTGTTTATAAAAATTAATAAAAGACTTTGAATAAAAAAAAAGTACTTCAAATATTTTGCTTCATCTAAGGGCAACATACTGAAACCTGCGGCCATGCATACCTCCTGGCTGTATTGATCTGACAACAAGATGTTTAGTACCTTCAAGTGCACATTTAATATCTCCACTGGAAAAGACTTCCCTTAATTGAATTTTTTTATACCCGTTTCTTCTATGGGTCTGAAAGATACTGTATTAGGTCTTCCATTGCTTCTCACTGGTAACGGTCATAGCAGATTGAGAGGGCTTGTATGCTGACAGTCTGCTACGTCACTCCTTCCCCTGCTGCTACTCTTTTCCTCATTGCTTCAAGCTGCTTGCTCTCTATAGTTGGAGTTCCTTCCATGTGTCTTGAAAAATCGACTGTTTCAAAGCGGTGCTACCTGAAAGTCGGGTGTGACATGGGTGCAAATATGAAGTGGATCCTGTGGTGCAGCCATATGTTCTTTAGCAACTCGTGAAACAATTACCTTGGCCCTAACTGGGTATTTGATGTTTTTGGACATCGAATTTAGGACCATTTTAAGCATAGTGGTACTGATTGACATGTTCTATAAACGACAGAGTCTCAACCAGAACATCTCCCTCTTCCTTCTGCACATGCATGGCCATTCGATGCTTTGCCACTTTCCTCTGTATGATTGCATTATATGCAGATGTGCTGTCTGGAAAGAAATTTCAAATTTCTTCAGTTTGCAATGTTTTGTACGGAAATGCAATACAGGTGAGACAGTTACTTTCATCAAAGTTCCTCTGCAGACAAAGGTTACAAACTATGTATATCCATCCAAGAATTGTTAAGAAGTATATCTCATGCTCACTGGACCCTGGGATTCACTGTCCAAGCCCACATATGCTGAAACTGGCTTGGGGTGGCTTGCATTCCGGTTCAGAGGGAGCATGACCTGGCAGTTCAGGCCTGACTGGTTCTCTTGGAACAGAACCAAGCTGATTTGCCTAATGCTGGTTCCTGTTTGAGGTGTCATTGAGGGCAAAAAAAACAGACTAAACGCGGCCAGAGTAATCACCAGTGACTGAGATTATTTTAAGAATTCCACCAATCATTTTTTGTCTGTTCAAAGGAACCAGGTGTCACATGATGCTTCCCCCACAAAATCATTCTCATATAAGCAGGTGGCACGGCCATGGTAGTGAAGGATTGAAGTTATCTTCAGCACTGGTAGGCTGCTTCTGTCCATTCTAGCACCAGGAGCCCATCCTCTTGTCAAAGTTTGATGCCACTGGCGATGAGCTCTAGAAAACAGACCTAAAGCTTGGAAAAATTAAATAAATGCTTCAAGAAAGAATTTGTATACCTGTGCCTTATGGGTTTTCAGGGATCACAAATCACATGTTACGTGCAAAAAATGGTAACTCAGATTCTGAAAAAAGCAAATTGCAGTGGTCTGCAGCCAAGACCAGATGGGGGGGAAAGAGAACCAAATATAATCTGCAACACAAGTTGAAATATATATAGACATATTCACTTAAAAACACAATTCAAGGAAAGAACCCAACCACCTCAGATGCATCCTTCTCAACACCCGCTTTGCCCGACAACATGCCGTTGAACTCTGGGACCTACTCGACTCAACCTCCCCAGACGTCGCCTTCCTGACGGAGACCTGGCTGAACCCTGCCTCAGCACCCGACATAGCCATAGCCGTCCCGGAAGGCTACAAGATCACCCGCAAGGACCGCACCAACAGAGCGTGAGGAGGAATCGCCAACGTCCACAGGAACACTCTCAGAGTCTTGACCAACACCGACGACACCCTCAGCACCGCCGAACACCTGCACTTCGAGATCCACACCGACCCCAACACCACTCTCAGAGGAACCCTCATCTACAGACCGCCTGGCCTGGACCCCGACCACAGTTCAGCGACTCCATTGCCGACTTCGTCAGCACACACGCCCTCGCCTCCACGGACTACATCCTCCTCGGGGACCTGAACTTCCACCTCGAGAACAATGACGACACCAACTCCACCACCCTGATCGACAACCTAGCCAACCTCGGACTCAGACAACTCGTCACAACACCAACCCACTCAACCGGTCACACGCTTGACCTCATCTTCTCCGCAAGCCCCCACGTCTCCTTCAACCGTACCACCGAACTCCACTGGACCATCCACCGCTGCATCCACTTCACCTTCATGAAACCAACCACGCACCACCGCTCCCAACAGATGCCTCACCGCTGCTGGAGCGAAGTCACGGAAGACCAGCTAACCACCACCCTCGCCCAGAGCCCACCTGCCGACTAAACAGACCCCGACACCGCCGCCCGCAACCTCAGACAGTGGATCAATGACTGCACCAACACCCTCGCCCCGATCAAGAAGCCCTCCAACAATCATACCAAAAAGAAAGCCAGCAGGTTCACTGAAGACCTCCGGGCCTCCAAGCAAACCTGCCGAAAGCTGGAGAAGATCTGGCTCCGTGAACGAACACCGGACAGCCACGCCGCCCACAAGAATGCCACCCGCAAACACCATCACCTCATCAGATCCGCCAAATGGGGCTCCTTCAAAGACCGCCTAGACAACAATGCGCACAACAGCAAAGAGCTCTTCAACATCGTGAAGAAACTCTCCAACCCCAGCTCCAACACCAACGACGTCCCACCCTCGCAAGACCTGTGCGACTCGCTGGCCACCTTCTTCCACCGCAAGATCACAGTCATCCACAACAGTTTCAACTCCACGACCGCCCCGACAACCACTGGGACCTCCGCCCCCACGACCACCATCCGCACCAAACGCCTGCTCTACTGGACCAACATCAACGACGATGACACCAACAAGATCATGAACACCATCCACTCCGGATCTCCGTCATCTTCACATCTTCAACAAAGCAAGCACATCCATCGCACCCCATCTCCGGAAAGTCATCAACACCTCCTTCAAGACAGCAACCTTCCCGGAGAGCTGGAAGCACGCCGAGGTCAAGAAACCCAAGGCGGACCCCAAGGACCTCAAGAACTTCCGGCCCATCTCCCTGCTCCCGTTCCTGGCAAAGGTCATCGAGAACCCGTCAACGAACAACTGACCCGCTACCTCGAGGAGAACAACATCCTGGACCCTTCCCAGTCCATGTTCCGCAGCAACCACAGCACCGAGACTGCCCTCATCGCCGCCACCGATGACATCAAGTCCCTGCTGGACAACGGAGAAACAGCGGCCCTCATCCTCCTTGACCTGTCAGCCGCCTTCGACACGGTCTGTCACCACACACTACGAATACGCCTCCAGAACGCTGGGATCCAAGAGAAGACCCTGGACTGGACCACCTCCTTCCTCTCCGGCAGAACACAGAGTATCCGCCTTCCCCCCTTCCGCTCCGAAGCCACCGAGATCATCTGCAGCGTACCCCAGGGCTCATCCCTCAGCCCAACCCTGTTTAACATCTACATGGCACCGCTCACCCACATCGCCCGTCGGCACGACCTCAAACATCCTCTCCTACGCCGATGACCCCCAGCTGATACTCTCCCTCACCAAGGACCCCCACACCGCCAAAACCAACCTTCACGAAGGAATGAAGGCCGTTATGGATGAGGAACAGCCGACTGAAGCTGAACTCGGACAAGACGGAGGTCCTCATCCTCAGATCCAACCCTTCGGCCTGGGACGACTCCTGGTGGCCGACCGCACTGGGAACCGCTCCAACACCCTCCGACCACGCACGCAACCTAGGGGTCATCCTCGACTCCACCCTCTACATGACAAAACAGGTCAACGCCGTCTACTCCTCCTGCTTCAACACCCTCCGCATGCTCCGTAGGATCTACAAGTGGATCCCCACTGACACGAGAAAAACAGTCACCCAGGCCCTTGTCAGCAGCAGGTTGGACTATGAAAACGCCCTCTACGCAGGAGCCTCGGCCAAACTCCTGAGACGGATCCGATGCATCCAGAACACCTCAGCACACCTGATCCTAGACATCCCTCGCCGCAGCCACATCACACCCCACCTGAGAGACTTGCACTGGCTTCCGGTCAACAAGAGGATAACCTTCAAGCTCCTCACCCACGCACACAAGGCACTCCACAACACCGGACCAACGTACCTCAACAAACGACTCAGCTTCTACAACCCCACCCGCCAGCTCCGCTCCGCCGACCTCGCCCTCGCTACAGTCCCCCGCTTCCGAAAAGTGACCTCAGGCGGCAGATCGTTCTCCAACCTCGCCGCCAAGACCTGGAACACCCTCCCCATCCACCTATGGCAGACCCAAGACCTGCTGACCTTCAGAAAACTCCTCAAGACCTGGCTTTTCGAGTAGTAGCAGCATTCCCCACCCCAGCGCATTGAGACCCTCACGGGTGAGTAGTGCGCTTTACAAATGATATGATTGATTGATTGATTGATTGAATTATAGTTATAGAATAAACCAAAAAGCACATAAATTAATCAGATATGGTCATTTCACAAATACATAAATCAGAAAAACAGACATGCAAACCATAATGCCCACACCTAATAAAATGCTCTTGGTCTAACCAGAGTGCAATAGCTTTTAAGTATCCAGCCATGACCACCGTCTTATAAATGTCTGCTTCATTTCAGAGAACCTGTGGCAATAATGATACAAACAATTGTCGTGTAGTTACTACTAATCCAGAGGACCAGCGCATTTTTTTGAACAACATAAAGTAAGGGCTTGTTGTCTAGACTGGTTCCGGACAACCCCGAAGGATATGTTGGCATATAGACCAGCTAGCTCACAGTGCCACTGAAAGCACCCCTAACTTACCAAGGACCAAACAGTTTCTAGCAAACTCTGAACATGACAACCCTTATTCCTTAGGAATCGTGGAAACAGTACAGAACCTGTCGCTCAGTCACACGTGCTCACTTGTTCTTAGAGAAATATGCAGAGAATACACAGTGGGATGTTTTCAATATTATTGAACCAACGTTATTCTTGCATAAAATATGTGTGCTGCAATTATTAGGAGACAGAAGGAAATAAAGCACCAAAAGAGTTAACAGTAGATACATTTCTACCATGGTGCAGAAGCAATGGATATATGCAGGCATGCATGCCAAATGGAAGTCTAACGTACTCCTACGATGCAAACCCTACTCTAAGTCTACCTAGAGTGTGTGTAGGTGTAGAGCCAAGGATCCACCCCTAGGGGCAATCCAACCCCATTACCTGATCGGATAGAGTGAAGGACCCCGTCTTGGTTTCGAGTTTGACACCCCTCACAGAATGTCAGACCGATGCATGGTCATTTTTCAGCAGGCAGGGATCCTCTGTGTCAGCAGAAGTGCCTCCTCTACCAATCTATCGGGATGCCTATTATTTAAGCAGCCTTCAATGTGCGTGCTAGATTAGTGATGTAATAGATATGTGAATAGTGCTGTCACCACGTGGATGAAGATAGGAAGACTTTTGTACCTAGTGTGTAAAGAGGCCTAGTACATGATGTTCAGGGCATCGTGACAATGTTGTGCGAAGCTGGATGTATAAACAAAGTAGTTTCAGAGAAACTAATCCAACATTGTCATGCGTGCAAATGTGTGCAAAAGGTCACTTCTGAAACGTTATTTCCTGGGACAATGTACGGAATAAGCTGCCTTGCTATATGGACAGGACGTGGGAATATAACACAAGGATTTTTACAATGCAATGGTTTGTTTCAGTGAAGAAACACATATGTTCAAGCTGTACCTTAGGAAGGAGTGTCACATGTAACAGAGCCTATTTAGAACACATGTCATCTG